>NC_134265.1:67967632-68295023 GCF_031893055.1 Leptodactylus fuscus
GGTCCACATATGTGATTTGACCTTTGCATAACGTCCTAATATTTGTGGCTTGTGACTAATTTGAACAGTTTGTATGGGGCTGGATGGCTGAGAGGTGCTTTTGTTCAAGATCATTACCTTGAATAATTCCTGCAGCGATTAGCCGGGGAGAGGTTGAGGCCGGCTAATCTAAATCTGATCGACAAAGCCTGATTATCTATTAAATGTTTACATCTGGATTTCTATCAGCAAGTTATTAAGTAACCACATTGGTAGCTCCAAGATTAGTAGTTTGTGACGATCAATCTGTAGATAGCGTTATTGTTATAGTGGATGTGTGACTTAATACTAAAGGACTGTCCCACTTTATTAATTGAAATTAAAATGAATTGTCCAATAAGTTATGTCTGAAGACCCCCCTACACATTAGGGCAAAGTCCTAACCTATTGGTCCTAGTTGGACTAGTAGTACTGGAGTCTCTCGACTCTCTCCCGAAAAATAATGTTGATGGATAAAATGATTGGGCATGTGGAATTTCAGTGCCCAATTCTTCTGCTGTCAGGGAGATAAAACGCCGCTGCCAGAGTTGTCTAGTTTAAGACCTTTATACACAGGCCGAGCCGGCGGGCAGTGATTGGTAACGGACATTCCTAGGAGAATGTACTCCCCATCCTTTATCACTAAAAGCAGCAGATCATTGTTGTATGGGATGAATGAATCTTTCCTCCCCATACAGTTCGCATTTGTCAGTAGCACATCGCCCTGCTGCATTGTTTAAAGGGGTGCCATCAAGATGAATGGCAGAAAGTATTTTAGAGCAAAGTTTTGTTAAAAAAAAAAAAATCCTTGTAATAGCCCCTCCTGGTGTTCAAAATGTGTTGGCCTGTACATGCCATTCCACAGAGACTCTAGTCGGTGACAGTTTCGTCCATCGTAGCCAATTATTCTTATCTCTGTCTCTGATGGAGAGCTGTATGGAGTGGTAAGAATTGTTTTTCCCCTTACTGCATGAAGTCTCTATCATGATTGTTAAATGCTGTTGCTCATGGTGGACTTTCTTTCTGCCAAGAAGGACGAAAGCTTATGTCCAGTCTAAATGATAGCCCTATTTCCTTCACTGAGAATTCCGCAGAAGCTGTACTGTATTCCACTGGGCACGAATGGCTAACAGTTCTCATGAAAATGGCATGCAGAGCTTCTCTGACAAGATGTATCTAAGCACGTTAGACGTTATTATTTCCTAAACCAACAATCAGTGGTTACTGGCTTGAAGAAAAAATACCTGATAGACATTTACATCCATACTGTCATAAACTGGACTGATAGACTGCACAATCTCTGTAGTAAACCTCTTTAATCAAATATTGTATTCTACCAATGGGCCACCAATGTCAGCCCTGAGACAAATGTTTCAGAGGGGTTTTCAATAATGGTGGCCTACTCTAGGTGAGTTGGGGTTCCTACACCTGGAATCATTCCCTTTATTCTTTACCAGGGACAGCTTTGTACTCATGGTAGTGGCTGTGTCTGGTACTGCAGCTTATTCTCATTTGTTTGAGTGCGACTGAGCTGTAGTATCCACTATAGCTGTGTATGCTGAACTAAGAGCAGATCATAGTCCCCATCAGTCATCCAATTAGTAAGCAAGCCTAGAGTTCAGCCGCATGCGCAGTGAAGCAAGATACAGTCCTCGGCTACAACAGCACAGTGTACATGCGCCCCAAGCAGCCAGACATGAATCTATGACTTTCTTCAAGAAGGTTAAACCTACCCTATTAATGGCATATTGTCAGGGCTCGATATTGGCAGGTTTGGAATCCTATACCCCACAGTCAAGTGTTTTTGGGGCCACAAACCTGGTATCAGGTTGCCTTTAAGCTAAAGAGAATGGAGCACAATGGAGATTATCTCGATTTTAGTGAAGAATCCACAATATTGTGTAGATATCAATGATAAATCCTGCCTTTATCTGCTATTAAATTTCAGTTTCCCAAGGAAGCGTTATATGGAAATGCTATTTTGTTAATGAATATAAATATGAGAAGGAAAGCTCATTTACATAGGCCATAAATATTTCTCCTTTTAACAGCCACTTCCTTTTGACTCTATTTAGTTTTGCATTATTTATTGCTAACTTCCTTTGCGGACCACAGCAGAATATCTTTCTGTTGTTAAGGCCTTGCACCCCGGCAGGAACTGACTTCTGCATCCCATCCATCATTTGTGTAGTTCTTCATGGATAAGCCTTGGTAGTGAAATCATAATACCAATGCAACTTTTGGATGCCCGTGGCCAGTGAAAAAAAACTGGGTGAAATGCCATGATACGTCTCCACAAGACTGGTGTAGATACATACAGTTTTTTTTATTTTTTTTTTAAGTTATACATACATTTTTCTTTCCCACAGAGACCATAACCAGTCATCCTAAAGCAAAAGGAAACACTCATACAAAAAAGTGCATGACTCAATGTGGAGAATGTGTTCTTCCTTTTAATGCTAAGGATATATCCATCTTCACAACCAGTTTCTTTTGTCCCAATAAATCTAAAATAAAAAATTAAGCTACTTTGCAATAGGTTTGGATTAAAATATTCCAATTGTATCGTGTTTACAGCTACCATGTGGACAATGCATCTCCATGGTAACAGACAGCAAATGTTTTCTATGTAGTCTTGATATTACTTTAGTTAGATTAGCCAAAATAACGCATAAAAATAGGTTTTTATCATCGGGTGCAAATCCCCCCCACTCTATGCTTACTAGGTCCCTTCTGGTATCTACTTCCTGGTCCTATCTTGACACACAGGGAATATCCACTTGGGCAGATACTGACTGCAGGGGTGACCCACGTTACCCAGTAATTGGCCGAACGGGCATTGCCGGAATTTTCTTTGGGCCCATTTTTAAAAAAAATATCTCCTTGCCAGACAATTCTATTAAACGCTGGTACAAAGCTTGCCTGTATAGGAACAGTATTCAGTGTCAATGAATGAGGTCTATGAAACCTACCATTGTACCATACACCCCTCGAAATGAAATGCAGTATATTAAGGTATTATTAGTTTCCCAAACACCATATGTATAAAGTTCCTGTATGACATTTTATGACACTTTTTTATTTGGAAAAGTGGCAGAAACCAACCCTAGGTCAGACCTTGCATTGTTTGAAGCCTATGGATTAGACACCACTCACCAGTGTGAATGAGTATCACCAATGCTTGTACACAGTACATCTATCGGAGCTGTGACTTGGACAAACAGGTGCTCTATTCGTTAAATTACATGACCGGACAGATTTTATCCTTTGGACGTAAACAATGAAGCTTCCTTTTAAATGTCATGTAACGGTCTTGGAAGCCATGGATATGGTAATATTAAACATTAGAGTAATATTAAAATAAAAAATAAACATTAAAGTAATATTAAACATGTTGTAACTTTGTATCACAAAATGACAACTTTAATTTGCTAAATACTGCTTTTTAGATATATTCAATACTGTGCAAAAGTTTTAGGCATATATGGACAAATTGCTGCAGAGCTCTCAATCCTACTATGCCAGTTGGTCACTGACAGTGCTGTATTTGTATATTTTGTGCATTGTATGTAAACCCTCATACGTAAAGCACCATGGAATTAATGGTGCTATATAAATAATAATAATAAATAATAATAATAACTATGTAATAATAAAAAATGGATATGTTTATTTTTGTCAACAAAAATAAATGAACAAAAGAGAAATCTAATTTATTTATTTATTTATTTTTTTGGAGATTGTGAGCCCCTTATAGGGCTCACATTGTACTTTTTTTTTTCTCCTTTCAGAATTTCTTTGGAGTATGGAAGGAAATCCACACAAACACAGGGAGAACATACTAACTCCTTGCAGATGTTTTGTCCTGGACAGAATTCGAACCCAGGACTCCAGTGCTGCAAGACTGCAGTGCTAACCACTGAGCCAAAGTGTTGCCCCTAAATGTTTGGTTTGACCAAAAAGTATACATTTTCTCAGGTAGAATTCTACACAAGTTTTGAAGGAACTCTAAGTTGTTCCAAACATCTTGGAAAACTACTGACAGATCTTTTTTGGGTATAGGCTTGACCAAATCCTGACTGGATGATGTTGCGATCAGGACTCTGTGGAGTCCAGTCCATATCATCACTTCCAGGACTCCTCTTCCAAAGGGTGGTCACACCAAATGTTGATTCAGTTTAGATACCTCTTTTGTTCACTACAAAAAAAAATTAAAAAAATTATTAACCCTTCTATTTTTTAAGGTATTTTTCCATGCCTGCTTAAAGTTTTTAGCACAGTACTGTAGATAGTGTTAAACATTACCAATGATACGTAGACACTGTGAGGAAAAGTAAATGGCACAACACCCCTTCCAGGCATAGTATCCAATACTGATTAAGATAGATAAAATAATAGAATTACTGAGCCGCTCTCAGCCATTTAGAAGCTCTTTGTGTTAGGTAATGCATGGTGTTTATTTCACATTCACCACGTTGTCACTCAGAAAATGCCCAACAAACAAACCATTAATCTCATCTCGTATGGCCAGAAAGCACATTTAAAAGCAGAATTCCATTAGTAGGTGCATCTATCTCAGGAATCATGAGCAAGTATGATATGATGTATAGCACCACAAGCTCTAGGAAGAGTGATGCCTGCCACGTCCCGATAAGACAAAATGACCATTTCACCTCCGGCAAATAAAATAAGCTATCGCTCCTTTCTGTAATACAAAGAAGGGCACAACTTGTATGACTCTTGGGATATAATTGTCTGCGGTATCACATGGGCAGGAGGCCTCTATAGTTTGTTGTCAGTAGGACTCATAGAATGGATTGCATGTGATACTTGTCTTTGGAACTGCAAAGTACAATTCAGACTCCACTAGGATTTTATTCCGAATAAGAGAATGAAAAAGATTATGCAAATTTACTGTGATGTTATAGGGAACCAACTATCCACAGGTGATTGCTGAAGGTCTTCTCCTATATGGTATGAGTGGAGATGTGATCACGCATACATTCTAAGGGTAGGTTCACATCTGCATATGGGTTTCCATTCGGGTGGTCCATAAAAAAGCGGTAGGAAATCCACTCACCCCATAGACTATAATGGGGTTTGTGTGGTTTCCATTTGGTTTCCACCCGAATGGGGGCAAAAATGCAGGGAGAAAAGTGCTGCGGAGGGGGGAACGGAATTCCCGTACAGAGTTCAAGCACTGATGTGAACTGAGCCTTACCCACTGAAAAGTTCAGGAGCGGGGTAGTGGATGGAATTTACATGGGGCCTTAAAGTAGATTTCCAGATGGGAAAAATTATTTAGAAACCATCTTAGAATGTTGTGAAAAAACATAGACAGTAGTACTTGTTTTGTGGATTCACTGCCGCTCTCGTTCCGGTGCTGGTCAGTTCATTGGTGGTCTCTTTTTGGTCTATCAATGACTTGTCGACACCAGACATGTTATTACTGAGGCTCTAGTTGGAAAACCACAGCAATTCTTTGTCCCATGACATTTTGGATAGATATGCCCTCTACATCGTGTGAGAAGACACAAAATTGCAGGAAGTTCTCATGAAACTGCTTCATTTTTTATTTTATACATTCACAGGAGCAGTAGTACATGGGTGGGGGGGGGGGGGGGTTTGGACTCGATAACACCTAGAAGGATACAATTTTTATTGGTGAAATCTCCCCGTAAATAAATCACGGATTGTCTAATTTCTAAATAATTGGCTTGCCAGTCTAATTGGAATATAATTGTAAGGTGTAAACCCGGTGTTGGCCTCCAGAAAGTATAGTATTGCCTAACTGGGTCTACGATATCTGCCTGCTTAGTAGCAACAAGGGGAAGGAAAAACCCAAACTGGAACTGTAAATCAATGCTGAGCATTACCTACGTGTAATCTTATCCAAATGCCAGGTAGAGGCTTCTGATTTCAACAAAGCAATGCATGCATTTCCTGAATGAAGATTGAATGGAGCGTAGGCTGCTTACTCATACACTTCATGGCTGTTCTTGGCCGGCTCCCCAAGCTGGTTTTACTAAGCATTGCTCTGGCATTCTGTCAAGTGTTTTTTTTTTCCTTTCCTATTAGGCACCCTGTCTAACCAAAGTGTGTGCTGTCATTATAAATTTATGAATAATGGATATTTCTGGGTGTAGGCAGAACAGGATGTTCAGAAAGCAATGAGGTAAAAACCTATTTGCAGGAATTAGAAGGGGCTTCATATGGAATGGCTTCTAATATACCTTACCTAGCTATAGTAACTTATCTTCATTGACTGTTTGGGCTATAAATGTGTAATATGCATAAAAATAAAATAAAAGTATACTGTAAATCTACTTAAAGGAACACTCCAGGTAAAATAATACACTGGTTTATGCCTGGAACAGGGATTGCGATACCTTTGGTGTTCTGTCCCTTTAGGTACATTGACATTTATCATATATGATAATAGAGATGAGCGAACACTTATCGGAACAGCCGTTCCGAACAGCACGCTCCCATAGAAATGACTGAACGTAGCTGGCACGCCGGGGGGTTAAGCGACCGGCCGCCGGCAAAGTGTACGTGCCAGCTGCTTCCATTCATTTCTATGGGAGCGTGTTGTTCGGAATGGCTGTTCCGAACAGTGTTCGCTCATCTCTAATGATAAACATTTGGACTAGTCATGTTAGTGTCTGCCATACAGGCGCTCATCCCAAAACACCCACAAGGTTCAGTTGTTTGTACAGGGAGCCAGTTTGCCATTTTTTGGAATGTGGGAGGAAACCCTCACAAACACAGGGAGAACACACAAACTCCATGCAGATGTTGCCCTTGGTCAGATTTAAACCCACGACCCCAGTGCTGAAAGGCAACAGTGCTAACCACTGAGCCACCATGGTGGCAATGCAGACATGGGAAAAGCTGCTAGGGTGCTATTCTGGGTGTAGTAGAATTGAAAAATGCCAAATAGATGCATACGTTTATACGTTCACCTGAGAGTGTTGTGCCAAGTCCAAGGCACAATTTCATGTTTGGTGCCCAGTCAGGCACCCAGCTCATGGAGAAGTAGTGGGTGAAGCAGTCAAGGAGACATAACAACAGTAATGCTTTGCAAGATAAACCAGGATGGGACCAGATCGATCCTGGGTCATTGCGAGTTCTCTGGAGCAGCACTGAGCTGCCATCATTTCTTCTTCTTTGCTTCATCCTCTATTTATTGTGTTGTGTTTTTTACTGATACATTGAATAAAGAGGAACTTTAGCAGTTACGTTTTTTTTGCAGTGATAAATAACCTAGCAGTTTCCAGCCATAAACCTGACAAGTGTTTGCTAAGAAGACACTTATCAGCATATGTTTGTCCCAGGTATAGTATGGAAATGTTACACTGTGATTTTTTGTACTTTTTTGAGGGTGATCCCAGGCTGATATCACAAGGACATGCTTATATAAAATTTTCGTAATATGTGTTTGTCAGAATCTGATTTACAGATGATACAGATAGCATCTATACTGGGATATGAATAAATCTGCCTTCGCTTGCTGGAGCCATAAAACTCTCTATGCAAATTGTGTGAGACACACCCATATAGCTATAATGAATTAATGCTGTTTGACATCCAATAAGTTATGTTCACACGTCCCAGATCTGATGAGAATTTCAGCTTGGATTCTGTTCTTAAAGGGAACCTGTCACCAGGTTCAAGACACTTAGGCTGAGGCCCCACGTTGCGGAAAAACAGTGTTTTTTTGTTACAGATTTTGCTGATTTTTTTGAGCCAAAGTCAGGAGTGGCTTGAAAAAACCACAGCAAAAACTGTAACAAAAAAGCTGCATTTCTGCAGTGTGGGGCCTTAGCCTTAAAGAGTTATCAAGTTTCTAACATTGTTGCTCAATCCTTAGGATAGGCCATCAATATTGTATCTGCCTGGTCAGACACCTGGAACCTCCACAGATCGCTAGTACCCAGACAGCTCGGCTCTCAGTATTGTTTACAAACCACAAAGCGCGCTGCTCACTTGCCGTATAGACTATAACGTCAAGTGTAGGTATCGCAGCATTGTCCCATAGATTTACTTTAAAGGGATTTTCCGAGCAAAAAAAATTGTTTGTTTGTTTTAAAAAAGGTCTGTTAGTGCACCCATAAATTCACCCGTATACCTTTAGCAGTGTTTTGAGTGACTTCTGGGTGTCTCTGGGAGATCCTGGTATCTTCTGCATTTGTTTACAGGTTCAACTTCCTGCTATGTGACTTCCATTCAAGCTACCTCTGCCTTCACTCCCCCTCTCCTCTCCCTCTCATACACCCCTCCTTGTCTCTCTAGCTATCCTGCTCACAACTACTAGCCTTTTCCTACCTACTCAGCTCAACCTCCAATCCCATTGTGTAGATACCTGTCTTCCACGTGCAGGATGCCCATCCTTCTTTTCTGACTGCTGGTGTATGCTATAGACCTAGCACTACTGTGTAGCGGACAATCTCCCTGCATAGGAGCAGCATCACAGACCTGCGCAGTAGAGGTGGATTATTCGCTGTGTAGAGCAGCGCTGGGTCTGTAGCACGTGCCCGCAGTCAGAAAACAGGGTGGAGCTGTCCCACAGGAAGAAGCCTGGTAGGAAGAAGATAGGTAAGTATGATGGAGTGGATGGGGCGGGGGAGGGGGGAGTAGTAGTGACGTTCCATTAACGTCTCGTCAATGGATAACCAGCAAATGTCCCTGTGGTGGTCATGTGGCTGTCCCAGGGATATGGGTAAATATACATTTTTGATAAATTATTTTATTTAGAAAGTAGGCGGGGGAGGGTGTTTAGATTATTGTAGGGATTTAATTTTATCCCAGATAACCCCTTTAAGGATTGATAATGTCATGTCTAAAATAGACTATCAAAAAAAGGACAAAGGCCTCAATGTGCATCCGCTGAGTTCTGGCTTCATCTCTGGCGAATATGCAGTGCTCCATTGAACCTTAGGACAATACACCTTGCTTCATCGCACATGCTCAATAGAGGGTTTTCTTCCTTCCGTAGGACGTGCTATTCTGTATACATTGTATGGGGAAATAGTTTATATAGCTTTTTCCACCAGTATACGCAATCCAATGAGATTTATTTGGCCAACCTTCAAAATGATGAAAGCAGCAGCAGATTCCTTGTTTATAAGGTTAGACATAGTAAAGGATTTTCTATATAGAAAATTCCTATGTTAAAATTGGCTGAATTATTATTTGTTTGGAGTATTAAAATTTGATTTTAAAGAATTTTTCCTAAATTTTATCAGGTCCAAGTTTATTTATTTTATGTTTCTCAGTCCCCTGGGCTGATGGCTTCCTTGTTTTCTCATATGCAAAGTGTTCATACATATTTCCGTGTATCACCTGTACTTGTAGAAATACCATGAGCTCCTGTAACCACGATGCCCAAGATTAGAAATGAGACCCCAGCGTCTACACTTTGTCTCCTAGTCTGAACCATTAGTGTAGTCTGAGAACAGATCTCGGCTAATCTGGATTTGGGCCTATATTTGTCATACAATAGATTAGCAGGAATACGGGGCCTGTAGACGCTGGATTAAAAGTTTCACTCTTCAGTGCCAGAACTAGAAATGCAGACGACAGACGCGATGGAGTTCACCGTGACCTTATTTTACTCCTGACAAATATTCTGTCAAATTTTCATTGTTTGTACGATGTGGAAATTGTGACTTTGTATATCTCGGGTTTCTGCAGACACTCTGAATGTGACAAGAGTGGAGTGAGACTTTTCAGCTCAGGGCCTATTTTAGCCAAAATGTTCAGCTCTCCCAGCGGTCCAATTTTCCAGAGGAAAGCCCTCATTTAATCAGGGGAGGCCGCTATGTGGCCAGGCTGTTTGTTTGGATTTTTGGTGACCTTTGAAGAAGTGACAGGCTACAAATTTATCTTGTCTGATTGCGGCATATGTTGTTTTTCTTCCAAGACGTCTTGTGAGAGGCAGAACAGGCTTGAAATTTGATTTGCTCCAGGCAGGAGAACGAGATTGTTCTGTCTGTGAGAAGTGGAGCTAGAATTTTCGTTTGCATAGTCTGAAATCTGATATTCATTTTTTTTCTTTCTCTGTATGTACATGGATTGGAATATTAGCTTACCACCTGTGTTTTCCTGGCAGGGTTTCCCAGGCTGTAAAGTAACATCGGGGTGGTCAAACCTAATAGCCACAAAGAATGTATGTTTAGTAGCATACTTCTCCTCCATCAGCTAGTCTGGCTTTTTCTGTTGCACCACACTCTGATGATATAAATCAGACAGGATCATAAAATATTCAATAGTGACCATGATATGGGATGTATGAATCATTTTGCCTTTGCATAGAAGTTGCAGTCATTTATATTGCAGTGCAAGCGAAAATGTAGAATTGTTCTGGTTATTAATGCAATGTGTGAACAGGAAGTTATATTTATAACTTAGATTTAGAAGACATGTGCTGTGAGAACACCCTATGTACTCATAGGGGAATGTGTATAGGCCCCCTATAATATAGGCCTAGTGACACAAATAATTAGAACTGACCACAGACATCTGTCAGATAGGATTGAATGATTCTTCTCCTCACCCCCCATACACTAGCCAGACACCTTATTTCCATCGGGAACAAAGGATATGGAAAGATGGAAAACAACCTGCCTGATCTTTCTTCATGTCAGATAGTCAGCTGGTTCCACCCAGATTGCCAAATATGTCGACTTTGACATCTAGCAGTGGATACAGGTGTTGGGGAGCAGCATAAAGCTAGTTGTCCTCTCGTTTGACCTTTAGCTATTCCTCCTGATTTTCCCATACACATGCACACTTGGCTTGGCAAAGCATGTGTGTGGTTTCAGTAAGCATCCGGTGGTGACTGTATAATATCTTAGAGGTTAAAGGGCATTTCCCATGAACATATCTATATAGAAAATTTGTAGACCTTTTAATATGTTTGTAATTATAAATCATTTTTGCTTAGTTTTAAAGATTTTCTCCAACCCCCTTAGTGCAGTCTTTTCTGTTGAGAGGTTGTCAATAGCTATGACTGTAATGCAGGAACTTTCTATGGTCTGGCACTTGTCAGAGACCCAGCGTGATTTCCTTATTATAGACAGTTTATCAGGCAGGGACAGTGCATGGACGAGGAGATAACCGGCCACAATAAGGAAACCATGGCTGCGTTTTTGACAAGTGTCAGACATTGGTGCAATGAGTATGCTTGATATTAAGATATTTTGAGTATTTTGTTCCATTGTATGAAGTCTGTCAGTTTCTGTATATAAGTTGCACACTACTAGTTTATAACGTTTCCATGTATCTCTTCTCCAACAGGTTACAGTCAGCAGCAAACACAATGTCGCATTCAGAAGTGCACAACAGACTTTGTATCCCTCACGTCACATCTGAATTCAGGGAGTGATGGCTTTGACTCTGAGTTTTGTAAAGCATTGCGGGCTTATGATGGCTGCACGCAGAGGACTTCTAAAGCTTGTCGTGGAAACTTAGTATACCATTCCGCTGTGCTGGGGATCAGTGATCTTATGACTCAACGAAACTGCTCGAAGGATGGGCCTACATCTTCTACAAACCCAGAACTCTCCAATGACCATTGTAACTTCCATAGCAAGGTGACAGCAAGAGAACCAGGGGCGGCAGAGAAGCCTCAGCCCAATTACCTCTTTTGTGGCTTGTTTGGAGATCCACATCTCAGAACTTTTAAAGATCATTTTCAGACTTGCAAGGTGGAAGGAGCTTGGCCACTGATAGACAACAACTATTTGTCTGTGCAAGTGACCAACGTGCCTGTAGTCCCCGGATCCAGCGCTACAGCTACTAACAAGGTAACTCAACAACAAGCCATGACTTGCTTTGGCTTTGTGGGAGGTGAGATGTATCAGAAATCAATGGGAGAGCTTTGTCTCAGATGTTGGTTTTGTTTCACAGCTAACAATACTTACTCAATATATTGCCAACCGTGAAGTGACGCTTCAATGATCTGTAGTGTAGGCTGCCATTTTGTAGCCTGAATTCATGAAATTGCTGCCCACCATTTTACTAAAGATGTCTGTATATACTAGCGACTCAAGAAGCTGAATACTAAATATCCAGCTAGTCAATGTATTCTGGAAAGAGAACACATCTGAATCATCTAGCATAACACAATATTTCCCTATATATATTGCACATTATCTATCTATCTATCTATCTATCTATCTATCTATCTATCTATCTAATCTATCTAATCTATCTATCTCTTTCTTTGTGGCCTTTCTATTTCTCTGCATGTTAACCTAAAGATTTTGCTGTGTGTATAGATATATAGACGCACACACAAATATATATAAATATATATGTGTGTGTGTGTGCTTCTATATATCTATACATACAACATCTTTAGGTTAAAAGGAAGAGAAATAGAAAGGTCACAAAGAAATTTCTGCCTATCTCTGACTTGTCAGACAGAACTACTGAACTTTATGCCAGTAAAAGGATTATTGATCTCTGAAGCTTTTTGCACATTGTTGCTTATGTGCAAACTCCTATTTCAGTTCCTAAATACTTTATGATCTGTAAAACATTTTGAGCAGAAGAGACTGTTCCCATGATGGTATTTTACGGCTTGCCGAGTTTAGCACTTTGTGTTTTCCACACCTTTACTTATAACAAAATTAACTGGTGACTATTTGTTGTTGAGAATAGACGGACCCCCGTGATCTGTGACCTATGGCAGGTGTTGTACAAAATACTGTAGACTTCTTATGAGTTGGTCACTATAGTGGTGAAAGACTGTATAGTATATTTCGGACAACTTAAAGGCGTTCTCTTTGTTTTAATAATTATTCAGATTGCTGAATATAGCTTACAGCCGGTCATATGCATGCAGTCACTTCTGGTTAAAGTCGGGGGCAAAGGCCCAAAGTTGGATCTTGCCTAATATATAAATAGATTAGAGAGTCTGTCACCAGAACCCAACATATAAACCCAGATGGATAGGTTACGCTCCCCTAACTCACACAGTGTTTTCCTCTTGGGAATCTGAGTCTTCATTGCAGAGGTAACAAAAATAGTGATATCAATGGAGATATCGATGCACATCGAGGGAACACCATTTGATTCAGGCGAAGCCAACCTATATATGTGCAGGGTTGGATTGATATGCTGGTTTTGGCGACAAACTCCCTTTAAAGGAGTTGTCAAGAAATCTTAAAGTACATCTGCTTTGTTCTTTAAACAGTATTAACCTGTCCATGGATTGTGCCTTGTACTGAAGCTCAGCCCCATTGAAGTGAATAGTGCTGAGCATCAATACCTTCCACAAGTTATAGACAGTTGGTGGTGGCATTTTTGGAAGAAAGCAGTCTTTTGCCCCTATTTGCAGAATTATTTTTGGTCCATGTTCCTGTCTGATTTTCCTATCACAAATTTAAATGTGGCAGGTAAAATCCCAAGGTTCATCTGTTCCCTGTCTGTAATACACCAGTACTTAGACCATTTCTATCCGTTATTATTAATCATCAGGTTAGCAGCTTAGTATCTGTAATACCGTCATCATGTTGACTCATCCATGATTGCGATACTGAGAACCTGAAGTGTGTACAGTATAGTATGATATCGGACATGTACGGAACAACTGCCATGAGACATAGTGCTATAACATAAAGTATATTTTCCTATATATTTTAGTAAAATATCTTACGCTTTTGCTAAGTGCATTAGAAGCTTTCATTTTTTAAAAAACAAGTACCGTACATAGAATTGTAAGGTTGTAGTTCTTGTAATGCTGGGACAGATGGGGCCCTGGCGGCGGTGCACAGATTGTGCCAGGATGTATAAAACTGTACATTTTACTGAAGTTCTTAAAGAAGTTGGTAGCAGCGGAGGAGAGAAGAGCCTGTAAATGACTGCTCTCCTGTGAGCGCGGTGCGGCGGGGGGAAGAGCAGCCACACGGAACAGCCATTAATGAATAACCTGCTCTGTTATAGTGTGTCTCATAGTATGTGCTCCTGTATATTGGTTACTAGGAAGGAGCTTTGTCACATATAACATTAGACGTAGAGCTCCTGCTATCACGGCCTTTATATAGTTAATGCCCTGTGCCTGGAGCCTGTATGGCAGTATAGAGGCTGTATGTCTTCTGGAAACAGAGTTGTATAGCTTGTCTCAGACTCTCTTCTCTTCGATATGCCTATGTACATATGGAGTCTGGTGGAACATATTAGGTTTTTTTTTTTTCTGTCAGAATGGAATGTATAAAAAATAAATACATTTTGTAGACGTATGGATGTACAGTAGAGGCGTTATGGATATGAAGCTGAAGTATGAACTTATACTTGTGAGCCCCTTATTCTTATAGTTGTGACAATGTTTAATGCATGACTTTGGTATATACATGTATGGCTGGGTTCACATCTGCATTGGAGTCTCCTTTTGGAGATTCTGTCACAGTGACTGCCAAAAGTCGCCAGTAGGGTTGAGCGATCGGGGTCGGAAAAGAACGGATTCGAGTAAATTTCACGATCATGATCGGAATTCTGATCCTGATCTTTTCCAGCGGGATCGAGGTCGGAGGTTATCTCAAGATCGGCTCAACTCTAAAAGTGACTTTTCCCATAGAGAAGCATTGACTAGGGTTGAGCGATCGGGATCAGAAAAGATCGGATCGAGCAAATTTCACGATCGCGATTGGCTGGAAAGTGATCGGAAATCGGATTTTAAAATCGATCCTGAAATCTCAAAATTGGTTCAACCCTAGTCGCCAGATGAAAAAGTCCTGCAACTAAGGCTTTCATCAAGCGGTTTCAGTTTTAAAAACGGAGACCCGACGAATCCCATTATAGTCAATGGTGTCCACTGTTTTAGTAGACACTTAATGGACCAGAACAATGGGCACACCAGGATCAAATGTAAGAATAGCTTAAGGAATTATTTTGATGACTGTGTTTGAAATCGGCCATGAAAAACGCATGAAACAGTCCATTTTTCAAGACGCGATTTGCTTCAGTGGCGCCTGGTTTCACACATCCTTCATAAACATGAGCTAAATGGACAAACACAGGACAGATTCTGTTTTTCGGCAGTCTGTTCATGGACAGTCCATTTTAAAACCAGTCACATTACTAGACCCATAGATTCTCTTACTAGTGAAAATAGCAGTGCCATTGCAATTCATAAACTGCCATTTTTAACATTGGTGTGAATAGATCCTAACATTGTGGAGCAATGAGCCGAACAGCAGAGGCACCTTTGAAGGTGGTTCCTAAGAAACCCTGCCTAAACAACAGACTTTTCAGACTTATTGTCAGACAGCTATCCTTAGCAACCAAACTGCTATTAGTACAGAGAAGTATTTCTATGCATTAGCTGAATTTTTCTACCCAGTAAAGTGTGATGTGGCAAGTGAAGGGTTATTCTCCGTGGCAGCTAATAACATGTATTTTATTCAAGCCTCTCTGTGTAAAGACTGAATGCAGCATTCATGCTTTGTGGGCACGTAGCCCATGCAAGGTGTGTGTCATATGTAAACTCTGCGGCATCTGTTGCCTTGGCTGGCTTGTACATTGTATTCAGCAAACAGGCGTGTTGTTGCAATGGGCTTTGTAACATGTTTCAATTTGTGCACAGTTGTGTATCTCAGCGAGGTTTATGACAAGTGTTTCACAGCGTCTACCTGCTTAATATGACTCACTCATGTTACATCACCTTTATATTATGTTGACCTTTTTGTGGGCCATGATGATAATGAAGAAACCTATTAATATGTATATAAACTGGTAATTATTCAGATAAGTAAGGCTGTGTTCACACATGGCTGGAATCGTAAAAACACACAAGTTGGCTCAGTTTTTAAAGTGACCACTGAAAACTTATTGACTGTTTAGTATTACAGCTAATACCCACAATACTGTACAGCCCTTTACAATGAAACTGCTTCTCGGCTGTCTCCATGCTATTGTAGTTCTGACCATGAAACAGCCACATCTCGGACTCTGAACGTGGCCTACAGCTGTCCGTGGTGAGCAATAAAAACTGTGCACACTCCAAACTAAGCTGATGGTCCATATGTAAGTGTTTGACGTACTGTATCACATAGGCGTACATAGAAGCTTTTTATTTTTTTTTTTGCATTCATTTGTTACAATCAGAAGTTCTAAAGGGATTTTCCGAGTTTAGAAAGTGAGATTTATTTTCTCCCCCCCCCAAAAAACAAAAAGAAAACTTTATCTATATCCATTCATCAGTCCGCCCCTTCCCACTTCCTTCACTAACAGAACCTATGTCCAGGGAGGGGATGGATCATCAGCCTCACACACAGAAGTCTATGAAGAGGGACAGCTACTGTATACTGTACACACACTGCTGCTATTTCTCCTATGTCTACAGAGAGGTACCTTACTTACTAAGCATTATAAATCTAGCAGCAGCCTCTTCTGTCCCCCTCCATACACTTCTTTGTGGGAGGATGTCAGTCTGTCTCCACTGCCAATATGGGTTCTGTTAGTGATAAGAGACTGAGTGAAGGAAGGGGGAGAGAAAAAAAAAGTCTGATAAATAAAGAACAAGCTGATCAGGCCGAGATGAAAGGTCAGCATGGAGTCTCCAGCTTCACACTCCACGGCATGATTGCGCAGGAGGCTTATTTTTTCAGAGTCCTGCTATAATCTCTGCTATCCATTGAATACAATGGGAGCTAGAATCTGCCACTGATTTTGAGCGGGAATCAAAATCGAGGCCTGATAAGATTTACAGTATCTGGCATATATAGGTGATATTGTGGTGCACATTTGACCCAAATCCCTTCCTTATTCTTTAGGGTACACCACTTTCAGCAGACTTGGACAGAGAACTGCACTTGATATATAAAGAGGCTGGAGTCTGTTGATATTTCAGGCCTGCCTTATTCCTGCTAGGCCTTTACTTAAAACCAGTGTAGAAACGTAGTCTTCATAAATCTGTCCCATTGTGTCTGATTACGTCCAAGAAGAAGTGAATGCACCAAGACTTCACTATGGTAATTGCTCCTTGGTTCTCTCTGTTGGTTGAGTCCCGGGACTAAATCGCCATCAATCTGATTTAGCTATGCACCTTCAATAGCTGCCATAAGAACGCTGATCCCTGTTGGCTCCCCCATACATATGCACACTTGGTTTGACCAGCTTGCATGCATCATCAGATGAGAAGTCCTGTAAGCTGCCTCCTCACATGCCTCTTGAGAACACAGGATTGGGGTGTTAAAACTGAACATGCCCGATCTTTTTTCAGTACCTCCCCATACACATGAGATGTGACTGCCTAATCTGGCAACCAGTTGATTTACTGTTATGTTTATGGGAATTCTAAACATTCGTGTCCATCATTGGTCATTGATATCTTGTGTTCTTTTTTGGTTCTTTATGTGTAAGAGTAGTCTGTAAAATAATGTAATTAACTGCTTTTGATGAAAGCCAGTCTCTCTGGTGGAAAGGCACAAATGTGATTAGAATATTGGAATCTATTGATCTCATGTCTGAGCGTAATTTATAGTCGCCTGGCAATTAAACATATTATCTAACATCACCTTCATGCCGGGTAAGAAGAAAAACAAAATGCCTTTCATTACTTAGGATAAAACAGCAAAGTGATTCAGAACAGGACCTGAACGTTGTGTTCCACCAGTGACAGACGGCCAGATCCGGCAGCATGGTGGTCATCCACTTTGGCCATATGAAATTATTGGGGAACTCATAAAATTTGCAGATGATACGAAGATAGGAGGAATAGCCAACACTAGAGAGGAGAGAGAGTGTATTCAAAAGGACTTAGACACACTGGAACAATGGGCTGAGGCGAACAAAATGGTATTTAACAGGGACAAATGCAAAGTTCTACATCTGGGTAACAGAAATGTAAAAAACATATATAGTATGGGAGGAATAGAACTAAGTGATAGCATAGGGGAAAAGGACTTGGGCATAATAGTAGATCACAAATTCAACATGAGCCAACAGTGCGGTGCTGCTGCAAAAAAGGCTAATAAAATTCTGGGTTGTATTAAGACAAGCATTGACTCTAGATCAAGAGAGGTCATTATTCCGCTGTACTCTTCCCTGGTCAGACCACACCTGGAATACTGTGTACAGTTCTGGGCGCCTCAATTCAAGAAAGGCATCGATATATTGGAGCAAGTCCAGAGAAGAGCAACCAAAATGGTGGAAGGTCTGCAAACCATGTCCTATGAGGAGCGGCTAAAAGAATTGGGATTGTTTAGTTTGCAGAAGAGAAGGCTGAGGGGAGATTTAATAGCAGTCTACAAATATCTGAAAGGTAGTCACAGTGCAGAGGGATCTACCCTATTCTCATTAGCACAAGGAAGTACAAGAAGCAATGGGATGAAACTAAAGGGAAAGAGATACAGATTAGACATTAGGAAAAACTTTCTGACAGTGAGGGTAGTGAGAGAGTGGAATAGGCTGCCACGGGAGGTGGTGGGCGCTCCATCAATGGAAATCTTCAAGCGGAATCTGGATAAACATATAGCTGGGATGATTTAGGAAAACCTGCACTCGCAGGGGGTTGGACCCGATGGCCCTTGAGGTCCCTTCCAACTCTACCATAAGAAAAAAAAAATAAAAATATGGTAAAAAGAGACAAGAGCTTAACCTGAGGTCTCCTACTACAGTACACTGGCAAAAACAGTGCTATACACATGGACCCTACATAGAAGATCCTTCTTATGGACTCAGGTACTCCATGCAATGCTATATGGTACCTTGTGACATACCGAACTGAGTGACCGAGGTGGGATCCCATAGAATAGTCACATGTGTGCACCGCTGCTCCAGTTGACTTAAAGGCAAGTACCCCAATACTAGGACACTTCTAATACACTAATATATTAAATATTGCTAATAATAAAGATAATAAACCTAATAATAGATATACGAAGCTAATATTTAAGCCAAGGTACACCAAAGATAAACATATAGCTTTTTTTTTTTTAAAAAAAAAAAAAACCTCATGGTTGATACATTTGAATGGAATGACCTGATTATTTAGTATTTCTAACAAAAATTCTATAAATATTTTATTAAATCAATACCTATATAACTACAAAAAAAACTTGGCAGCCAATAGGAGTTAACCTGTTTGCCCATTGTTCTTTATCAATCCATACTAAAACATTATAGTGAAGTAGAAACCATCAAAGTTTCCATCTTTAGTGGCTGTTTACTGAATGTCTTGAGAAGTCTTCTGCTTACAGCACTTGTTTTTCCTTTAATGACATGTATGAAGTGCTGTGACGTCTATAAAGTATAAGACGTATTCCGTGCCCTACCGGCCCTTGCGTTTACAGGAGTCAGTGTTATGCTTCCCAGCAACTCGTCTTTCGTTCTATACTGAATGGTGGTTGTCAGGTTGTACGTGGCAGAGCTAAAAAGTCACTTGGCCTTAACAGGTGAGCGCTCTGGACTGCACAACCTCCTCTGTGTCTGGCACAAGAAGGAGATTTCATGTAATGTAATTATAATGTTCAACAACGCAGAGCATGCAGGATGCCAGGAGAGCTTTGTTATTCCTAGGGCCAGCCTGGTGCTGATGTCTCGTCTTCCCTGGTGTCTACCTGACTCAGAATTTGATGTAATGGATTATAAGAAATACATAGTATTTTGTGGCTATATTTGTTATGCACTGTTAAATCCTTTTTTTCGCTCCTCTTTTGTAACTGGCGGTTTATGGGCACAGTGCATGAAATTGTGGAATTTGCTTCGTCCTCATAATAAAAGTAACTGTTATATAGGACTAGTTAGATCAATGGAGAAAAGTCACTGCCAGAGAACAAGTAGCCATAGGGCCTCCTAGCAAGAATTGTACTTGGACCTTATCCAGCAAGTTCAGAACTTGTAAAATGTGATTACAGTGATGTCACAGTACAAGGATAATGTACACAGTGATATCACTGTACAGGGAATGTACACAGTGATGTCACAGTACAGGGATAATGTACACAGTGATGTCACAGTACCGGGATAATGCACACAGTGATGTCACAGTACAAGGATAATGCACACAGTGATGTCACAGCACAATGATAATGTACACAGTGATGTCATAGTACAAGCATAATGTACACAGTGATATCACAGTACAGGGATAATGTACACAGTGATGTCACAGTACCGGGATAGTGCACACAGTGATGTCACAGTTACAGGGATAATGTACACAGTGATGTCACAGTACAGGGATAATGTACACAGTGATGTCACAGTACAGGGATAATGTACAAAGTGATGTCACAGTACCGGGATAGTGCACACAGTAATGTCACAGTTACAGGGATAATGTACACAGTGATGTCACAGTACAGGGATAATGTAACCAGTGATGTCACAGTATAGGCATAATATAAACAGTGTACAGGAATAATGCTCACAGTGATTTTACAGTATAGGGATAACGCACTGTGATGTTTCCATACAGAGATAATGCACACAGTGATCTTACAGTATACGGACAATGCACAATATGACATTGAATAATAAAAAGCACAAAAAGATAATCAACATCACAGTATATGAATAAAGTAATTATAATGATATCACTTACAGTCATTATGATGTCCTAGTAATGGAGGTACATTCAGTTTTCGACATACCTTTCCATCATCTATAGTTATAGCAGCTGCTATATTGGTCTCTCTGGTAGTTATACACATGCATAAGAGCTTACAATCTATATGAAATAGAGCAAGTAACACAGTAGGGTATGCAGTAGAGATGAGCGAGTAGTACTCGATCGAGTAGGTATTCGATCGAATACTATGGAATTTGAAATACTCTTACTCGATCGAGTACCACTCGCTGTTCGATTGTAAAAGTTCCATGCAGAACCAGCAATGATTGGCTGAATGCTATACAGTCGGCCAATCAACGCTGGTTCTTCTCCTACCTTTAGAAGTCTTCTCCGTGCAGCGTCCCCACGGCGTCTTCTGGCTCTTTATTCACTCTGCCAGGCATCAGGCCTGGGCAGAGCCGACTGCGCATGTCCGCTCGTAGTGCGGGCATGCGCAGTCTGCTCTGCCCAGGCCCAATGCCTGGCAGAGTGAATAAAGAGCCAGAAGACGCCGTGGGGACGCTGCACGGAGAAGACTTCTCAGAGGATCCAGCCGGACCCTCACTCGTGGACTTGGTAAGTATAATTTGATCAAACGTTGCCTACCCCTGAAACGAGCATTTTCCCCCCATAGACTATAATAGGGTTCGATATTCGAGTAGTTGAATATTGAGGGGCTACTCGAAACGAATATCGAACCTCAAACATTTTACTGTTCGCTCATCTCTAGTATGCAGTGCTAATAAACTCTATTGTGTTGGTAAATTTACAGAGCTATTCTCCTGTCTACACACTGCCACTCTCATACTGGAGACATAGGGCCCCTGTTTTCTTGGACCTCCCCATTGTCCCCAGTGGATAGCATATGATTTATTACTGTAAACCTGTATCAACCAGTTACTTAGCCAGTATCTTAGCCAACATGGATATAAAGTGAAATGTTATTTAGAAAAGATAGGGTGTTGAGAGTGAAGTGCATCCATTTTAGGTCATGGTTTATGATTGTACGGTTCCTTGAACATATACCATGCATACTTAATCTGGAAATGATGGGAACACTTCTGTATGGATGGTAGTGTCTTATGAACTCATCGGCAGTGAATTCAACATAATGGGTGCAGCACGGGAGAAGTTCTGCAGGTGGGAGTGAGAAAATGTAACACAGCAGGGTGGGTGAGGGGTTGGTCATTGGAAAAGCAAGTGAGCCATGTAGGTTAGTAGAGGTAGGGGTTTTTTTATTTATTTTTTTAGGTCCGTAAAGTGTGTTTTTTTTTTCCCTTCATTGTATATTGTGTACACTTTTGTAATGGATTGTAATAATTAAAGGCGCCAAGGATTTACTGGCATACATCACACCCACGCAGTTATGTTACCAGATGCGCTTTCTCTCTCTGTAAATAACATAATGCTGTTTACCAACCCAGAGGACCCCATACAAATCATTTAATGGTAACCAAGTTTTAATGGCAATTAAAGTCTCATCAAACCAAATGGCTTATATAAACCACATGACACAGTTTGAAGCTCATTTGCAAATTATATTGGCTCTAAATGGCGAGTCGTATTCCGTTCCCAGGTTCCCGACACATGTACACTGTTAAGAATTTATAGCTCATACACAGAAGTTTTAATTGAGCACCCTAAAGATTTCATTTACCAGATGGACGCGAGATACTGGCTGCGCCTGACAGCGGCTCTGCCGTGCAAGACAAGCCATTTGCCGATTTCTGTTTGGAAACACACGATGCACATATATATTTCTGGAAGGAGTGATTGCATTACATGGCATGCTAATGGTAACATATGAACAGATGTCTTGCTTTAATGATTCTAATTGAAGAAAATGAGCTTTTCTAATCATCCTGGGATACAGCAGTTCTTTTACTTTACAGCTGGCTTCCTAACCCCGTTGTGATGTGTAAGTAATTACAGAAAAAAGACATTCATTGGAACTTGTTGATCACTTATCCAGTATGGTAATTATGGCCAGATGGAGAAGACATTTCCTGATATTTAATGACTGGGCCAGCATGTCTACACTTTGTTAGAGACTCTGCGTACACCGTATTTCACGGAAGGATGAGACTTGTGATGTTCCAAACCTTATGCTTGTCTGTCACCTTAAAGGGGATTTGCACCCAAAGTAAAATTGGCTTTATGTTAATGAATCAGGTGCTAAGAAGCAGCCAATGTTTGGTAATTAGCTTTCATTTTTTTGTTATGGCGGACATTTTTCCGCCACGGAAATGTGACGCCATATTGGCTGTTGCAAGTTTAACGTCTCAAAAACAGGATAATTCAGGAGTATGTGAGGACACATGCACAAAACAAAGAATTAAATCTGACTTACTGATAAAATATATACAGTGAAAAACAACCTCTTTGAAATGTCCACCTCTTACCCAGACCAGATTTTGAGTTTCATCTTACACGTTCATTGAACCACATCCTAGAAGATCACTTTAAGGGTAAGTTCAAACGGAGTTTTTTGGTCCGGAACCAGAGGCGGCCTCCGCCTCCACACCAAAGTACGGGTAGCCGCAACTGAAAGCCGGTGCATCCAGCCGCGCACTCCGCTCCGGATTGGGCCCAATGAATGGGCCTAGTCTGGAAGAGGGTGTGTCTTCAGGCCGAATCGCGAGTCGAAACGGCCTGAAGAATGAGCATCTCATTTCTTTTTCCGGGGGCCGGAACAAACTGGCTCCCAGAAAAAAGACCTGAGCGGCTCCCATTGATTTCAATGGAAGCCGTATTTTTGGTCAGGATTTTGAGGCAGATACGGCCTCAAGATCCTGACCAAAATACTCTGTGTGAACTTACCCTTAGGCTAAGGCCCCACGGGAGGTTTCCTCAGCTGACTTTCTGTTACAATTATACCTAGGGGGAAACCACCAGCTTTTCCATAGGTATAATTGACATGCTGTAATTTCCAAAACCGCGCTGTTTTTGGAAATCGCAGACTGTCCGCACCGCAGTTTTAACCGCAAAGTGGGCATGGGATTCACTAGAATTCCATCCACTTTGCCCTTACTGTAAAACGCCACGATTTACGACGCGGGCAAATCGTGGCATTTCTGTCCCGTGGGGCCCCGGCCTTAAGTGCAATTTTGGGTGGTTGTCTCCAAGAGTTTGCACTATAAAAAAAAAAAATTAAATATATAATTTAATAATTTAAAAAAAAAAAAATCATTCATTTACTCTGGTAAGGTCAAGGTAGGCATTTTTGGTCTCTTGATCTTCAGATCATTTGATTGTAGTGAAGGCATCAAAGGGGCGCTGCTAAATTCTGGGGTGTACAGAGTTTAATCTAGGTTGGACTCTGGGTTGGGAGCTTATTTCTTGCACCTCAACTCGGACTGGAGTGCCAAAATTCTCTACGCATTTGAAATTGGAGACATAGAGGTATAGTCAGGCCTCTTAGAAGCCTATAGTAATGCAGCCATACGAGTGAGGTTTTAATGTTTTAGATGAAAAAAAAAAATCCTTTTTTCTAGACCTATTTATCTGCAGATCATGGGGGTGCCAGGATTGGGCCCTGCCAACATGTCGTCAATGTCCTCTCATAAGGATAGGTCAACAGTATTAAAGTCTTGGAAACTCCCTTTAGGCTGAGGTCACATGTTGCAGAAAAGCTGCTTTTTTTGTTTCAGAGTTTGCTGCCGCATTTTGAGCCAGAGCCAGGAGTGGATTTAGCAGAAGGCAGAAAAACTAAAAGTTTTCCGCAACATTTGGCCTCATCCTTAAAAACATTATAGTAGTAAAATATATTCCGTGCATGTTCCAGCTGACCATTTGTAGGTATCAGAGAACATAATAGTCTGTAGAGTACACATAGACGGTAAGACCTACTGGGTAGTGTGAACAGTTGTCTACTTGTGAAGTTCATTCATTTGCACTATGGCCGCACACGCTGGATCTACCCTTATTTTTCACTTCTCACTTGAGTTCTCTTGCACCGCAGCCTGTTTTCATCAGGGCTCGAGAACTTTATGTAAACTTTTCCATCATGTTTTGTGCCAAGTTTAAAATGAAACGTCCCCCCCCCCCTCTGCCCCCCACAACCCCGGCATTTTATGTGCATTTATTTGGTTTCACAACCATGTGTAATACATGAGTCTCTTAGCCGTACGCAGATAACAATAACAATTGTGTGAAACTGACAAGTCGCAGAGATTAACAAAATGTTTTCTTATTGTGTCCTGGTAATGTGCGCGCTTACACAAACACTGCTCTCCCAATGGAGACTTTCTGGATTCATTGGCTCTTTGAGAAAATAACTGATTTCATTCTCTTTGGGCTAAGTATAGTTCTTTTATTTTTTTTTACATTTTCTAAATTTTCCGTAAAATATGTTGTTTCTAATAATGGCAAAACTGAATCTGGTGGTGTGAGCGGGCGAGGCTGAAAAACTTCAGATTTGTAAAGATTATTAATGGAATTGTAAGAATTTACAGCTCATTTGCTCCTTGTGATTTAGTTGCTATATTAGGGCATTTGCCATAGAGGTTGACATTGAGTTCTGGGGCCTGGAGCATTACTGTGTTTTGTACCTTGATGTTACTGTTTTCACAGCTGGTGAGAAGCCAAGGAGCAAATTGTTTAAAAATGGATGAGTGCAGCAGCTCGTCCGGGAAAGAAACTTAACATAAGCATCGATGTTTTAAATACACAGCAATTCTGTTTATCAATAATAAATGACCCGGGGAGGGCGCAAACGTGCCAAATACCTGAACATTTGTCTAATGAACAAGGACACCATAGGGGTCATATATGAGACCGTTAGTCTAAACAGGAGAGAGACAACTTTGAGACAATTTTTTTGGAAATCAGCTAAGTGCATGTTACAGGGTAATTAGGTTTCAATTTTGGAAACAATGATAGATAGATAGATAGATAGATAGATAGATAGATAGATAGATAGATAGTATGTTATAATATTTAAACTATTTCTCCAATTATTTATAATAAAAAATCTTTGTGTATTCCGCTCCTATGTAGTCTTTTTTTTTTGTCTCCATGGTTACAGACTACAACGGCCCCTCAGTAGCCTGACCCTGTAGTCAGACTACTGAGGGGCCTTCGAAAACCTGCCAGGGGGACCACAACTCTCAGGTTGGGATTATGCCTTCATTCAACATTATCTACATCCATAGGACAGTTTTTTGTCCTTTATTTGGTATTGATGCCCCAAGAAATTTTTTTCTTCTAGGGTTGCCTCATCTGAAAAGGTTATGTAACACTGCTCTCCGTCCTTGACCCTCCCCTCTAAGGATGGGTATATGTACTAAATGAAGGAGAGGCCAAACCTGTTGTTTTTTCCCCCGGGATTGGTCCACTATGTAATGTGTATGGATGGTAGTGCCCCGGGAAAAAGAAAAGAAAGATCAGACATGTCTGGAACGAGAGGGATCGAAAAGGGGCTTATTCCTATCTCCCTTTTGTTATCATATATATTTGTCAAAGCCAAGAATGCACAGATATGGGTAAAAGAAGGCAAGGTGAGTCCGGAGAGATAGCTGAGTGTTTGGCTGACCGCTATCTTTGGTGTATAACCACCTTTACGCACCTACGGATAGTAGAATAGGGGTCATAGGTAAGATAATTCATTACCGTGAAATAAGACTACACCAGATTTTCTTGTAATTTGTAACTTAAAGAAATCTAAGTCTGCTTGGAAAGGCAGAAATACACTTAAAGGGATACTGTGATAAAATAGGTTGCCTATTACAATTATTCACTATGGTATTTGTCAGACCCTTTATTAACAGTACTAACATACACAGTGGGCCAAATTTGTGAAGAATGACTTCAAGAAAATGTCTTTGCTGCCCATAGCAACCAAAACATTGTCTAGAATATATATATATATATATATATATATATATATATATATATATATATATATGGTTTCATAAATGTCCCCCAAGGTTTGCACCTACAAAATGTTTGAGCTGTTGCCTAGTAACAAGCAGGCCCGGCATTGAGATCCGGTTAGTCGTCTTCTATATTACGTAGGAGAAGTTCGGCCTCGGGCCCCAGTAGAGTTACTGACATATTTAGTATTATCGATGGGCAGAAGGAGAGACCATCATCCCCCTCTAGTTTTTATGGTGCTTGAGGTTTTTCCATGAATATGTTTATTATTATTTTAACGAATAAAACCTCAGAATAGTCCCGATTGGGATGATTTGGCCTAAAGAAGACTTTTAGTGTAATCCTGCCCCAGGCATTTGTGTCTGCAGACAGGTTAAATGCTGTGCCCTAGTAATACGACTGTAAGGTTATTGAATATGGTTTGCAGCGCTCATATCTGTATCTGCTTGCCGTAGTGTAACAGGAAACTGGCAGATAGCTTCCATCAGGCAGCTCCCTAAGGAAATGGCGGGATATGTTCATCCATTAACCTAAATAGAAAGGACTTAAAAATGGAAGGTGCTAGTGGTTATTATTTTAGGCACATTGGCTTCCTGGCTTCTCAGATTATCAGAGAATCACAGAGGGTACTAAAGATGGCGGCGGTATCTATCGCCTTCGTAAGATATTTATCAACAGCGAGGAATATGATACAAATATACAATAAAAACAATTATTCTCCTATGACTTTGTTAGTGTGACCTTGCATTACCTTTGTAGCTATTGTAAATTTTCATCAGGCAAATCTTCCGAGTACTAAAAGTGTGTGTGTGTGTGTATGTACCATATATGTATAGGTATATGTATATATATATATAAATGAATGGTGTGCTACATGCCTTATGGAATGAACCCGTCATTCCAGGTCTTTTTTAGCATGATATGCCGTTAAATTCTGCAGAATATATGTTGTTGTTAAGCCAAGCATAAAGTCACATTCTGTCTTTCTGCGGAGTCTCCAGCCAGCTGGATGTGCGTTCAGGCAACCTGATTGTTCCCCATTTGGTAATTTGGTTACTTATAAGAACTAATTTTATCTGATTTATTTCCAAGTATAAAACCCTGTGTCCATGTTAGAATGTGTGTCCTGCTGCTCTCGACTAACCTCTATTTCAGCAATAGGAATACTCTTGAGAGACTTTTATGAGTCACGGCTGTCAAACAGACAAATTGCTCAGCTTTGTAAGAAGAGTTGATTCTCTAATTTAGAGCGCTAATGTTATGATTGTGGCTTGCCTAAGGTACCTATTAAATGGAGAGACCTGTCATTTGCCTCTCATTATGACGGCTCCTGTTAGATCACTTCACTCTCCCAGGTGTTGAGTAAACCTGAGCAGAATGTTGCAGGTCTTGTATCTTTGATGCGTGCAAAGACATTACTGTAGGCTTCTGTCTACTGAAAAAATACAAAGTGTGCACTTCTCTGTACACCTGTTTAGGTCGTGCTTACTATGGGCCTCTAACTATAGGCCAGAATGTAATGTTCTTCTATGGAAAAATGTCTGCCTCAATGATATTGTATTATGTCGTCTGTATCTCTGGTCCCTTCTAGCCTTCACATGTACAATGTTATTTACATCCTTATATGTCATAATGGCAGCAACAACCATTTTACGATACCTTATTAGTAGTATTAGAACATTATGGCACCTCCATAAGTTAGGCAGAGAGCTGCGACACAGAGCTTTCATCTGTCTGTAGGACCCAATATATTTGTACAAGACAACTAGTGATGGTCATCATGTAATACATAACTTCCCCTGTGGTGGCGCTGTAGGGGAATTAAAATATTACTGCCATGTTCCCCTTCTGTATAGCTGAAAACTTTTTTTTAACTAGAAGGAGTTTTTCTAGAATTTTTTTCTCTAGCCCCCACCATCAGCGATCATTGCAGTCAGTTTTGGTGACTAATATGCTAATTAAAGAGGCTCTATCACTAGATTTTTGTGTGTTTAGCTAAAGATATGCCTGAATACCTTAAAAGGCTATTAAGGTGCTTCTAATCGTTAGTAGAAAGACTTCCCCCTTCCCCCCGTTTTTGTGAATTACCATCGATATGCAAATCAGCTCCAGGGTGCACAGTGAGCGTTCCATGCACCCCCTTGTGTCATAACTTCTGGATGCCCACCGCTGCCTCCAAGCCCTCCTCCTCCTGCTTATTCACTGCCTCCGGTGTTGGCAGTTTCTATTTAAGTCACGTGTGTGCACAGTAGTGCTCCCTCCGGCGTACTACTGCACATGCTCCAGCGTCAGCTCGCAATGTTATCTACGGAAAAATGCATATGATTTGCATATCGATTTCCACGGTAATTAACAAAAACAGGGGGGTCTTTCTACATACGATTAGCAGCACCTGAATAGCCTTTTTAAAGGTATTGAGGCATATATTTAGCTAAAACGCAAAAATCTAGTGATAGAGCCCCTTTAAGCGCTCTACTGTCGAATGGGTAGTCTTGGATCAGAGAAAACAAGGGGGTAAGATTCTGAACTCTGATACTGCCTGCCTTTGATTGGATAGTGTCAGAAAATCCAAAATTTTACCTACCTTCCCCCAAAGACCTCACACAATAGAAATATCATCGACATTCCAGGCATCGAAAGATCCTCTTTAAACATGTTATTTAAGCCTCATGTCCTGGATTATGTGGATATATTTTTGGAGAGCACATTTTCCATATATGTATGAAACAAGACAACTGGTGGTGATGGGCACTAAGTGAATGGAAAACATAGAAAAACTTGAATAGTAATAGGAAAACCAATGCATATGGACATTTGTAACTGGGTTACAATCTTTAGTGGGGCCACCAGTAAGTGACACTGACAACTAACATGCTGATAGAGTTTATAGGCCCTTAGAGTTAAATGGGTTGTCTGATAGTTTGGAAAAAAAGTAGATACCAATATTATGAAACTAAATTTAAGAAAATTAGAATTGATACAACTGGTAATGATACAAAAACACAAAGCAGTTTATTGGCTAAAGTGGTCTTGTGCCGGCTGGTAAGGCTGGTGCATCTGTGTTGGATTCTACACCCGATATACTCCTCTTGTCCACACACAGACTGCATGTTCTGTAGTCTCCTGATCTTCCATGAGACTCCATTTTCTTTCAGCTTTCACACTGTGCAGCTTCATCCTATATAGCTCCACCCACAAAATATTGTGTAGCTCCACCCACTGCCTAGCATGATCCTATCCTAGAATGGCTCAAGGACCTGTGATGATCACAGGTCCTTTAGTGTTGTGTGAACATACATTCCTTCACTGCGATCGTGTAGTGATGTCATTTACCGGGATAAAAAGTAACCTATGTTTTAATCGGGGTTCCTATCTCTGTATGTGGCAAATTTCATGCAAATCTGTTCAGCCGTTTTTGCGTGATTGAGGAACAAACATCCAAACCCACAAACTTTTTATAATATTAGTAGGATTAGTAAATATTAGTAGGATTTTGGGTCCTTTTTTTTTTTGTTAACCTGTTAAACAACCCATTTTAATGTTTTTTTGCTTTATCTCTATTTCATGCCATTTTAGTGTTACTAATGTTTTATGTGTGTCTGCTCTGTTCTAGATAACCATAATCTTCAAGTCTTACCAAGATTGTACGGATCAGAAGGTATACCAAGCGGTGACGGACGATCTCCCTGCAGCATTTGTGGATGGCACAACCAGTGGTGGGGATGGTGACTCGAAAACCTTGCGGATTATAGAGAAAGTCAGTGGAAAGCATGTTGAAATGCATGCCAGATACATAGGGACAACCGTCATTGTGCGGCAGCTTGGAAACTACCTAACTCTAGCAATTCGAATGCCGCAGGAATTGGCTATGGCTTATGAGGAAAGCCAAGATTTACAACTGTGTATGAATGGCTGCCCATCCAGTGAACGCATTGATGAGGGTGGACATCTGCCCCTCCCGGTGACAAGTAACAATTCACCCAGCGCATCAACCGGACAGTCACGTCCAGCATACACACTGGAAAGTGCCATTGCCAAATGTCTTGAAAAATTCCAAGTCAGGCACATCTATTTCCATTCTTGTGTTTTTGACTTGCTTACAACCAGTGACGCTAACTTTACAGCGGCCGCTCAGAGTGCTTGGGAGGATGTGAAGGCCTTGCACCCCAGAAAGGAGCTTTGGATAATCTTTCCAACGAATGGAAACCTGGGCAGAACCCCTGCTTTGCCTGCTATCATTCTTGGGCTTTTGTGCTTGGTCTTTGTCGCTCTTTTGTAGAAGTTTTCTTGTGTATAAAAAAAAAAAAAATGTAAAATATATATTGTTATAATATATTGAGCAAGGATTACAGCATATATGTATATACCGTGTATATGAAGGGATGTTTGTCTCGGGATGCCCATGAGATTGTATATATTGTGTTATTGTTTATACTTAAGCTGGATGTAGTATTACTTGTTTTATTTTGTCTTGTTTTTTTTTTTTTAGTTTTTGTTGTTTGTTTTTTTTCAGTTGTACAATGTTTTATATGTTCCTTTGCTGGAACCTTTTAGAAAGCACTTTATTTTTTATAAAATATTTATGTGTCTATACAAGTGAGATATGCTATGTGTGAATACACACATTCTAAGCTCTGTTTATGTATTGTGTTTATACCTAAGAAAGTTTTGTATTGTGTGACTTGGCAGGTTAGACGTAGTTTCCATGTAATGGCAGTAGGGTTGCCATGGTTTGTCATGGAATTTTTTTTAGTAGCTCGTTGAAAAGAAACCATATGAACAGCTCTCTTCTGTTCTAATGGACCACATGAAAGGTTAGTAGTGATGATTAAACTGTATGACGCTGTTCACACAGGTTTATTAGATGCTTTCTAGAAACGAAAAATAAATCTAGAGAAATTTGGTGTCCTGGTTGACACCTTCTTTCTGTGCCCAGTTCCCCGTGTGAACAGCCATATAGGCCATATTCTCAAAATTGGTATAACACAAAAAAAATTTAATTTATTTTGTAGCAGTTTATGCAAATTTTTTTTTTTGTTTCTAGATAAATCCTTTTTTTTTTTTTTTTAAGAGCCCCTGGTTTTATCGTAAAACGTAATCTCCTACAACCCCTTTATACAGGAATTTATCTCCACCTTTTGCATGAGTCCTGTCAGGTATTACAACATAGCCCCACATTCAAGGGAAAGGGACCAACCTGCAATACCACATTTAGCCTACAAACAAGAGTGGCGCTGTTGCCTGTTGGAAAAACCACGTTAGGGCCTGTTCCCACGGAGTAACGCCGCGCTCATTCTGACACGTAAACACATGTCAGAGTGAGCGCTTCAAAACAGAATCCCATTGACGTCAATGGGTTCTGTTTAACGTGTGTAATACATTGAAATCAATGGGTTATGGGTTAAAAAGCCTCCCATTGATTTCAAAGTGTAGCGCGTGTAAGACAGAACCCATTGAAGTCAATGGGATTCTGTTTTTAAACGCTCACTCTGACAATGAACGCAGCGTTACTCCATGGGAACAGGCCCTTAAGGTCCCATGTTGAGGAATCGCAGCATTTTTGGCTGCTGCAGAAATGCAGAGGAAAAAAGTTATATATTTACAGTACCAGCAAAGTGAATGAGATTTTGGTTAATCTCATCTATACATTGCGGGAATGAAATTAGCAAAATAGCAGCATTTTCCCAAAAAAGTGTGCGTATTTGAAAAACTCAGATTTAAAATGTGAAAAATAGAAGAAAAAAATTCTACAAAAAATGCTGCAGATAAAAAAAACACATTTTCACTGTGATTTTTTTTTTTCTGCAGCGATTTTTAGCTGTGTTTCGCAATGTGGGACCTTAGCCTAAATGTTATTTGGTTCGATCCCCATCAACCCTTAGTATGTCACACTTGAAAACCAGTGCACCATCTGAATTGTCTGTGCCACATTATAATATTTAAGTGACTTTCTTCCTATTTATTGCCCTTTTACCATAAATAGTGGTCGAACTAATAATACTTGTTGTGATTCATCGGAGATGGCATCTTTCCCATCCTTTACCCAGAATTCTAAACATTTATATTGCTGTTGTGTCCTATTAAGTCATTATTAGAAACTGTTCATTTATACTAAGGCAGGAAGAAAATGTTCATCTTATAAATTGATTCCCTAATTTTGGCTGCCCCCCAAACCCTGCTGCCGGAGACAGCTGCCTCCGATTTCCTCATTATAGGGCCACTTCTGCTCAGAAATTATATTATTTTAAGATATTTAGACAAAAAAACACATAATTGTTCCTATGGGTATTTGGCGTTTTAAAAGCAGATTTCCATTATGCCATTTTGAGCGTATGACCTATAGGATATAAGTGATCCCATTACAGCTGCATGCATACTCTGGTAAGAACACATTTGAGATGTTAACTTTACTGTCTTTCCTTGCTTTTCAGAACTGTGAATTAAACACAAACCTCTCGTCTGTTCTAGATAGGACTGCTTGTGCAAGCAATAAGCCGTTTTACCTATTACTGTTATTCTGGACAGTTGCTTTTGCTTTCATGTGGGCGAATCCGAAATCCTGTGCACCTCCAAAAGCTTAGCTGCCTAACATTTGGGATGGGAGTCATAGGCACTGCCCTTGTTCTTGTAAGGCTCACACAATTTCCCTGCCTATTTCTATCTAAGGATTTAAGAAGGCAGGATGGACTTGTTTGGCTTTTATCGAAGGATCTTCCATTTTGGGTGGAAGCCTTTTTATATTTATGGTAGGTTTGGTTGTTCCCGTTAGATGTATAAAACCCTTTGTTAGCCAGAATAGCGCCGTGTCAGGTTAGTTCAAGTTTCATGTTTTCTTCTATAGAGTTTTATTAGATATAGCAGACAACTCTGCAAATTCACATTGCTATATAGGAGTCACCGATAATTTATATCAAAGGCCAATCAAAATTTTACTTGTTACTTTCTACGGTATTCTGTAGCTTCCCTAATAATAATAGACGGCTGTAAGAAACACAATGGGGGGGGGGATTATTCAAGACTGGTGTTTCCTATGCCAGTCTTTAGCCACTGTATGCTACGATGGAAAGGCTTCTATCTCTTCTGCTAAGAAATGGAGCTAAAATATAATCTAAGCTAGTTTTGGGAATAAATAACAATCGTAAACCATCCCACTCATTAAGCTCCTCCCCTATTCACTTTTTTGCGAAAGTGGTGTTTGGGAATAAATGGCCAAAAAGTTAAAAATTTTGGCACAAAAACTTTTGTGCACAAAAAAATTGCAGTATAGATGCTTTAATAAATCCTAGCTTCCAGTTCTTTAAGGCTAAAGTTCCACGTGGTGAAACGCAGCTATAAAAAGCTGTAGACAAAAACGCAGCATTTTTTGTGTTTTTGGTATTTTTATTTTTTTTTCTAAAAATGCTCAGAATTCAACAGCTAAAATGATCATGGTGCGTTCTTTCCACGCCCTTTTTGGGTGAGATTAAACAGAATCTCATCCACTTATGGTACTATAAAATGCTGCATTTTACCTGCTGCGTTTCCCCAATATGGGGTCTTAGCCTTAGAGTGGATATGTCAGCTCTATGGACATGTGTCTAATAACACTTATAAGGCTGGTCTTACACGACCGTAATTTAAGTCTGTAATTGAGGGTTTTCAATTACGGACCATTTGTGGACACCTTATATTCAGTGAGGCCTCTTACAGCACCGGATATTTTATCCGTGGTGTGCCGGGCCTCCGCACTGAATAGAGCAGGTCGGCAAAGGCCGTGAATTTACGTTACTGCATGGACTCGCCCATAGAACTCTGTGGGCGAGTGCGGTAGTCCACGGGTGTCTGTGGTGTCTATGTTGCTGATCAGCAGACCGCAAAACAGATACGATCATGTAAGGCCAGCCTAATTCTTAATACTTTCTAGTAATCCTAGAGCATCTGTTTTTAGAACTATACATTGAGGTGGACCTCTGTTATTCCTTTCAGCTATTTATGAATAAATTGTCAACTGGGGGTGTGTCCATGCACATCCGGCCAGCACTGATTGGATGATATCAGTGTGTATGGACACACCCCCAACTGGCATCACCCAGTTGACAATTTATTCATAGATATACAGGAGGAATAATATAGCCATACAGCATAGTTATGAGAAAAGATGCTGTAAAATTGTTATCTCATGGGGAATGTCTTTACTAAGAAAGACACATCAAGATTGCTGACAGTCCTCTTTAAAGGAACTGTAATATGGAGTGGGTCATATGATCCTTTGTAAGCGATCAGCCAGGTGGGACAAGCTGTTTATCTTACAGTACATGTCCTATGAAGACATCACAATGGATGCTAGCATATCAGGCCACATAGTAGATACTTTTTTTTTTTCCTGTTTGGTGAAAAGACATTTCTTTAAATATCCTATCAAAACCCACAGGCGGCCATCGCCTCAGAACCGTCACGGTAACACTGTTGCTGAGGGATTAGCACAGGTTTCTACTAAACTTTATTTTGTAATCTCATTATGGAAAAAGAGCAGAGTCCGAACGCTCAAACGTGCCCGGAAAACTTTAACTAACTTCTACATCTTTCTCTTAGTTTAGCACTTCTTAGTTTTTTCACTCTTGGCCCAGCTCTGGGAATTGAGAAAATGTTATTTGCACATGTTCTTGAAGGCTGTTGTGGCAAATAGAGCTTTAGATAATGCCAAACATATGGATATTTAGAACTTAGTAAATGCTCTCTAGGGAGAGCTAAAAACTTTGAGAGGATGTGCTCAAAATGGCTGCCCCCTCTCGAGCTTGAAGAAACCCACAATGTGTCTTTGCAGAAACTTTTAGATGTGGTTCAAAGTTATGCCAATAAGTATCTGTTTGTGTAAGAGTGACTGTGCATTGTGTAAATAGTTTAACTTATTATGCTACAAGAATAAAGTTGGTTACCCTAAAAGTGAGACGTCTTTAGTGTGGTGTTGTAGCGACCTCCTCTGTGCTCGGAGCAATCGCTGGGATCTCCAGACAAGGTGAGAGGTGCTGGTGGGGCGGGTGGTTAACAAGTCCAGATAAGTTGTTACGCACCTTGCAGATATGCTGTGACTCACTTCTCAGCAATGCATGGTAATTGGAACCATGTGTGTGCTTGATAATCACGGATCTCATCATTTCTCTGACTATAAATGTGAGTTATGCCTCCCTGGCTTTGGATGTGTTCAGAGCCTCGCAGGCGTCGTGCTTCTTCATGCTAAAGTATTTACTTGGCCTTTTCTGGAACTCGGGGGAGCACTGTAGCTGCAGCGCAGAAATGAATTCATATCCTCGTGTTTGGACCTGTGCTTTAGCGAAATAACTGTTTCACCTAATATTTGTTTCGAGGAGTTCTACTTTTTCCTTGGTAAGTTATTGGGGCTGCGTTTTCCTTAAAAGGAAGGTCCAGCAAAATACTGCCCTTCATTAGAAATGGTCAAAATAGTGTGTGGATAATGCACCAAAGAGTCCAACCAAATATTGTTGCGTCTACATAGCCGGTCGATTTTGTATCAGATCTTTCCGAATATCAATATGCCAGGCTGAAGTGGCGGATAGTGCCCCAAAAGATTCAGGAGAACCAATGCTACATATAGTGAACATATCCGTACTTTCCTATGCAGGAGCAATTCTGCTGGCAGAGTTCAGTAGGGGTTCGGAGAGGCGTTCCAATGAATTGTATGTACAAACTTTAGTTCATATTTCATAGTCATTTAGTGGGCCACTTACAGGGGTATTTCCATCTCCAGGAACATCTTTAAAGTTGTAGCTTAAGCTAACTGAAATGTGCATTGCTTTATCCATCTTGCCCCATTTGTCAGATATTGCTGAATATGCATTCTCAGGGCTTACAGCTCATTGCCTAGGCTTCTGACCACTTCTGCAATTTTCCAGCAATGGCTAGGCTAGTATTCGTTAGAATCCCATCCACTTTGTCCTGACTGTAAAATGCTGCAAATTTTCCAGGGCTTAAATGGTTATCCTGGACCTTGATACTAAGCTTTTTTTTTTTCTAAGGAAAAGCTGCACATGGAACTGGGACTGAGGTGCAGCTTGGTCATGTGACTAACGGACATGATGTCATCATTTTAAAGAGATCTACCAGGATCATATTTTTCCTGATACCCCATGAAAAACTGGCACTCAACATGTGGCTGGAATTGTTCCTCAGGGTCTACTCAATTGCATCGGGTTCAGCTGAATTACCAAACACAGCCCATAGACAGCATTGGTGCTGTTTTTGCTTTATAAAATAAAAAAAAGCTTAAAGGGGTATTCCCATAACTCTTGTTCTGCAGCCTGCAGGGCTCTGTGCTCTCTTCACTTCCTGGATTTCTCAGCACATTGGTGGGCGGGGTTTCACTTGCTCTGCTATCTGCTATGTTTGCAGTCAGTAATGAGGGATTGGTTGTAAATGTATTACCACAGTATAAAGCTGATGTGGAAACTGATGTAGCAGAGCTGGATTTGAGTCAGCTTGCATTACATACAGAGGTAAAGGACTCCTTATCTCAGCCCTTATCAGCCAAATTAAATTAAACTGGCTGATAAGTGGAAAAGCTGAAGATAGACAGCACGGAGCTCTCACCTCCCCTATCTGAGGAGCTCTGTTGCTTGTCAGCCCCTCCCTCCCACCCTCCCCCTGAGAGCAGGCAGCTACCTCACTTGGGAAATGAGCAGATAAGCCGAGTGGTCATAGAAACGCAGTGTCAACAATGAAGTGAATAAATTAAGATAGCGGACAAACAAAGCAGTTTTGATAAAGCAATGCATTTAGGAAAAGTCTTAAATCCACATAAACTAACAGTATAGATAGGATGCTTTTCATGGGACAACCCCTTTAATGTTTTTTCCCTGTACCCCTTTGAGTAGAAGAAATGGAGTTCCTGGATATTGAACATGGCAATAGAAAATAGCTGCCAGATACCTCTAGTTCCACTCCGCTTCAATGGAACAAGGGTCAGGCATGTTAAAACAACATGTCTGATCCTTGTTTTCCCCAGTCAATCAGTGTCCGTTAGTTAAGGGGTCCAATATCTGGGATCCTAGTCAATCCACAGAATAAATGGGATATTGCAATTCACCTAATGTTTACATTGCCCAGGCACAGCATTTTTGGGTATCTGCACCTGTTACAGCTCATCGTATTCATTCCAGTGACTGGACCTGAGCTGCAGTACCATGCACGGCCACACTCTAACTGCGGGAGTGTACAATGTGTAACCAATGAAAAATATACAGAGCTCGCGAAAACTCCTATCCCAATTTTCTGCTAAAATGGTCCTAGTTACTAAAAGGTAAGATGACATTTATGTCGCTTTTATGTATCCCTTGCAGACTTTTGAAGTTGAGAATCTGTAGCTTGCCTGTAAATGATGTGGGTATTGAAAGAGAGTAAAAAGCAGACAGGTTTTCTGAAGGGCATACTGAATCGATTGCAGATGTTTTTTCAAAGGTGGGGGAGGGAACATACTGGAAGCGGGCTCAGCTGCTGGATTAGCCGAGGTTGTAACCCTCAGCTTCCCACGACTCTTATTTAAACATTTTTGAGTTTGAGATTTCAATGAGAATGATAAATGATAAATAATTGTCCCATCATTTTCTGCTATTTGTAGGACATGATGTCCAGCAAGGCGGTCCAACATGTCTATAGACAATGCAGCATATTAGTAATAAACTTACAAGACTGATCTATTAGAGGATACAATGTTTTCCCACATCTTAAAGAAATACCGTTACTAAAACACGGATATATTATAACTTTTTATAGGAATCAAATTCTTACTTTAAGCATGACGTAATAATTCTATATTCATTTATCTATACATTGTTTATTTCCTAGAGGTGGTCTCAAGTGAAAGGGCCCACCTCTCTTCGCAGCAGGACAGGGATGCTTTACAGCTGAAACAACTGAGCAAGGAACTTGGGATAGACTATGATGACATCACCAGCAATCCTCAGATAAGCCTGGCTTCTTACTCTGCTCTGTTTCTATTGTCTACACTTATTTGCTATTGCACTGTAGACCTGACCTTCTGCCATACTAAAAGTTGGATGAACTTGCTGATTTCAGTGAGTCCATCTTCTGTGTATGAGGTTCTTCAACTCTCCCTTAACTGCATATGGGAAAAAAAGGATTTTAACATACATGATACTCCCCCCCCTCCCCCCACTGCTAGAGCCAAATGGGCAAGTATATGTAGGAGCATGGAGAAATAGCTATCTAAACACATACATTAAAATAATGCCTTTGAAAAATGCTATACATGGCACCTGTCACTCATAAGGTTCCATTGGAAGAAAGAGTGGTCTAGTGGATACTGTTGTAGAATAACAGATTTTTTTTTTTGTGGCCAGATGGAATCCAAGTGGATACTCTTTAGACCTCTGTCAGGTTACAGGGTTTTTGCAAGCTAAGAATATTAATGATGTAATATAAACCTCTGGACATGTTTAGTATGTACATTGCACGTTTTTCTGACATATAAATTAAACTCGTCTGCCTGCTAGTTATAACGGTCCAATCTTTAGAGCAGTCTGTTAAAACTTCAATATTTCCTAGTTAAATGGGTATTCCAGTTCCAACAAGTTACCCCCTATCCCACCGTTGGGACCCCCACTGATCTCTATGACCAGAGCGCCTGTGCCACTCCATTTATTTGCATCGGAACTGCTGGAGATAGCTGAATGCTTACTCAGCTATCTCAGGTGATCCCCATTCATATCAATGTAGCGGGGCACCCTGGTTGTAACTGGGGTGCAAAACAAAACACTTCAAAATAAGTGGTAGTCCTATTGGCGGTACACCCACCAGTCAGCAAGTTACGCACTATTCTTTAGATAACTGGAATATCTCTTAAATTTTTACATATTTACACCAAGTTTTTAAAAAAACACCAATATAAAAGACATTACATTACATATACATACACATATCATACATACATGTCAGCCAGTAGGGGCCTTCATTGTTCACTCACAGAGGAAAGTCATGGACACAGGTGCAGGGAATGTACAGAGCTGTTTAATATTGGATGAACCAGCCATTTTTGTCACACTAGACAATCCTTTAATGTGTATGGTGGCTTCCTAATTCTCCTCCAATACAAGATGTTGGGAGAGAAAAGAAAGCGGCTGTTGGATTTCAACATACCCATTCTTTTTATACTCATAAGTCACCACGAGAGGTTGCTGGTAGCTGTTTACAACCAGAGATATATGGTGATCAGGAGAGATAGTTGATGGCTGGCTTGGTGTTAGCCTCATATGGATCGATGGACTGCTTTACTGTATAGGTGCCTGCTGTCTTGTATTGAACTTGTAAGGGTCTGTGGCCCACACTCTGGATCAGGCCCAATTTACCCAAGGACAGGGCATCCAGATGACATCTCGCTTCTAGTCACACAGGCACTTTTTCACCAGCATTTACTGTGGTAAATATATTCGACACAGATTATAATTAGTTGCCCAGCAGTTAGGAACCATCAGAATCAACATCAGAGTTTCGACCCCAGTTTGACCACAAAGTGTCAAACTGTAGTACGCAAAGACTGAATGTCAAGGGGCCAAAGAGACGTCACTTGCTGCACAGCCAATGAGTGCAACTTGATTTTGCCTGTTTTGGATACTCATTGAGCCACCCTTCTACAAGAAACACCATACCATGGTAGACCCAATGAACACAAAGTGACAGTGTAACATCATCCTGTCCAACAAGTCATCAGAATATTGAGCAAAATACACATCATAAAATGTACAAAGCACAAGTAAATATATACAACCATTAAACAGGACAAGTTTGGGTAAGGACCTAAAAAGTTGACCATTTTGTGGAAGTTGATGGCTCCTACCACCTTACAAACAGACCATCTGTGTGATCATCAAATATCCAGGACCAAAAGCAAACAGAGATCTTGTAAACACTGAAGAATTGATACCGGTTTTGCCAACAAAATTCCCACTATAGTTGTCTACATGGAAGATATGAGTGGAGCGTAGACTGGAGAACGCCTTACATTTTAGTATGTGAGAGAATAAAGCATATAAAATTCCTCTCCGCTCCTTGAAAATTCTTTGTTTCAGGATGAACCTGTCTTTTTCCAGAGACCCACAAAATAGGAAATTTGGATTGCCTAGGAAAGTATTACTTTCACAAAGTTACTAAGATGCATATTGTATCAATGGCCACTAACAAAAACGATGGAGAAAGTCAGAAAGGCCTGCGGAGACCTATAAAATATCTAGTATATTTGCTAAGCAGTAGGAGGGAAATGTCTTTTTTTTCACCAACAAAGCCGAAAAGTGAAATACCAGAGTCCTCTAAGGGATAAAGTAATGAGGGCCAGCTCTCTACAGAGAAATACTTGTGGAGAACATGTTCCAGTAAGGACTGATAGAAAAAAAAAGGACTCAAGATATTTGAGGATAATGGATGGAATTGCAGCTGTTTCCACTAAAGTAAAGAAGGAAATAGAGTATTTCCCACTAAGGATTTTGGAAATTGCAAATATATTGCTCTACTTGGCCCCTATGTTTAGTTTAGTTTTTTTACATTCTATGGCTTTTGAGCAGTTTTCCATACTTTTTTGTTTTAATAAAAAAAGAAAAGAAGTTAAGCTGAGCTTAGCTGACTATACAGACTGTATCATGGCTGTCACAGTTTGCCGAGTGTCCCACGTCAGTGTCCCCGAGTGTAATTAATAGGAAATATAGAAATTAATCTTATCTAACCTAGTAACTAGGGTTGAGCCGATCTTGACTTTTCAGGATCGATCTTAAAATCCGATTTCCGATCATTTTTCATTCGAACCCGATCTCGATCCCAATTCCGATCCCAATGCAAGTCAATGGGATTTTTTTATTAATCGGAGATCGGATTTTAAAAGCAATCCTATTCACTATACAGCATGGAATCTAACAATTGAACGCTTTAATTGTTAGAATCCACGCTGTGTAGTGAATCACTAAGTAGCCAGAGGATTTTTTTTAATCCTCTGGCAACTTAGTCCCCCCTGGTGTCCACTTACCTCCAGAGATGGCTGCTCCGGTGTTCTCGCTGCAGTCTTCTTTGCCTCGCTGCTCCCTGCCTCCCAGGTTAGGAGAGTGTGGGCGGGTACTGGGAGGGGAGACGTCATGTCTCCACGCCCTGTACCCGCCCACACTCTCCTAAGCCACAAGCCTTAGCTCTTTAAACACTATAGCTCTTAGTCCTAGCTCTTTAAACACTAACCTGGGAGGCGGGGCAGTGAGGCAAAGAAGACTGCAGCGTGGAGTGGCAGCGAGAAGAACACCGGAGCAGCGGATCAGCCATCTCTGGAGGTAAGTAGCTAGGAGACATGTTAGTTTAGTCTCCCTTTAGAATGAATGGAGGCAGCTGGCGCACAGGGGGTTAAGGCTGTGTGCCGGCTGCTTCCATTCATTCCTATGGAACTGCAGCGGAGCCTTCACACTGAGTATACACTATATACTCAGTGTGAAGGCTAAGGGGAAATAATCCTCGATCTCGATCCCACCTAAATAGATCATGTTCGGAATTCTGATCGCGATCGTGAAATTTTCTCGATCGCCGATCGGAATCTGATCTTTTCCGAACACAATCGCTCAACCCTACTAGTAACTTGTGTGGGCCCAAATTAGAAAGCTTATAGGGTGCAGTATATTCACAACTATCAATATCTGAAATTGAAAATGTATTCCATATTTCTGAATGTAGTTGTTGCTAAATTTCTGAAACAAATATAAGCGTCTGCAGCAGGAGCCTCTCCCCTCTGCCCTGACTACATTAAGACTAAATTATTGTGAGGTCCCAATGGAACAAGTCAGCAGACGTTCTACAAGACTATTAGTTTCAGGACCATAGAAAAATCATAGCGACTGTCAAACAGTAGAGTAACTTTATATTCCGCTTAATTTAAAGAGGACCTTTCATGGTTTGGGGCACAGGCAGTTCTATATACGGCTGGAAAGCTGACAGTGCGCTGAATTCAGCGCACTGTCGGCTTTCCCAATCTGTGCCCCGGGTGAAGAGCTATTGGTGCCGGTACCGTAACTCTTCACAGTCAGAAGGGCATTTCTGACACTCTGTCAGGACTGTCCTTCTGTACAAGCAGCGCCAATAGCGCTGTGCTCTGAGACCGGGGAGGAACGCCCCCTCCCCTCCTGATAATACTCGTCTATGGATGAGTACTGTGAGCAGAGGGGGGGGTCGTTCCTCCCCACTCACACAGTACAGCGCAAATATCAACAGGTTCAACAGGCTTTTAGAGCAACTCATATAGTTGAACTTGAAGGAACACCTTGCGCTGGCACTGCTACAGTCTATGGTCGCATGCAGATAACTGAGGATTCATCTGAGCCCAAAGTAGAGTTACCCTCCAGAAAGCAGTCTAGAACTGCCTCAGGACACTTCCAGAGGCTTCCTCAGACTGGCAGTCCCATTCAGGCTGTAGAAACAAATGCCAGGATTGCAGGTTACCACCCCAGAGGATCTCAGAATCATGAGTTCTTGTATAGCTTACTGGCTAGACTCAACTCCACTCTCATAGAGGTGATCCTTCAGTCCAGAGTACTGCTAAGGCAGCATACCAGAGCAATGCTGCTATATGTTTAGTGTTTGTCCCATGTACCCCAGAGTTGTCTTGTGTGTCTTGTCTGTGCATGTGTACATGTCTGCCATTTTACTGTACATATGCACTTATCTTTGCACCTTCTTGTTGTTTGAATGATGCACACTACCTCATGACCAATCACAGGGCAATAGGCCAGTAGTGCAGTTCAGATCTAGCTGCACTGTTCCAGCACCAGACCCCTTGCTGAGTGAGACAGCAGGAGAACTCACCCTAGAAGCTAAAGACAAAAGACATCTTATTTCAAGGTACAACCGGAGGCTGCCCTAGAGCTAATGAGAGAACTTTGGGGGTTCCCGAGAGACATTGTTGTCCCTGCCATTAGGAGCTATAGAGGTACCTTGGCGGCTCAGGACCCTAAGCCCCTTACAGTCCCCTATCTGCTGAGTTAGGGAGTGGTACGAAAGGATGAGAGGAGAACAATACGTCAAGTATGCAGTGTCTATATTAACGTGGCCAAACTCTTGAAGTCTTGGACATTGTGCACTGAACTGTATGCTGTCACCATCTTGCAAAGCTGCTGCAGTAACTGTTGGCGCTGTTCAATAAAAGTTATATGGTTTACCTTCAACTGCTTGGACTCCAGAGTCATTGCCTACATCACCATCAGGGCCTCCTGAACAACATCCACACGGCTCAGTATTGAGAGGTCCCCTCTCCTACAAGGAGTTCCCCGGGGAAAGACAAGAACTGCAGGTATCCCCGTATACTGCACAGCCTTGTGGAGGATTCGGAGTGTATGAGTAGCGCACTAGTACTCAACCAAACCAGTTTTGATGCTTCATTAACTCTGTAATACCCATGTTGGTGGAACATGCCTGACAATATACATTTTTCATGCTTTAGGAGGACAAAATTAGAAGTTGATAGAAATTTCTGATATAGGTTGATGCTGCCTTGCCTCGGAATATACAGTATATACATAGATGTATGCACACCCTTTGTTTCTGGTACCTGTGTATATACTAATTCTAATAAATGCTGGACGTTTGGCTGAGGAAGGAAGTTGGTGATTAGAGTAGTTGGATTTCCTTGAGTAAAACAGGTGAAGTCCATTGCTTGAAGTCATTCTTGCATGGCCGTGTGTCAATCACAATTAACCTATTAGCATTCCAGACATGCAAAGGGAACTCATTCTTGTTTTGATTGAAAGGAGTTTTAGTAGTGGCTTTTCTGCTTAGAAAGTGCACTGGGTCTTTCTCTGGACCCTTCTATATAGATGTATTTACTTCCAGTTGGTAAGAATCTAGTATTTATAAGAAATTAATATTGCAATGTTCAATTATGGCCATTGTACAAATTGATTTTAGAAAATTTTGGTAAATTGAAAATACAGCAAAAAATAGAAATTCTAGATTTCTTGATGCCTTGCTATTACAGCATGTCAGGATGGATGTAGATGTGGAAGTAAATGTTTTGTTATTGCAGATACCATTTCTGGTTTTCAGTACTTTTGGAGCACTTGAGTCCAGGGTTTGAATTCAACAAAGAGTAACTTGTGCATGGAACGTTATGTCTGTGCAAGTTTTAGATATTCCTGGTTCCTTCTAACATGCCAAAAACATACACTAAATGGCCACTTTATTAGTGACACCTGTCCTTTCACAGTTGGAGTTTCTCTGTATGGACATCAGACATGTGACCCAGGAGTGCAGAGTAATATCAAGTGAGTAAGGCTGGGTTCCCTCAGCATTCAGTTTCCATCTATGGGGTTCATGGGTTTCCGTAGGTAACCAGTTTTTAATTGGATTGGGTTTCCGTTTTTCGGATCCACTTGGAACCTGAAGAATGGAAACACGAGCGCAGGTGTGAACCTAACGTAAAATCAAAAGATCCATGATGCGGGGAGTCCCTGCCTGTCTGCGGCTTCACTGTCCTGTACTGTATATAGTACTGTATATAGCATAGGACAATAGAGCTGCATGGTGGCAGGGATTTCTAGCATCATAGATCACTATTGTGCTCATTCTGGTTTCCTGACAAGGTATGGCCATAGATTCCAGATAATGTACGGACCAGATTTTCCATCATAGCTTCCACCGATGTTCATGAGATCTAATAGTGTTATGTGAATGCATTGATACGTTTAAATACTACATGTTTCTTTATCTCTCATTTATTTACATTCATTCTCTTGTATTGTGACGCCATAATATCTGTTATTTGTTTTCCTTGTTTAACGTATTTTTCTATATTTGGGTTACATGCAACAGTATACTAAGAACGATGTGATCAAGGAAAAACAGCCAGTGAAAGGAGATCATGTAGATGTAAACAGCGTATTGACCAAAAGGATCAGAAGAGGATCTCAAGAATAGTTCTGACAAACAGGTGGTGCTTAGTCAAGCGAATTGAAGCCAAATACAGCACTGTCAATCCAAGAGTCCAAATACACAACCCGTTGTTCTTTTGCATGGGCCAGTTCAAGAGCCATTTCTGGCTACGGCTACATTCACATTTCCATCAGAGACTCCATTGGAGATTCCTTCACAATACCGCCTGAAATCGTCGGACAAAAAAGTCCTTTCAGTTTTAACACAGCAGATGTAGTCATATGTCGGGCTCCATATGTAACCACTATATTAGCAGTCTGATGGACCAGAACAATGGAAAGATGATGCTAATGTGAACTTAACGTAAAGGGAACAGATAGGCAAGACTCTAGTAGACAATAGTGCGCAAATATTGTATCACTGGGGGCCACACGGTGGCTCAGTGGTTAGCACTGCAGCCTTGCAGCGCTGGAGTCCTGGTGTTCAAATCCCGCCAAGGGCAAAAAACCATCTGCAAGGAGTTTGTATGTTCTCCCCGTGTTTGCATGGATTTCCATCCCATGTTCCAAAAAAGACATAATGATAGGGAAAAATGTACATTGTGAGCTCTATGTGGGGCTCACAATCTACATTTAAAAAAAAAAAATAAATATTGTATCACTGAGCAGTGGAAAAATATCATCCGAAGAGATCATTCCAGATTTCACAATGCTGATGATCTTCTGATACCTGTGGATGGTACCTATGTAGGTCAAGGCAAACTGCTGCAGTTCCAAGGGCCAAAGGAAGTCCAGTGCACTGCTACACTGATGTCTCTAATAAAGCAGCCATTCAGTGTTCCTATAGGTTAAGTGGCTTCCCAGGAAATTGTTCCTGGTCTGTATTGACCAGATAACAAAATTAGATCGTGGGCCCTATTAGAAAAAAGTGACCATCTATGTTTTTATTGGAAAGAGAAGAAAAACAAGGTTCCCGGCACCGAGCCGTTCTTTGTGTAATACCCTTGGTAAAATGGTGAATAAATAAATAGAGACAAACAGGTGTCCGCTCACCTGGCTTGGTTGTGTTGAACACAACAACCAATAAACATAATAGGCAAGAACCAGTGGGGAACTGGAAGGCAGCTGCTGATGGCAGTCACAGGGACGTCAATCTGAGGCAGAGGGAAGGACCAGCCTTGCGGAGGACAGGCAGGAAATCAGCGCTCACCCAATTTTATAAATGGAAGTCAACTTTATTAGGCACCACGCGTTCCGGGCAGGCAGCCCTTTTTCAAGTGCAATATTAATCTTTTAAAATGAATAATCAAAATTACATTCAACCTTAAAAAACTCCAAAAACACAAATCGAAATCCACAATAAGTGCATCATATGTATGCACCATTAGGAGCATAAATGTACATGTAAAAGCCCCCATCGTGATAGTATAAAGTCCATTATATGCATATACAGTATATACACACATGATGATCATAAAACGATAATATAACAATATTAAATGAGTAACAAAAAAATATATATGGATGGATACATGCATAGATAATAATTGAATGAATAAATAAATAAAACAATGAATAAATAAATAGAGAGTAGTTACTTCTCCCTTTTTTCGACAAGACTACCAAAAACAACCAAATGAATATGAGTAATGGTATCAAATGTGATTAAAACCGTTAGGTATATAAATCCAAGTTATATGACATGTATGGCCAAAGAAATGCCTATTGAATATCCACAATAAGTCCATGCTATACTGCCGTACAGCCTAAAAAACACATCTGCATATGGCCACTACTTAAGCCACAGTTGACCAAATATCAATATCAATAAATGAGGCTGCAACACACTTACCCCGTAACTATGGACAGATTACCTGTCCTGTTAGGGCGCCCCAGGGTTTATAAAGCGCTAGTAAACATCATGTGTATGGCAGGAAGGGACGTCACGCGCCAAACCGCCGATACACACTCCGTCGGGAGCCGCGTGTTTGCGGCGTTCGGACCAGACGTATGCGCATGGGTGAGGACAAATATCAGGCGCATGCGCATGAATGTAATTTTGATTATTCATTTTAAAAGATTAATATTGCACTTGAAAAAGGGCTGCCTGCCCGGAACGCGTGGTGCCTAATAAAGTTGACTTCCATTTATAAAATTGGGTGAGCGCTGATTTCCTGCCTGTCCTCCGCAAGGCTGGTCCTTCCCTCTGCATCTATGTTTTTATAACATTTATATAACTGGTAATATCTGAAGTTCTACAGTCATGGCCAAAAGTTTTGAGAATGATACAAATATTAATTTTTACAAAGTCTACTGCTTCAGTTTTTCTAATGGCAATTTGCATATATTCCAGAATGTTATACAGAGTGATCAGCTTAACAGCAATTACTTGCAAAGTCAATATTTGCCTAGAAAATGAACTTTATCCCCCAAAACACATTTCAACATCATTGCAGCCCTGCCTTAAAAGGACCATCTAACATCGTTTCAGTGATTGCTCCATTAACACAGGTTTGGGTGTTGATGAGGACAGGACTGGAGATCAATCTGTCATGATTAAGTAAGAATGACACCACTGGACACTTTAAAAGGAGGCTGGTGCTTGGCATCATTGTTTCTCCTCTGTTAACCATGGTTATCTCTAAAGAAACACATGCAGTCATCATTGCACTGCACAAAAATGGCCTAACAGGGAAGAGTATCGCAGCTAGAAAGATTGCACCTCAGTCAACAATCTATCGCATAATCAAGAACTTCAAGGAAAGAGGTTCCATTGTTGGAAAAAGGCTCCAGGGCGCCCAAGAAAGACCAGCAAGCACCAGGACCATCTCTTAAAAGTGTTTCAGCTGCGGGATCGGGCTACCAGCAGTGCAGAGCTTGCTCAGGAATGGCAGCAGGCAGGTGTGAGTGCATCTGCACGCACTGTGAGGCGGAGACTCTTGGAGCAAGGCCTGGTCTCAAGGAGGGCAGCAAAGAAGCCACTTCTCTTCAGAAAAAACATCAGGGACAGACTGATATTCTGCAAAAGGTACAGGTATTGGACTGCTGAGGACTGGGGTAAAGTCATTTTCTCTGATGAATCCCCTTTTTGATTGTTTGGGACATCTGGAAAACAGCTTATTTGGAGAAGACGAGGTGAGCGCTACCACCAGTCTTGTCTCATGCCAACTGTAAAGCATCCTGAAACCATTCATGTGTGGGGTTGCTTCTCAGCCAAGGGAATCGGCTCTCTCACAGTCTTGCCTAAAAACACAGCCATGAATAAAGAATGGTACCAGAATGTCCTCCAAGATCAACTTCTCCCAACCGTCCAAGAGCAGTTTGGCGATCAACAATGCCTTTTCCAGCATGATGGAGCACCTTGCCATAAAGCAAAGGTGATAACTAAATGGCTCAGGGAATAAAACATAAAGATTTGGGGTCCATGGCCTGGAAACTCCCCAGATCTTAATCCCATTGAGAACTTGTGGTCAATCATCAAGAGACGGGTGGACAAACAAAAACCTACAAATTCTGATAAAATGCAAGCATTGATTGTGCAAGAATGGACTGCTATCAGTCAGGATTTGGTCCAGAAGTTGATTGAGAGCATGCCAGGGAGAATTGCAGAGGTCCTGAAGAAGAAGGGTCAACACTGCAAACATTGACTTGCTGCATTAACTCATTCTAACTGTCAATATAAGCTTTTGTTACTCATAATATGATTGCAATTATATTTCTGTATGTGATAAAAACATCTGACAAACACACATAAAAACCAGAGGGCAGCAGATCATGTGAAAATATAAGATTTGTGTCATTCTCAAAACTTTTGGCCATGAGTGTACACTGAAGATTCTAGGCCATTGAGTTCAGTAGAACAATGCTCAGACTAAAGACTAAAGACTGATGTGTCCACGGTTTATCGGTCATTTACCATGAAATTGTGTGATCACGCACCATGTTCTCCATAGTGATTAACTGTAAGTAATCTGTGGTGTATTCAGCTAGTACAAGGGTGTTTAACATGCCTCAGATCATAAGACAAGTGAATGGAAACCACATGTTTAGCAGTATCTCCCCTGAAGATCACGAACATGAGTCATTTGTCAGTTTATCATGGCATGGTTTATAGTGTTTATGTCACAGTCTTCTATACTCTGAAGAAGACAGTGTGCAAAGTCTTAACTTTTTTCAAATAGGTTGTCAGGATGGAGTATGAATCACACAAGGTATGAAGAGTACCATTCCATCACTTACACATGTATAGACAGCAACAATGGATAAAGGTAGCCATACACTAGATGCTTCAGATGGCTATAAAAAACTGATTTAGACCATTTCTGCTGACTATTGGCACTTTTAGTGACAGATGATGGACACTAAAATCCGATATTTGTGGATCAGATAGGATCAGATGAAGTTGTGCTATGGGCAAGGTTTACTAATACTGTTACTGCAAACTTAGACTAAGAAAGTCTTAGGGTGCATTCACACTGAGTAAACGCACTCCCCATTCACTTCAATGGGACTGCACGGAGTGAAAGAAGCAGCCCATTCATTTCTATGGGGAGCGCTCGTATCCCCGCTCCCATAGAAATGAATGGAGCTGCTTTAGACGCCGCTTATTCTGAACGTGTTTTACGTTCAGAATAAGCTAGCGTTTACTCAGTGTGAATTCACCCTTAAAGTGTACCTAAACTTTCAAGATTTTCTGCCATTATTTGTGATGTTGTTGTATTATAATTTATTAATACATTTTGGATTCTTTCATTCTTTTACCTGTTCCTCTGTTGCAGATGAGATATCTATCCTACTTCTCAGGCTGGGAAGGCTCTTTTATAATGCAAGGAAGCTAAGGCAGAGGTTTCAGTTCAAACAGGGATAGCTCAGATTTTCTAAAACTTAGAACAGTGCTTCTTGTGTCAAATGAAAGATGAGATTTTCACCAAGATTGCAGTTCTGTCTGTATTATTTCCACACAGTTGGGATAGGGAGCAGCTGCATATACATATTTCAGTACTGTGTATTCAAGTGGAGATATCTCTGGAAATAATACAGGTAGAATGACATTTTATATTTCCCAAGATACAATTGTTTGAAGTGACTTCCAGCCTCAGCTTTCTGTATTATATAAGAATTGGTACACCCCAGAGAGCATCAGTGCATAGATTCAAGCAGAAAAGAAGAAAGCAGGTACAGAAGTGGATTCAGTGCAGGATTTCACCAAAAGGAGCCAAATTTTAATAAAGTGTAGTACTGTCACAAATTCTGCCAGAAAATTAAAAGTTATTCAAAAGTTTAGGGACCCTTTAACCCATGCCAGATTTAAAGAGGACCTTTCACATCCTTTGGCACTTGCGGTTTTATATAATGCTGGAAAACTGACAGTGCGCTGAATTAAGCAATGTCAGCCTTGACAGTACATGCCCGAAACTAAAGGCATCGATATTCCTTCATTGTCAGAAGGGCTGGCCTTAATGCTCAGCGAAATCATTGCCCAGTGAGGAACACTAACTCTGACTGTATAATGTAATGAAACAATACCGTCTGGGGCACGGGCTGGGAAGCATTCCTTACTGCCCAGTGAAGACTCTGAGCATTAATGCCTCACCCTTCTGTCAGTCAAGAGATATCTCTGATACAGTATCTCCTGCACCCGGGCTCGCATCTGGACAGCTTACAGTGTGCAGAATTCAGTGCACTGTCAGCTTTCTATTAGTATATAATATCGCAGGTGCCAAAGGACGTAAAAGGTCCTCTTTAAGTGGCTGATACTATTTTATAAGTTTGGTGTATCTGTAGACTATCTGGGCCACCCCTTTTCCAATAAGCTGTGTCCCCTTTTCTCTAATCTATGCCCACTTGTCAAACAAGGCACAGAAACTGTCAGAAAGCAGCTAAAACACTTAATAAATGGGGTGTTTAGTGTGTACACCAATTTTATGGAGCAAATATACTCCACAATTCTAGTGCATTTCCTTTAGTAAATCTCCCAAAAAATGATTTCAAATACTATGCTCACATTCTATGGGAACATATACAAAGTAACCTGCCTGACTGAAAGAATGTTAAACCATAATAATTGACTATTAAAATCCTGGAGCCAACGACAAGTCAAAAGTGTATCAAATATTCAGGACAGCCCAGACCAGGAGATCAAGGGTGCTACCCTTTATCCCTAGTACCAGGTTTGGGCCCCACATTAGATTTATAGCTCTTTGTTGGCCCCACAATTTTAATATTTATTTAACAAATATTTTTTAATGCTCTTTCAATCAGGCAGATTATTTTTAGTAGTAAATTTACCCTATGTTAATGACTAATGACATGTGTACCATTGAAGGTGCGCAAATACAGGGTGTCTTGGGTCCGCAGGTTCCTTACTTCATCAATAGAAGTTCCACCCATATCACAGAACAAGGCACAGATCAATCCTCCAGTTGGCGATCTACTGTATTGCATTTTAGGAAGCAACCATCTAAATCAGGGGTCTCAAACTCAATTTACCCCTGGAGGTAGAGTCTGGGTGAGGCTGGGCCGCATCAGGTTTTCCCAATTTTTTTTTTCTAAAAGTCGCCATATTCTATTTATACGTCCATGTACGGGGATGCATAGGGCGTCTTTTTTTGCGGGGCCGGGTGTACTTTTTAGTTCTACCATTTTTGGGAAATGTTATTGCTTTGATCACTTTTTATTCAAATTTTTATCAGAATCAAAACAGTGAAAAAACGGCGGTTTGGCACTTTTGACTATTTTTCCCGTTACGGCATTTACCTACAGGAAAAATATTTGTATAGCTTTGTAGAGCGGGCGATTTCGGACACAAGGATACCTAACTTGTATGTGTTTCACAGTATTTAACTACTTTTATATGTGTTCTAGGGAAAGGGGGGTGATTTGAATTTTTAATACTATATATATATATATATATATATATATATATATATATATATATATATATATATATATATATATATATATATATATTTTTTTTTTTTTTTTTTATTTATTTATTTTTTGCATTTATTAGACCCCCTAGGGGTGATGAACCCCAGGGGGTCTGATCATTAATGCAATGCATTACAATGCTTATGCATTGCAAAAAATCATCATTTCTTTTGCAGGCTGCATAGAGCAGCCTGCAAAAGAAAGAGATTGCAGACAAGCCTGGGAGCCTTGTAAAGGCTCCCGGTTGTCATGGCAACGTGACGTCGGCCCTGGAGCTTGCTCCAGGCACTGGCGATCACCGGCAAAATGGCGGCGCCATGCGCCGCCGGGAAAATGGCGCCTCCGGCACCTTTGACTGTGGTGCCGGAGGGGTTAATGCCTCTGATCAGTCCCGGGACCGATCGGAGACATTAGCGCCGGTGATCTACTGCTTAAAGCAGTAGACACCCGGCAGCTATGGCGGTCGCCATAGTTACACACCTGGCATGCGCCGTACTATTATGGCGGATGTCGGGATGTCGGCCTCGAGTTTGAGACCCCTGATCTAAATTGTACTGCTTGACCAGACAGTCCCTGGTGCAGGATTCTGTTGGCCAAACTTCAATACTGAACAAAGGTTGGTTAGTAGGGAAGTTCTGTGGTTTTTCAATGTTACTTACAAATTCTATATATCTATAGACCCAATGATGAGCCAACTGCTCACCATGAACAGTCAGTGAACCATAATCTTTCCATCTTAGAAGCGGTCATGTGTACAACAGGTAAACAATAGCTGCCTGAATTCACTCTAACTAGTTAGTAACAAACTCATTGTTTAAAACCTTCACGGCACAAATCCCAGAGATCCTTGGAGAACAATGGAAGAGAGCTAAATCCCTCTTTATGGGAAGCGACGCAATGCGAGATGAGCCTAATTCACTGGCTGGAGATCAATGTGTAAGGCCAACTAAGATCCGCAATACGGAGTGGTCACAGAGGGATGTAACTAATGAAATCAAACTATTGACATGAAGTAACTGATAAGTAAAAGAGAAAAAAGTCACTCAAAGCTTTTTACAACAAATATCTTAAACAGTGTATAAGCAAGTGGTGCTGAGTCTATATATCAAAAAACCTAGATGTAGCAAACAATATGCCGAAATGTCCAATCCATCCAAAGTCAGTATATGAAATATACAATTGTTTCACTTTACAGGGATCCAGATACAGATCAAGCAGGAACAGGCTGTTTCTTCTGACCTATAAAATTGACAATTCATACCTACCGATTCCATACTAAGCCTCACATCTCCGTACACTAGGGATGATTTAGGGCGGGTTCACACCTGTACCCAGTCTCCGCTTTGTGCGTTTGCGTCTTCTGCCTGAGAACCTGGACAGGAGATGGAAACCCGGCAGTCAGTGTCCGGCCGTGAGCATCTTCTGGTCTCCGCAGCGAAACCGTTTTTTTTGTAATCGGACACAAAGTCCTGCATGTCCGTCTTTGTATGTTAAAAAAACTGGTTTTGCCGCGGAGAGGCAGAAGACTCTCACAGGCGGACACTTTACAAAAGCATTAAATTCAATTTTCTAGCATACAAGACGTCATTCTTTCATTTGTTTCTCAAATGACCAGTCTGCATTTGAGAGAGTAAGTCACAGCAGAGGTGGAGATCGGCCCTGTTGGGATTCCATAAAACCCTCCTAGTAGTAGCGTCTACTACTAGGCTACTACTAGGAGAGTATTGTAAAACCCGGCAGTGCCAGGCCCCTTTCAAACCCCGGGGGAGGTTAAAAATAAGAATTAGTTATACTCACTTCTACTGGATTTCTGACGATCCTGGCATCCTTTCCTGGGCTTTCCAGCATGTGACTGAGGTCCAATCACAGGCCCCAGCATTGATGTCTGGGGTGCATGACCTCAGTCACAGACTGGAAGATGTCCAAAAGATGATGTTGAAGAGAGTCAGATGCCCAGGAGAGGTGAGACAAGGTGAGTATAAATGTTTGTTATTTTTTAATCACTTCCCTGGGCCTCTACTTATTGTACTCTGGGATCTGAGGAGACCGTAATAATAGTACCAAAGCAGAGGGACAAACCTTAGAAATATTCATTGAATTTTTTTAGGGTTCACCTGATGTGTATCTAGGGGGCTCTTGGGAGCATATTATACTGTGTTGAGGCAATGGTGGAGCATATTATACTGTGTTGGAGCCATTCTGGAGTATATAATACTGTGTGGGAGCCATTGTGAACCATATAATACTGTGTGTGGGCCATTATGGAGCATATAATACTGCTTTGGGTAACTGTGGAGGATGTTATACTATATGGGGGCAACTGAGCAGGATATTACCACGCTTACCCCTGTCCCACAGGTCCGTTGCCTTGAAATAACCCTGGACTCTGACCTAGTCTTCAAGTCATGTTCAAACCCTCAACACCTCGTGCCGCCTCCAACTCAAGAACATCCATCAAATCCGCTCCTTCCTCAGCTCAGAAACTGCAAAAATGCTAGTCCATGCCCTCATAAACTCCCGCTTTGATTGCTGTAACACCCTCCTCCATGGCCTACCAGTGAATATTCTCGCCCCCCCCCCCCCCTTCAGTTTACCTTAAACTGTGCTGCTTTCTTAAAGGGGTATTTGTCCCATGATGCTTGTTCACTAACCTGCAGGCTGTTGTGCTCTCTTCACTTCCTGCTTCTCTCGGCACATAGGTGGGCATGGTTTCTTTTGCACGGGATTGGTTGGAAATGAATTACCACAGTGTGAAGCTGATGTAGCAGAGCTGAATTTGAGTCAGTTTGCATTACATACAGAGGTAATGGACTCCCTATCTCAGCCCTTATCAGCCAAATTCAATCAAACCGACTGATTAGAGCTCAGAAATCCCGGAGCTCTCTGAGAAGCTCTGCTACTTAAAAGACACAAACAGCTCAGAGCTGCTCCCAGCCTCTCACCCCCACCCCCCTGAGAGCAGGCAGCTACAGCACTTGACAAATGAGCAGATAATCCCAAGGGCCAAATTAAGTTAGCGGCCAAACAAAGCAGTTTTGATAAAGCAATGCATTTAGGAAAAGTCTTAAATCCACATAAACTAGCAGTATAGATAGGATCCTTGTGACGGGACAACCCCTTTAATACACCTTTCCCCCTGTTCTTCATTATCCACTCCCCTCTGCCAACCCCTTCACTGGCTACCCGTTGCCCAGCGAATTGCGTTCGCTGGGCAACCCTTTCAAGTATCTGAGATACGGATGCAGCACCCATAACCATCACTATCAAGAATACACTGTAGGGAGGGGCCCAAAAGTTTGCACTGGGGCCCACGAGACTAGTTACGCCACTGTTGATAATGTAATGCTGACTATGGATGGCATGTCCTGTGGTCACACATCTGATACACTCTCCAGTTTGAGGACTTTCTTCTTGGGCTTACTGTATGTAGTTTGTACTTATAGACAGATCGCATTACATGTCTCAGTAAAGAGCAGGTGCTTGGAGAGACATGGATAAGGAATATTTAGGGTCTTCTGGGATATTCTGTTGCTGGCACTATGATTTGTTCTTTAGGTAGCCCTGCAGTACTGGAAGCTGCCACTGAGGTCCGACTTCCATCGCTTGTCCACACTATACCACAACTAAAGCAAGATATACACCAGCTAATAGCACCAGTATCATTTATATCAGTTTTCTGGTAGAGATTTCCAGCTTTATTTAAGCATCTTTTGGTGTAAGTGTTAATAAATCTGGCAAGGTTGATGGCTTTCCATTCAGTAGATTCTCACCAAGCCCCACATTTTATGGTGGAAAGTGGCATGAGCAGCTGAAAAACGGCAGAGTGGAATGACAGTATACGTCTGCACTAGGGTTTAAAAAGTCACAAACCTTGGGAAACCTGACATGGAATAATTAAGTATCTCCCATAGAGTCTGAACCAACTCAACTCAACTTCTTGTCTTGCTCACGTTGCTAAGGGTTTGCTACAATGTACCAGTGTAGGCAGAAGCTATCAGACTATAGGGGAATTTCTGCATCAGTGTCTGTAGCTTAGGTAATTGTCTACAGTAATACACTGAGCTGTGCAAGCAAGGCTTGATTTAATGGCTTGATTTTGCTTAAAGACTATGTGTGTCTTCAACCACTTCTTTACTATTTATTATTTGCATATCGAACCTTAAAAAATAAAGTCACTTTGCAATAGGATTTAACCAGGTTTTCCAGGATGATGATTTTGATTTCTTTTTCTTGAATTTCCACCAATGGTCAGCATTACTGGCTAGTTAACTGAAAAGCCACTGAGGAAATATTCTGAACTGGGTTGGATTTCTACCAATCACAAAATGCACCACCCAGAATCAAATAGAACCACCCATGTGTAGGGTTGAGCGATCAGGATCGGGAAAGATCGGATGTCGATCGGCGATCGAGCAAATTTCATGATTGGGATCAGCTGAAAAATGATCGGTAATTGGATTTCAAAATCAATCCTGAAATCTCAAGATCGGCTCGATCCTACCCATGAGGTAATAACCATTATGAGCTGTCAGCTGTTTGGCTCTCCACCAATCAGAAAAGGGCACTGCTCACCTTTCCACCAACCAGAGAGCAGCACTGGGTATAAATTCGCTGCCACCACTACCTATTCTCTTCATCCTTGTGTATTGTCCTGTATAGTAGCCATTTTGTTCCTTGTGAATGTGAGAATACAGCAGAATAAGCAGGATGAACAGAACATTCAAAGCTGGCCTGAAGTTTCCAGTTGGCCGTATGCATTGCTTTCTGAGGATAGTGAATTATGCCAAACCCTTGAGTGCTAATGCTCCAGTATTCCTGGCTGTTGTGATGGACTATTTGACTAAGCAGATCTTGTTCTTGGCAGGGTACAAAGCCCAGGCCTGGACCTCTCACCATATAATATCCCATCACTTACAGCTGGCAATGCATCAAGATATGGAACTGGATGAACTGTTTAAAAATGTCATCATACCCCAGGGGTTCACTGTCACCCATGCTCCAATCTGGGATGTATACTACTGAATCACACAGGTAATGTCACCTACAAATTTCTAAATGCCTCTCTCACAGATCCAACAGCCCTTTTACGGGTCACCCAATGTGTCCAAAAACAGAACTAATAAACATCTTATCATTAAACCTGCTAGGGTAAGCTCACAGAGGTGTAGATACAACAAGGCTACATTCAGCTGACTGAAGTGCAAAACAGGTGTCACTACCGTCTTGCACAAGAGGGGCACCCGTTATCCCCATATATACGGTGTATGGAGGGATATGTGAAAACAAACAACAAATAGGACATGACTTATATTTTGTTTTTATTTCAGTCCATTACAATGTGAATAAACCTTATTCACTGACATTGAATTTAAGGCTTCCGCTTGACAAAAAAACCTTACATAACGCATGAATGTAGCTCAAGAATCTGAACCACTCTTTTGCTTTAAAAAGTCACAAACCAGACTATTTATAATTTCAAGTGATGTTTTTACACCAGCCTCGCCACCTTCCAAAAGTTGGGCATGGCAGGTGTGGGCGGAGGCAAAGTCCTACCAAAATTTACTTTTATGGAGTAAATGTTAACAGCAATCTATGTCAGCTATGAGGTTCACGGTCTAGCGGAGGATGCATCTGCACCTCATCATGAATCTGGCGAATCCTCTGCCACTGTAGAGTTAATCTGCCCCATGTGGTACTTTGCCATAGATTATGACATGTGTTCTATAATGAAATGTGTATAAAAAATGGCTACGTACCAGTTCCATTCATTTCAATAGGAAACTGGGGCATCATGCGAACCTCATAGAAATTTTTTTTCCAATTGTGGAAGTGTTGAAATGTGTCTCGAGAAGGTGGCAAAGCTATCAGTCAATAAGAGATGATATGTACAGACACAATGAGGAGTCCAATGAAGAATTAACAGGTCAGGACTCGCAGGAATATCCTAAATAACACTGGAAAACCAACAATATGGCCGGATTCTGATGAAGTGCACGTGTCAGAAACATTCACAATGCTGCTCCAACACAAGCAATGTGGAATTTACTTGGGCTGTTTTTTATTAGCAGATAGAGGTTTTTTGCTGGAAACCTCACTACAAATTTGCAGCAAATCCACAACAAGATCTGAATATGTTGTAAGTGGAGTTTGCTGTAGATTTCAACCCATGTAGTGAAGAAATGGAATCTACAGGTAAGATGAAAATGCTGCAGATCTGAAAGTCTCCTGGATGCTTGTTTCTCCCTGTGCAAAATTTTCACTACAAGAAGGTCGACATTTTCTAAACCCCCATCCAGATGTCCACATATGCAGAATCTGTAAGACAAGTGACAGTACGGATTGGTGTATTTATATGCAGAATCTGTAAGACAGTACAGATTGGTGTATTTATATAACCCCTTTGAGGAGAACTACACATTGGACTTACAAACGCCTTTATACCAATATGGACACAGGTCAGTGCTATGCCACATCACTGGACTGTAGCAAGCAAGAAGAGCAAGACTTGAAAGGGACATCAGGGGAGAAAAATGACCAACATCACACCATCAATGCAATCTTCTACTGAGATACCAAATATACATGCCAACAGTCCCAAATTTGCCAGCACACTCTTAGGAACTGGGTCACAAAAAGGGATGGGTTTTATATATCCCCTGGACTAAAATGGGCATTCTTAGGGTTCTGTAGTGCTAATCACTGCATTAATTGCCTATTCACTATAGAATACAATATAAACTTATCACAATGCTCCATCTAATGCTGCACCTCCCTACATTTCCTTCCTGATATCTGTCTATTACCCAACCTGTGTTCTCCATTCCACCAATGACCTCCTCTATTATCAGAACTTCCCACTCCTGTATCCAAGACTTCTCCCTAGTTGCACCACTTCTCTGGAATGCTCTCCCCTGGATAATCAAATTAACTCACAACTTCAAGTGCATCCTAAAAACACATCTTTTCAGACAGGCCTATCACATTTCCTAATCTATACCCTTCAGCAGTTAGGCTCCCTAAAACTATCCCTCCTTTGATCACACTCCCACAATTACCCCCTAGGACATGATACCTTATCAGACTGTGACCTTGTATGGTCATCACTTTGGATCTGCACATAACAGGACAATGAACCACTCACCTCAAATACCTATTGTCCCTGAGGGTAATAAAGTTATTACCCTTATGATACTATTATATTTAAAACACTGTAAGCATGGAAACTTACCGATATAACTAACTTTAGCTATATCATAAGTGATAGTGAAATTAAGCTCCTTCCACATATGACTCATACAAAGTAAGTTCTTTTAGACACAACGGTGGCTAAATAAGGATACAAATTGCCCATTTGTCTAAAAGAATGTAATTTCTGAGATGATGTAAAATAGTGGTTCATATGTATACAGTGGCAAACCTAGCCCCTCTGCTGCTTGAGGCAGATGATCAAAAGACGCCCCTCCCACTATGATCACTTCTTCCAGCTGTGACTTGACTCTGTAAAATTTGCAGCACAGACATCTTGGACTCCTCACTTCTCCACACATCTGACCCCCACAGCAGCTGTGGTGCATAATAGAGGTTGTAGGGGGCCAATGTGGGGCATAATAGAGGTTGCGGGGGGTACTGTATTATACCACATAGTGGCCCACCCCTGAACTATTATTATACTCTGGCAGGGGTCCTCAAACTTGCCACATGCGGCCTGCCAAGCACTTCTGTCTGGCCCCGCCAACAACGCCGGTAGACGTGCATATATAATGAAGCTCCTGGGGAGCTCGGGCCAGGCCATGGAGCACACTTCACTTTACCTATTGGAGGTCACCGCTCCCGATGTCTGTGCGACCTGCTCTGCCTCCGGCCCACTGTTTGAAAAGTTTGAGGACCCCTATACTCTGGGGTCTTTTCAGACCCTGGAGTATAATAATCAGAGACCCAGGGGGGGGGTGAAGAAATATAATAAACAGTGTTACTTACCTCTCCGGGATCTAGTGTTACTCCTAGCAGGCTTTGGCCCTGTATAGTATAGTCCCAGACATCACTTGGTCTGGGACATTACCATACAGGCTCCAAAGCCTGCTAGGATTAACATCAGATCCAAGCGAGGTGAGTAACACTGTTTATTATGTTCCTTCATTTCCCCTGGGTAGACAAATAGAAGAAAGACCAATGGATGAGGAAGAACTGCGCTTGCTCCAAGAACGTTGTTTACACACGCACTTTTATTATGGTTCTTTAGTACACGACGCAGTGAAACCACGCTTTGGGGCTTCCCGTTTATCAAGTGTAACACCAATGTACACACTTATCCTTGCAGATAGATGAATAAACGAATATGCTGCAGGAGTTAACAGTATGTGATGGGCGTGAAGTAGATAGCGTGTATCCAAGAGAACCTGACCACCTCTGAGGACTATAAGGTCCATAAATATAATGCAATAAATAAAGTGAAGACTGACACACAGGCACTGAACAAGTAGAAGAGAGGGAAGCTTAAAGAACTCCGAATTGGATACACGCTATCTACTTCACGCCACTGTCCTTTATCAGAAGGGGAAGTAGGGGGCGGCCATGAGCAGGCCCAGGGAGGTAGATAAATAGGCCGCTACCTGCTGGGGATACTCCAGGACAGGGCCGCTCAGTTTGTTTTCAGAGCGACCCTGTCCTAAGCTAGTTTAAGTAAAAAAAATACAAGTCCTGTGGCCGCCGCCATCCCCTCTGAAAGTGCCGCCTGAGGCAGCCACCTCACCTCTCCTCATTAGAGGTGTGGCCCTGTATGTATATTTTTTAACTTTTGTGTTTTTGACTTCATGTTTTAGAAACACCAGAAATCCCTTTTTGGACATACAGCAGGGTAGATATCTACCTGTCCACTCCATATATCACTGACCCGATCCCCTGCTACCTCCCAACACATAATCTCTGCTCCTCACAGAACCTCCTTCTCTGCTCTGTCTCAATCTACTCACTGCTACGACTCACATGACTGACCCCACAATCACAACCTTCGTAAGCAACATGAAGACCCACCTCTTTAGAATGGCATACAACGCTTAACCCTGCTGCCACTACATCACCATAGGAGTATCTGTTACCCACACCTGAAGTCTATGTGGGCTCTATATAAATGAGTAATGAACTGACGCCAAACAGCCATGAAAAAACAGATTGTTCTCCACCGTTGTGTGAATATAACTTGTAGCAAACTGTAATAATAGGAAAAGAATTGAAGGACAATCACTTATGGCAGTATACTTAGCAGAATCCAGGGTGCTGTCCACTTATGGTCCCCTCTATTAGCCAAGGACCAAGCCCCAAAGCTTCTGAGAACCATTGGTATTATATGCAATGCTGCCTTTTCTGCATTGGTTGCTGCATATTAATAACTTACATCCCATAGGAACAGAACGTATTTGTGAAAGCTTCCATTAATAGGATCACCCATCTTATTTTCTGGAAATCCATTATAGGGTGTAAAACTACAATTGCAGCCTAATACATTTATTTCTATTTTACTTCTATAGTGGTAACATATTCCACAGCGCTTTAGTATTATTAATAGAAAGCAGGAGACGAAATATCAAAGAAAACAAAATATTGTAAGACATTTCCAAGCCATGTGGAACCATAAATGTGTTTGCAGCTTTGAAATGTATAGCTGGATATACCTGTTTCAAAGAAAATATGGTGAGGATTTCTAATCCCGAAAAGAATGTTTGGATTACTGTGGAGGATAAAGCAGACACTAACACAATCCTCCAGCTGTAACAGAAGGAGAAAACAGACGGATATTTCTAGAAGTGCACGTGAATGAGGTGAGTAGACCAGGGCATCTATAAGTAGGGTTTATTGATTTTGTATGTATATTGAGGAGGACATCTTATTCTAGAGGTATTTTCATGTCTTAGCTATGTTTCCACATACATGGTTATGTTCTCTTAGGTTATGTTCAGACAGTGGATTTTGGAGGAGATTTTAGGCTAAGGCCCCATGTAGCGAAACGCAGTAAAAAAAAAATCTTGCAGAAAAACGCATCAGAAACGCATCTTATTTTGATCCACAGCGTTCTTCATGTTTTTGCAGACTTTCTGCCCATGACCTAAGATTTCATGCACATGACTGAGTGACCTATCCAAGTTTTCCGTGACTGTGTATTCATTCCGATGGATCCGAATAGGACCTGCTCTAAACATATTGTAACAGAAGGGGAGATGGAAGACTGTTGAACTGCATGTGCATGGATAAACTTAAAATGAGGCCCAGTTTTCTCTAAGAACTCGGCCACATGCACTAGTTTATTAAGGCTAATATACACCATTCTGTTCTATGTGCAAAGTTTTGTGCTGATCCATTTCAGCCCAACAAATCCAAGAGCACCAAAGAGTATCTCCTGACATGCTTGCCAATAATACTCAATATGTTAAAGCCAAAGGGGTGAAAGATTGCACTAAAATAGGTTTTAGTGCGTTTCCCAAGAAAAAGGAGCAATTTGTCAATTACCAGTGAGTATCCATTCCAGCCTCTAAGACGGGCACCAAATGTATCAATGAAATGGACAAATCACAGCAGATCCCCAAAACGTCACAGTAAGTTGCAACTAATAATCCAGTCATGGTTTTACCATTTCAGAGGACCTCATTTTTTTTAGCGTGGTGGCTGTCGAGCCCCTTCAGGAATCCCTCTAGACAAGCATTGTGTGGGTGAGGTCTCATGCAGTGAAGTGTGTGGTTTGCTCAGGTGATATGTATAGTCTAAGGGTGCATTCACACTGAGTAAACGCTAGCTTATTCTGAACGTAAAGCACGTTCAGAATAAGCGATGTCTAAAACAGCTCCATTCATCTCTATCGGAGCCGGCATACGAGCGCTCCCCATAGAAATGAATGGGCTGCTTCTTTCACTCCGAGCAGTCCCATTGAAGTGAATGGGTAGTGCACTCCCCATTCACTTCAATGGGACTGCTCGGAGTGAAAGAAGCAGCCCATTCATTTCTATGGGGAGCGCTCGTATGCCGGCTCCCATAGAGATGAATGGAGCTGCTTTAGACGCCGCTTATTCTGAACGTGTTTTACGTTCAGAATAAGCTAGCGTTTACTCAGTGTGAATTCACCCTAAAACAAGGTATACGGGAGTGGATGGTTTCTGTCCCTAGTAACGCACTACCAAAGTGAATATTAATAGAGATGAGCGAACAGTGTTCTATCGAACACATGTTCGATCGGATATCAGGGTGTTCGCCATGTTCGAATCGAATCGAACACCACGTGGTAAAGTGCGCCAAAATTCGATTCCCCTCCCACCTTCCCTGGCGCCTTTTTTGCACCAATAACAGCGCAGGGGAGGTGGGACAGGAACTACGACACTGGGGGCATTGAAAAAAATTGGAAAAAGTCATTGGCTGCCGAAATCAGGTGACCTCCATTTTAGACGAATAGTGGATTTCAAATCCGGGTCATATGAGAATGTGAACTTTGTGACTATGAGACAGGGATAGCTGTACAGGCAGGGATAGCTAGGGATAACCTTTATTTAGGGGGGAATGTTATTAAAAATAACTTTTTGGGGCTCTATCGGGTGTGTAATTGTGATTTTTGTGAGATAAACTTTTTCCCATAGGGATGCATTGGCCAGCGCTGATTGGCCGAATTCCGTACTCTGGCCAATCAGTGCTGGCCAATGCATTCTATTAGCTTGATGAAGCAGAGTGTGCACAAGGGTTCAAGCGCACCCTCGGCTCTGATGTAGCAGAGCTGAGGCTGCACAAGGGTTCAAGCGCACCCTCGGCTCTGATGTAGGAGAGCCGAGGGTGCACTTGAACCCTTGTGCACCCTCGGCTCTGCTACATCAGAGCCGAGGGTGCGCTTGAACCCTTGTGCACACTCTGCTTCATCAAGCTAATAGAATGCATTGGCCAGCGCTGATTGGCCAATGTATTCTATTAGCCTGATGAAGTAGAGCTGAATGTGTGTGCTAAGCACACACATTCAGCTCTACTTCATCGGGCTAATAGAATGCATTGGCCAGCGCTGATTGGCCAGAGTACGGAACTCGACCAATCAGCGCTGGCTCTGCTGGAGGAGGCGGAGTCTAAGATCGCTCCACACCAGTCTCCATTCAGGTCCGACCTTAGACTCCGCCTCCTCCGGCAGAGCCAGCGCTGATTGGCCGAATTCCGTACTCTGGCCAATCAGCACTGGCTAATGCATTGTATTGGCTTGATGAAGCAGTGCTGAATGTGTGTGCTTAGCACACACATTCAGCTCTACTTCATCGGGCTAATAGAATGCATTGGCCAGCGCTGATTGGCCGAATTCCGTACTCTGGCCAATCAGCACTGGCTAATGCATTGTATTGGCTTGATGAAGCAGTGCTGAATGTGTGTGCTTAGCACACACATTCAGCTCTACTTCATCGGGCTAATAGAATGCATTGGCCAATCAGCGCTGGCCAATGCATTCTATTAGCGTGAACTGAGTTTGCACAGGGGTTCTAGTGCACCCTCGGCTCTGCTACATCAGATTGCTACATCTGATGTAGCAGTGCCGAGTGTGCATCAGATGTGTAGTTGAGCAAAACTGACTCAGCACTGCTAAGTCTGCATTCGCATAGGAATGCATTGGCCAGCCTTCGGCCAATCAGCGCTGGCTCTGCCGGAGGAGGCGGAGTCTAAGGTCGGACCTGAATGGAGACTGGTGTGGAGCGATCTTAGACTCCGCCTCCTCCAGCAGAGCCAGCGCTGATTGGCCGAATTCCGTACTCTGGCCAATCAGCACTGGCTAATGCATTGTATTGGCTTGATGAAGCAGTGCTGAATGTGTGTGCTTAGCACACACATTCAGCTCTACTTCATCGGGCTAATAGAATGCATTGGCCAATCAGCGCTGGCCAATGCATTCTATTAGCGTGAACTGAGTTTGCACAGGGGTTCTAGTGCACCCTCGGCTCTGCTACATCAGATTGCTACATCTGATGTAGCAGTGCCGAGTGTGCATCAGATGTGTAGTTGAGCAAAACTGACTCAGCACTGCTAAGTCTGCATTCGCATAGGAATGCATTGGCCAGCCTTCGGCCAATCAGCGCTGGCTCTGCCGGAGGAGGCGGAGTCTAAGGTCGGACCTGAATGGAGACTGGTGTGGAGCTATCTTAGACTCCGCCTCCTCCAGCAGAGCCAGCGCTGATTGGTCGAGTTCCGTACTCTGGCCAATCAGCACTGGCCAATGCATTTCTATGGGGAAAAGTTAGCTTGCGAAAATCGCAAACTGACAGGGATTTCCATGAAATAAAGTGACTTTTATGCCCCCAGACATGCTTCCCCTGCTGTCCCAGTGTCATTCCAGGGTGTTGGTATCATTTCCTGGGGTGTCATAGTGGACTTGGTGACCCTCCAGACACGAATTTGGGTTTCCCCCTTAACGAGTTTATGTTCCCCATAGACTATAATGGGGTTCGAAACCCATTCGAACACTCGAACAGTGTGCGGCTGTTCGAATCGAATTTCGAACCTCGAACATTTTAGTGTTCGCTCATCTCTAAATATTAAGTCTAATCTCAGGGCGGCCATCCTAAACAGGGACTGTCCTGATTCACCCTAAATATAAAAAAAAAAAAAAAAAAAAGTTATCTGCTGCCCCTTGGCAGTAACTACATAGGTCTGTGAAGTCACAATGGGATTGAGGTGCTGCATATTGCAGTAAAAGACACAAACTGGGTATAAAAAAAAAAAAAAGAAATAATTCATTTCCAAAGCCCTTCTATCAAGCTATATGATCTGATCACGGTGAAATCTATAATGCCACGATAACATGTTGATCCAGGGTTATATACTGACTGCCAGATTGGAGTCGGGAAGTATTTTTTTTCCCCTGAAATGGGGCAATTACCATAAGTCTCATGGTTTTGTTTTGCCTTCCTCTGGATCAACACTGTAGGGGATTGTAGGGTGGTTATAGGTTGGAATTGACGGACTGATGTCTTCATCTAACCTCATCTACTATATGTAACTAAGAATGGTCTAGGAGTCAGATCTGGGTCTTAAACATAAAAATTAACAAGCCCGGGCCCGGCAGACGCCTTCTCTGCTCCTGTCCTTGGATGCGGAGAAGGCGTTTGATAGGGTACATTGGGGATACCTTTTTGAGGTTGTACGTAAATTTGGCTTATGGGGCCCCATAGCTGTTGCAATTTCCGCACTCTGACCCATCCCCACACAAGCTGGAGAATGGGGTTCTGTCTCGCCTCTTCTCTATCATGCACAGCACAAGACAGGGGTGTCCGCTATCCCTCTTAATATTTTCTTTAATGGTGGAGCCCTTAGCTGAAAACATTAGGTCACATCCCGGCCTTACTGTTGTTAAGTTGGGTCAGACAGACCATAGAATTAATTTGTTCACAGATGATGTGATCCTGTCCCTTTCTTATTCTGAGAGCACACTACATACTGTATCCCAGACCCTGTCGGATTTTGTTGTCTTCCCTCGAGAAAGAACGTAATGTTCTAATTAACTTCGAGCATGGCTGGATGGGGAGAATAGTATAATATAAAATGTTGATTCTTCCTAGGATACTTTACTATTTAAGGACTTTAGTGATCCCGATACCCAAGTCTGTTTTCCAGGGTTTCCAAAAGCATATGATGGCTTTTACATGGAATGGATGAAAACCCAGAGTAGCTTTGGATACGCTAATTAAAGAGGTCCTTTCATGGGTTTGGGCACAGGCAGTTCTATATACTGTTGGAAAGCCGACTGAATTCAGCGCACTGTCAGCTTTCCAGCAGTATATAGAACTGCCTGTGCCCAAACACATGAAAGGACCTCTTTAAAACGAGACAACTGAGGTATGGGAATAGCAAATCTGCACCATTACCACTTAGCCACAACTTTGGGTCAACTTAAATTTTGGCTTACATTGAACCATGATAAATTATGGCCAGATATGGAGGCTCAAATGTCTCAGATTACCGACTGAGAGGGTTTCTTTACAAGGGGATATGGCCTCAAAATCCTGACCAAAAAGACGTCTCCCATTGAAATCAATGGGAGCCAGTCAGTTCTTTTTTCCTGGAGCTGGTTTGTTCCGGCTCCCAGAAGAAGAGGCGAGATGCTCATTCTTCAGGCCATTTCGCCTCGTGATTCGGGCCTGAAGACACTCCCTCCTCCCGACTAGGCCCATTCATTGGGCCTAATCCAGGTCGGAGTGCGCAACTGAATGCCGATGCAGTGCATCAGCTTTCAGTCATGGCTACCCGGTTTTTGGTCCGGAGCCTGAGGTGGCCTCCGCCTCAGGTTCCAGACCAAAAAATCCCGTATGAACTTACACTTAGGGTCAGGACCTGCCAAACGTTTACCCCTCTCTGCTCCACAGGCTGCACAGGCTACATTTGGGGTGTGGCGTGTCCTCTGTGCTGTTTCGGACAGTGATATCCCTGGAGTTACTTTGACTTTGCCTCTTACAACGCTCCCTCACAAGGCCCTACATTTGTCCCCAGATACATGGCGCAGCTGTGGGATAAGGTGTACTGTATTTATGACCTATACCGAGGCGATACCATTGTGCCCTTTTCCACAGCCGGCCGCTGACCTTTTAGGGTAAGTTTACACTAGGTTTTTTGGTCAGGGTTTTGAAGCCGTATTCGCTTCAAAATCCTGACCAAAAGGAGTGTTCTCATTGAAATCAATGGGAGCCAGTCAGGTCTTATTTCCGGGAGCCGTTTGTTCCAGCTTCCGGAAAAAAGAACGGACATGCTCATTCTTCAGGCCGATTCTCTTTGCGAATCGGCCTGAAGACACTCCCTCCTCCCGACTAGCCTAATCTGAAGCAGAGTGTGCGACTGGATGCCAGTGCAGTGCATCAGCATTCAGATGCGGCTACCCGTTTTTTGGTCCGGAATCTGAGGCGGACCAAAAGACCCCATGTGAACTTACCCTTACACCCACAGACTTCTCCAGTTGCTTATAACACTAAGCATAAGGAGTATTTGGACACCATTTTGTACATGCAGATTGTGAAACCATCAGTGTATTCTTGTTTTGACTTCCTGTATTGTATTCATGTAAAAATTCAATAAAAAAATTATTGATACAAAAAAAGTGAAAAACCGACACATTTTTATTTCTTTTTTTTTTGTTTATATTTTCCCAAATTGAAAAAAAAATAAACAACAACAACAAAAAATAAAGAAAAATGTGTCTGAAATTAGTTTACTAACCCAAATGATAAAAATGTTATAGCCCTCAAAGCGGAACATACAAAAAAAACCCTGAAAATGTATCTGGTCCTGAACCAGAAATTGGCCCGATACAGAAATGGTTAATCTAGTTTAACCAATAAGTATTGGTGACCGGGGATGTCGCTGAAGATTGTGCAGTGGTAACAATCACTACCAGGCCCAGATCATTTTGGCGCTTAGTTTATTCCAATCTGTCCATCCAAAAATATAAGCACTTTTAGGCTAAGGCCCCATTTAGCGAAGCCCAGCAAAAAAAAAATAATAAAAAGCTGCGTGAAAAAACGCAGCGGAAACACATTACGGTTCCTTTCCACAGTGTTTTTCATTGTGATTTCTGCCCCTATTATACCTATACGGTAAATTTTACGGTATAATATGGTAGTATTTTACTGTGGGGAGCACTTTCTGGGGCCACTGGGAAGAATTAATATGTGTCTGAGGGCCACTAAGAAGCATATACTGTGTGATGGGCCACTGAGGAGCGTGACACTATGGGGGCCGCTAAGAGAATTTGGTGATGGTAAAAGGTGAATTTTTTTAACTACTGGGTGGAAAGTATAGGATGATGTAGCTTTGAGGACGCATTCACATGGTGCAGTTGTGATGTGGTTCCAGCTGTAATTTCAAAAACTGCGATGCCCTGAAGAACTTTCTTTTTTTTCCCAGGGGTGCCCATAGTCTGAACAGGTTGGGAAACACTGTCCTACACCCTAATAATTGGTGGTGAAGCATGGTGGAAAGACAACTCACAAAAAATTTATAGGAAATTACAAACATTCATGAGTACTTTACTCCATCCTTATCTTAAGACACGCTGTAGTGTATAGATATTCTTTTTCTGATCTTATCCTGTAAGTGAATATCATTTATTGTTGGAAGTAAGAGGACGTACTGATAGAGGATTATCTGACTACAGTAAGTGAATAATAAAAAAAAATCCACGATTGTTTTCCATGCTAGAAAAATCTAATAGATTGGATGAGAAGTTGAGGTTGAGAAGTGATCTTTGGTAAAAGTGTGAACGTGAATTTTCACTAAGTGACCCAGAGGCTAACAATACAGAATAATTAGCATTTGTCACCCCCTAGTGGTGACATTTAGATCTTTCAGGTTTCTGACCATAGTAGGTAAAAAGTTTAGATAATGGGACACAGGGTGTCTTATATATTAGTCTGGTGAGCTGACCAGAGAGAGACTATTGAAAATGTTACGTGTTATGCATTATGGCTTTTACTAATACCGTATTAGTGAATGCTGAGTTCATAGTGCAGGATAGTCATCGACAAGTGGACAGCAAATCTCTTGGTCTGGAGAACAAAGATCCTACACTACGTATACGTCAAAAAGAAAATGTGAGAACTTAACTTTTAATAAATATCGTAATTAAAAAATGGTGTGCCTTTTATGGATATATCCTATAGGGTAGGACTAATAGCGGTGCCAGCACTTATCCTGTCCAGGATCAAATGCCTAACAATAATTGTATCGTTATCTTAGTGTATAGTCACTTGCCCCATTGATCCCTAAAAACCAATGAGTATGTACCAACAACCATCCATATAGACTAGTGTATATATATGGATATTGTTAGGGACCTGCCGGCAGGACGTGTATGTCCTGCCCACGCCGACCAATATCATAGATACATACGGAAGTGCCCTCCACCCACAAAATTGGAACTCCACCTTGTATTAGATCAGTATATAGACGTATTGGCTGCTTGGCGGCCACATAAGCGTTGAGGAGGAGACGCTGATGCATTGCACTGGATGGTGGAAGCCCAGGCTCCCCTAAAATAGATTTCTTAGCCCAGAAAAAATCCCCTGATGATGCTAGAAATGGCAAGAAACATAGGGGCCACACGGTGGCTCAGTGGTTAGCACTGCAGCCTTGCAGCGCTGGAGTCCTGGTGTTCAAATCCCGCCAAGGGCAGAAAACCATCTGCAAGGAGTTTGTATGTTCTCCCCGTGTTTGCATGGATTTCCATCCCATATTCCAAAGACATACTGATAGGGAAAAATGTACATTGTGAGCTCTATGTGGGGCTCACAATCTACATTAAAAAAAAAAAAAAGAAATGGCAAGAAACGCGTAGGGCTATTATACAAGCGTTTAGGGCTAGACAAGCTCTCCAGAGTCTGCATTAGGAACCACTTTACAGCAAGGTTCAGTGGGCAGTACATGTGTGAGACGCTCTCCCGCACATTGAACAGTGTGCAGGCGTATGTGTGTTGAGAGAGCGAGAGACACTGTATGACATAAGTAATAGTCACATTTTCTTTTTGACATATTTAGTACCAGTGAGAATATACCACGCTATAGTATATCTTGTGTTATTTTTACACTATGTGTACACTGATTTTAATGAAGACTGTTAATGCTCCATTTCTCCTGTGGTGGCGCTTCTAAGGAATAGACAATTTGTTGCCAAATTTCGCCATAGATTATACTTGGTAGCTGAATGTAAGGCTCATGTCGCACCCTTAAAAGGTTTGCCGTGTTTATTGTACATAACGCATGATCCTCATGTCAGATTAAATAACCGGTGCTGATAGCAGCCATGATAGTGAATTACACAGTTATTTAAAATTGCACAAATCTCCATGTACATATAGTGTTATATATCGGACAAACTTAAAGGGGCTCTATCACTGGGGAAAGTCATTTTTAGCTAATCACATCCTTGTATAGCCTTTAGAAAGACTATTTCACACCTACCTTTAGTATGTAGATCGCCTCAGTGGTTTCTGAATAATTCCATTTATATTCATATGCTAATGAGCCTCCAGCCAGCACAGGAAGTTCCCAGCAGCACTCATCCCTGTTATTATCTCCTATGTGTGTGTGCAAACGGAAAGCTATGTCGTCATCATCAGCAGCAGCAGTCTGTGCTGTATACACCAATAGGAAACAGTAGCAAAGGGGGTGCACAATGCATTGTGCACCAGTCTAATTAGCATATGAATAAAACAGACTTATTCAGAAACCAATGAGGCAATCTACATACTAAAGTTGGGGGTGTAATAGCCTTTCTAAAGGCTATGCAAGGATGTGATTGGTTAAGGCTGAGGCCCCACGTTGCAGAAACGCAGCATTTTTTTGCTGCAGATTGTGTTGCGTTTTTTTTGAGCCAAAGCCAAGAATGTCTAGAAAAGGAATGGGAAATATATAGGAAGCTCTTATACTTCTACCGTCTGTTCAATCCACTTATGGTTTTGGCTTAAAAAACTGCAACAAAAAAAAAGCTGCATTTCTGCAATGTGGGGCTTTAGCCTAAAAATGACTTTTCCCAATGATAGAGCCCCCTTTAACCCCTTACCTCCACAGGCACTCTGATTTTTGTTTTTGATTACCCGCCTTCCAAACCCTTTCACTTTTTTTTTTTTTTTTTTTTTTAAATCTTTCCATTTACCGAGTCGTATGAACACTTGCACACATTGTACTGTATGATAATGCCCCAGCACACGCTTTGGGCCTGTATGGCAACAGGCTGCCCGGGACATTATCATACAGGCCCAAAGCCTTGGTAGCAGTAGCAGCCTGTTGCCATACAGGCCCAAAGCCTGTGCTAGCAGTAACAGGCTATTACTACCACCACAGGCTTTGGGCCTATATGGTAATACCCCAGACCACGTGACATCTGAGATATTACCATATAGGCCTGAAGCCGGTCAGGATTAACATGAGCACAAACAGAATGTCATGCATTTCCCCCCCTCGGTTTATACTCGAGTCAATAAGTTTTCCCCATTTTTTGTGGTAAAATTGGGGGGTCGGCTTATATTCGGGTCGACTTATACTCCAGTATATACGGTATTAAAGAACTATATTAAAAGGTCCCATTCACACAGTCAGTAATCTACATCAGTATTTGTAAGCTAGAACAAGGATTATAACCTAAACACAGAAGATGTACAAATCTTTTTCCATTATATTACCTTCCTGGTTTATGTTCCATTCACTGTTTCGGCTTACAAATACTGACAAGGATGCTGAAATGTGAACCAATCCTAAAAGGTAGCAGTTTTAACAAGGAAAAGGCTAGAATATCAGACAAGAGGAAAATGGACAAATTAATAAAAAGCCAGCCTGGCCACCAGGACCCACATGGCTTTCTGAGATGAAGTTCTTAAAGGGGTTGGCCACTTTCAGACCAATAATGACAAACAAATGTACAATAAAAAGATATACAATTTTCCAATATACTTTCTGTATCAATTCCTCACGGTTTTCTAGATCTCTGCTTGCTGTCATTCATTCTGTAACTTCTAGAGGATAAAACTCTGACCATGGTCATGTGATTTACGTTCCATGGTCATGTGATGAACACACAGGTACCAGAATGTAACAGAATGAATGACAGCAAGCCGAAATCTAGAGTACGCTGAGGAATTGATACAGAAAGTATATTGGAAAATTGTATATCTTATTGTACATTTGTTTGTCAATATTGGTCTGAAAGTGGCCAACCCCTTTAAGCACAGAACACTAAAAAACATTCCATTTGCCCCAAGATGCCCCAGTACACACTCTGCCCACCACCTGTCTCAGTAATGGAGCACTTTCAGCGAGAGCTTTATCCAGCTACACTGTTGCAGTGAAAGACTCATGAAGTCACAAAGTCAGAGGATTGTTGACAGTACTCTACCATTGGGGGGAGGACGACGTTCCAAACAGCCCAGTGATGACGCTAGGCTGTAAGGCCCACCAATCTGATAGTGGGAGATATTGATGCCAAAATTAACAGCACAAATACAGTATCTCCACGACCGGTGTGCATTACCAAACTGCACTCAGTTAAATGTTGTGGACTTTTGATTTTTCTTTTTTTACATGGGTTGTTTATTATCACTTGAATGAGACAATGCTGCAATACCACGCACCGCCACTACTGCATAGACAAACACGTAAACAATGGACAGGCCGCAGAGCTTATTCTGGCCCGTTCACCTACTGAACTGCTACATTTTTGAGGTTTTTTTCCCTGCAGTTTTTCTTCTTAGTCCAGAAAAAATTTCAGTTTCACCAATTATCCATAAACAAAAAAAATGGATAAAATTAAAAAATTGCACTAGAAGAGAAGTTGCGGATTGAATGTCTGTATGCGCTGATGCTAATCTGAGACATGCTTGTGTCATGCCGGATGTGGTGGCTCTGAGGTTTGCACTTTGCTGTGCAAGATAAACTTTTTATATTGTGTTTTAATTTTTATTATAATTATTTTTACAGGTTTAATCCAAAAAAAGTAAATGGAAACATAAGGTTAAGTTCACAGCACAAAAAAAACCAAAAAAACTTTTTATCCATTTCGATGGGTGTCAGACTATTTTTTTTTTACCCTCACTAATTGAAAAAAGTCACCTAGAGAAAAAAAAAAAAAAAAAGCATTCGGCCCAATTTTGGCCAAACCTCCTAATACTCCTAATAAAAGTGAATGGGAATAGGAAAGTAGTGAATGGGAGTATTGATATACAAAAACTTTGTGCACAATATGGAGAAATTGTTTTATCGCAGCGTGTCAGTGTTGAAAGAGGATGCAGACACCTGTCCATGACTGACTGAGCATGCGTGTGTGATTCTGTTAGATAGAGGAGTGACCGTGGATTATGTGGCAGGGCATGAAATTTCCCATAGGAAAGGTAGGTGGTCAGTGATCGGAAAGTGAGGTCAGTGGTGCATTTGTGACCCACAGCTGAAAGCTTCTTTACAGATGGAAAAAGTGTATTGAAAAGCAGGGAGGTTATGTAAAAAACAAAACAAAGCAGCAATGTTTTTTCAGACTTTCCATTGTAATAGAAACAGAATTTCACAGCAAGTACCAAATTGTATCACATATTGCCCATGCACAACAACCCCCTTCAAACTGCTGATCAATGGGGGTGCTGGGATTCGGACTGCCACCGATCCGATAAGCTTTCCTTAGAATAGGCTGCCAATATGGAGAGCCACTGAAGTAAATACAGAAGCAATGGCACCAAAATAAGCTGGAGAAAGCAGACAATTCAGAAGTTCTTACACTTTTTAATTTCCATATATAGAAGAAATCTATATACAATCAGTGTGCATTTAAACAGTATATAAAGTCAATCAATTTACCGGAAATGATACTGGCTGCATAGCACATTTGATATTATTGCCCATTTCTTAAAAAAAGGGAAAACAAATGGATTAACAATAAAATTTTGGCTGGTTTGGACAACGGAGTTGCTTGTCTGACACATTGCCTGGTTTAAAAACAATACGTTCGACTATTTCAGGCTGCATAAAATTTTTTTTTTTAAAGAATTTATTCTCTCCATAGACTTCATCACAACACTGACAACTGCTTAAAATCAAAAACATAATCCTAATAAAGTGTACTATAAACTGGAACGCTACATGACATACAAATGGAATCGGTGTTCCCTTTCCCCCTTTATTTTGTACATTCTGAACACTATTCCATCAGATCTACAAAAAAAAAAAAAAAATGTAATGAATATACATTTATCCATACTTTATGAGAAGGCCTGAGTTGGTGGGGAAAGGAACAGTCAAAGAAAGCCTGAGGAAGGAAGAAATGTCCATTTAATTAATTTACAATAATTTACAGCAGTTTCTGTATAAAAAAAATATTACAATTGATCACGGGAAAAAAAAAAAAAAAAAAAAAACTGGCTATTTTACACTTTTAGGTACAGATTTTAAATATTCAAGCATATGATGAGAAGCGGCAAGGTGGTTGCAGTGTACAATGTAAACAAATAGCTTTGGAAAGTGAACAAAGTCCTTGAGAGCGTTTCCCAGACAATAAAAAAAGCCTCTCCAATTACTTGTCATTAAGATCATAGGTCAACAAGGTGGTAAAATTCAGTTCTAAGATGTTTTTTTGTTTTTTTTATATATTTTTCTATAATAAAATTCAGTCAAAATGGGCAGTGCTGAGGTCTCCGAAATAGTAAACATCTTTAAGTTCATTTAAAAAAAAAAAAAAGAAAAAAAATGCCACGTTTGCAGCACAGTGCAGCATATACCTTAAATACAAAAATATTCTCTGATCTGGTGTGATACTAGGACCTTGCATTCAGGAAAGTAGCAATGTCTGCACTTGGCAGATCCAGTCCATTTCTTTCAAGTCATGTAAGGCAATCACTGTGATAATTTTACGGAATATGGCTAGTGTCCAGGACTCAGGTGTCCTTGTGTTATGTTTTGCGGCCGCTCCATAAATGTTCAGGAGTACTTTTATGATCCGAAGAACATTCAAAAGGTGACCTACGACCTAAAGGTGATCTAGAATCATAAGGAGACCTCTGGTCCAATGGAGATCTTGGCCCGCTACTAGAAGCTCTATGGTCCATCTGCCAATCCGAGTGGTACCGGTAATCCCTGGAAGATTTGTGATGGCTGTAGTCAGAACTGGATCGATGATCTGAATGTAAACGGTGATCAGAATGGGATCTGTGATCGGAAAGGGATCTGTCCTTTAAATTTCCTTCTATGTTTGACCTATGATCTCTGCTTCTGTGGTCGTCTAATTTTCTGTGTTTGCTTTCGCTGTGGTACCTTCAAAAATGAAACAAAATAAACCCCCATTAAACATACATTAATCTTATCATACTACAATTTACAATCATAATCTGGCATTTAAAATGAATGTAGTATGTCATACGAGAAATATACAGATAATCAATAAAGGGGCTGTGACGGCGACCTCTCATCCCTTGGTCACATGGCCATGCTGCAGCTCACTCACATTCATTTTAATAGGACTGAGCTTTACAATAACCATGTGACCAACAGACATGATGTCACTGCCAGAGACAAAGAAAGTCATGCTTTACCTACCCTTTAAAAGGGAATCTGTCAGGGCGAATTGGGACACTAAACCACTCATGGGCCCTTATGCACCCAGCGGGTTAGCCTTTCAAACACCCTGTAGTAACGCCATCCGTGCACGCAATAAAAAAAAAAAAAAAAAAAAACACATACACACACACACACAAAAAAAAAAACCTTTATGCTTACCCTGCCGCTGTACTCCCTGTGCAGGCGCAATCCTTTACCTACACCTCGGCTTCAATGTACATGCCTCATACCTGTGGCACTTGCACAGTAAAGCCGGGGTGTGTGTCCTCAGCTTTACTGAAGAACATCTATTGTGCTCCTAGCACCTGCATAGAGTCCTATGAAACTCCATGGCCTCATCTCTACAGAAGTATAAAGGTCTATTATTTGTAATTGGGTGCATGGATGGTTTTATAACAGGTCAATTGGGGACACTAAACCCACTATAAGGACCTGTGAGTGGTTTAGTGTCCCAAATCGACCTGACAGGTTCTGTTCAAAGGAACCTGTCACAACGTTTCATATATTTGTTTTGGTATATTTTTTTTCCTCATGACATAATATGGGATTGCTTAGAAAGCTGAATGGTGCTCCTCTGTTATTCCTCCTGAATATAAATGAATAAATTGGCACCATGGGGTTATCTTGGCGAGTGACATTGCCCTGCAAAGTCAGCCACTGCAAGTTATGACTAGATAGGGCCAAACCTGGTTACGCTGGGTTCACACCTGCGTCTGGGGTCTCCGTACTATGGTTTCCGTCTTCTGCATGGCAGAAGACGGAAACCATAGATCGGGTCCGGCCGTGCGCGGCGGTGAGCGTTTTAGGCTCTCCGCCGCGAAACCGGATTTTTTTATCCGGACACAGAGTACTGCATGTCCGACTCTGTGTCCGGATTATAAAACCCGGTTTCGCGGCGGAGAGCGCAAAACGCTCACTGCCGCGCACGGCCGGACAGCTTTCTCACCCATTCAAATGAATGGGTGAGAAAGTCTCCTGCAGGCTTCCGTCTCCTGCATCTGTTTTATGCAGGAAACGGAAACCTGCAATAAGGACCGACGACGCAGATGTGAACGAGCCCTTACACAGTTGTCAATGTGTTCATGCATTGCTAGGAGGAATAACAAGACAATGAAAGAAGAGATTTGTTATTTCGTGGGGATTCCAAGTATTTGCAAAACAAACATGCCAGAAGTGTTGACAATTCTGCATAAAGGGATTGTCCAACATTAGAGAACAGGCTTTCTTACAAAACAAACAACACAATCCATACGTTGTGCTGGATATTGCCGTATTCTCTTCATTGGAGCGGAGCTGCAATATCAGGCAGTGTGACAGGTGTAAAGGAGTTTATTAAAGAAAGCAGTAATTTCTAATTCTAATGCTGCACCTTTAATCATTTTACGTGGATTTATTTTCATTTTGTATATATCAAGTTCTATAGCTCTTGAGAGATTGTGATCACTTGTATCAGCCACTGTTCACAGTACAGATCAAAGTCAGATTCTACCTAGACACATACCAATTTCATTGACTGCCAGTTATCCCATCAGTATATTATGGTGTGTGGGACGGAAGTTGGATTACCCAAAAGAAACCAAGGAAAATGCAAGGAGAACATACAAACTCCATGGAGATGTTGTCCTTGGTCAGATTACAATCCAAGGTCCCAGTACTAACCACAGAGCGATGTATATGCAGAAAACCTAGAGAGCACTCTATAGACCTAGCACCACTGACCTGTCCTGCTTGTAATGATGATCCCAGTCTCTGTGGTCTTTACCATTGCTGAAGTTAGAGTACGGTCTTTTTCTGGAGTCGCTCTTCTTGAAAGCATCACTGTGATGTCTGTCCTTGTGATGGTGATCATGATACTGTGATAGATGTCTGTCAGAGGAATAACTATCTCGGCTGCTATCATCATGGTTTGTGTTTTCTTTTAACCTTTCAACATCTAAAAGTAAAATGTAATGTGGTGACTGTATATAAAACAAGGAAAGATAGTAGGACTAGGAGTTGCTCCAATAAAGAAAATCTGTAAGAGCTTTATAGCCGTGTCACTTACCTGGGTGTCGAGCGATGGCGTTCATGCTGCTGCTGACATTCTGGTCATTGTGCTGTTGGGATGGAAAATAATCTGTTAACCAACACAAATCAGCAGCCAATAGATTATTTACCTGACAAGAAATAGGATTGTGATTGGAGCTGGACTGGACTTGTGAATATTTACCTGAGATTCCTGACGTTTCTTGATGGCATGTTTGTACAGTTTGTGCAGTTTACGGGCATCAAATTCGGTAAATTTAGATACAAAGATCCATAAATTTCTAAAAAGAAGAAAAACAAGATCGCAGTCAAAACTACAGAAATAAGGAATGAACTAAAAGTGTTTTATGTAGCGACCATATAGTGGCATACGTCAGGAAGTACTTCCAACACTATACCTGAACCACTGTGCCCCATTTTTGGGTTTGCAAAACAAACAAGCTCATTATATGATGTTCCAGAGAGATACAGAGATGCAGGAACAATCCCAGGCACAGTGCAAGAAACAAGTTCAGCGGCAGGGCAGCTTGAGAGCTGCCGAAATGCCGGAGCTTGCGGATCATCAACACCGAGAACACGCTCATTAATATGTTGTCCTAGCGAGCTGCTGAGATGCTGGAACAATCACAGGCATGGTGTGAGGAACAAGTTCAGCGGCAGGCCAGCTTGAGAGCTGCCGAAACGCCGGAGCTTGCGGATCATCAACGCCAAGAACACGCTGATTAATATGTTGTCCCAGCGAGCTGCTGAGATGCTGGAACAATCACAGGCATGGTGTGAGGAACAAGTTCAGCAGCAGAACAGCTTAACAGCTGCCGAAACGCCGGAGCAGGCAAACCATCGGAGGCAGCATTTTGCTAAATATCAGTGGATCATCGACAACAACCCGCAGACGAAGTCGCGGGCAGAGATTATCCTAGGGTTATCCAGTGAAACTTTATTTCCCCACAAAAGAAACCTAACTGGCAAACCTCAGCAACCTTTATAACTTTTAAGGTCCTGTTATGTACCATTGGTGGCTTCTAACTTCTCCAAGTCTTTGCTCACATCAGACTTCAGGGTTAATGTTGGATGTTTCACACATAGACTGACTCACACCACCCAAACGCTAAACAAAGTGAAGTAGGTGCCTATAGTTACAATTGGTTGAATCGCTAAGAATACTAAATTTTACCTGTTGCTATATTTGCTATTTTAGCAAAAAGGACCAAGAAATACCGCCATTCTGAAAGTCACTATGAAAGCAGATGCAAAATGGCCCCACACAGTGGAAACGCAGCGTTTCTGGTTGCAAATTTTTTTTTTTTTTTAGTCAAAGTCAGGAGTGAATTTAGCAGAAGGGAAACATCTAAAAGCTTGCTTTATATTTTCAATTCCTCTTCAAGCTTTTCCTGACATTGGCTCAAAAAACTTCCGCAAAATCTGCATGAAAAAAATGCAGTGTTTCCACAACGTGGGTCCAAGCCCTAAAGTTGATTTCCAGTTCCAAATTGAAATTTTATATTTAGGTCATCAATATGTGATCTGTCAGGGTCCAACACCCTGCACAGATCTGCTCCTAGCAGGCTACGGGTGCCGGACACTGTTAGTGGCCAGTTGGTGTGTACAACTGGAATATGAGCAGCACTGCATGTGACTCCTGTCCAATAGCAGGATGATCTGTGCAGGATCTGGATGGGAAATGCACCCCAAAGAATCACGTATCGATTAACCTATCCTGTGGATAGTTCAAGGGTATTAAAAGACAATTTGGGGCCAGAAAACGCCTTAAGGCCTTGGCCCCATGTTACGGAAAAGCTGCTTTTTTGGTTGCAGATTTTGCTGCGTTTTTTTGAGCCAAAGTCAATAGTAGCTTGTTAAGGAATGAGAAATATAAAAGGAAACACTTAGAAATTTCTCTTCTGTTAAAACCACTCGTGAATATGGCTCAAAATACCGCAATACAACGTGGGGCCTCAGCCGTACTCTGGTCATTACTAGAAACATCAGGCAAGCCATAGATTATTCAGTAACAAGCATGACATTTCCATGGTGAGAGCAGGTGAAGCTTTAGGACTGGAAAGCTGTCCATCCCATGATAACTTTCACTGTAACCCAATAAATTAGGGCAATACTTTAGGTATAAGGCACAAGAAGAAATTATATAAAAATACATGTACACATGTAACAAACATGATAGTAGGATTCTGAGGGAAGACAATCTACTTACTTCCTCCACTGTTTAATTTGTTCTGGGTTTGCATATTCTTTTAAGCATTCTGTTATGTGATCCCCAATTTTGATCAGGCACTGCCGGGTGTGCTCCAGCTGTTCTCGCTCAGAGAGCCCTTTTTCTGGTCGATCCAGCTGTTTTAATGCAGCCTTCACGGGTCGCATTCGCTCTTTACACTGCAAAACAGCATTTTGGGATACAATTGTAAACTCTGTTGTGAAAACTAAAGAACAATTCAGCAAAAAGATGAACTAGCACTTGAGAAAGTGGATTAGGTCTCCGCTACAGAACGGTAGAACAGAATTTCTACAAAGACATTGCTTTTATTTGCGTTCTTTTGGTTAGTATACTGAGACTTGCAGGCAATACGCTCTGGGGAAAAAAAAACTATGCAAATCAGCTCTTCGTCAGAAAATAAAATGGTGAGAAATAAGTGAGGGAAATTTTATAGGTAAACAGGAACCAAACTTACAACACTGAACGTCTTCTGATCAAGCTCCTCTGCCTCCTCAGAAATTGGAACCGGATCACTACTTGCAGTTATGTGAACAGGAGTTTCAGCGGAAATATTTTTCTTTGCTTTTTCCTTTTCAGGTTTCACATCATTTACCTATGCGACAGGAAGAAGTCACAGAGTCAGAAAGTTCATGGGTAGCGTCAGACTCTAACCTAACACCAAGTGCGCAGAATGGGATTTACCTTTTCTTCTTTGATTTCTTTTACAGGCTCTTTAGTTTTTGCTTCCTTCTTGTCCTTTTCTTCTTTCTTTTCATCACGATCTTTCCTTTCTTTCTTTACCTCTTTCTTGTTCTCCTTTACTTCTTTTTTGTCTTCAGGTTCCTTTTTCAAAGGGGCTTCTGGCTCGGCTCGCTCCTCATTCTCTTTCTCCGCTTTGACTTTTTTACTGTTTGTCTTCACAGAAGCATCTTCCTCCTGCAGCAAAACTATACTGTCACTTTCAAGGACATGGCATAATAAATGACATAGCGAAGCACCTATCAGTACAGTTTCTTGTCAGTACAGAGCAGGTTAGTTGGATGGCTAAGTACTTAGATGAAAGTCTCAAGGCTACTGTTACACCAGCTATGACTGTCTTTGCAAGGAGTAAGGGAGTCGTATAGGTCAGCTAATGCTCCTGGGAAAAGAAATATAAAAGGATGCGAAAGGGAAGGAAAGCTATGCCGCCTGTGCTGGTAGCAGGGCGGGTTCACATCTGTGCTCCGGCCTCCGTTATGCAGGTTTCCATTTCCTGCCCGAAAAAGGGCAGGATATGGAAACCTGCAGGCATTTTTCAAACCCATTCAAATGAATGGGTTTGGAAAGAGTCCGGCTGTGAGCGCCGGTGAGTGTTTTGTGCTCTCCGCGGCAAAACCATTTTTTTTTTTAACCGCACACAGAGTCGGACATGCAGGACTTTGTGCCCAGTTAAAAAGAAACGGTTTTGCCGCGGAGAGCACAATAGGCAGTCACGGCCGGACACGGTTTGCCAGGTTTCCGTCTTCTGTCTACAGCAGACGGAAACCTGTGAACGGAGATCGGGCGCTGGTGTGAACTCACCCGTAATGATTGACTCTTTAACGGCATCAAATTCATGTTTCTTTCTACAGACCAATAATAAAATGTGTTCATCTAAACTTTTCAGGTTTACCATTTTGTATTACTTTCAGACCATCCATATAATAAATACGCCACACGTTCAGTGCAAGGAAGTACTAGAAGAGAAGGGTTAGATAGGATTTTTTTTTTTTTTTTTACTGTCCCTGCCTTACTAATTGCTGTTTATACAGTGCTTAGTCAATACAGTATATAACAACTCGAGAAGCCACCCAGTTGCTTCCTGCCCTGGTCATGTGATTGCTGCAGGAAAAGCTGCAGAAGCTCTTTGCTAGCAGACCAGAGATCAATTCTACAGGGTATGTTAGGAGGCTACATTCCACCTGTAACTGGGGCCAGTATCTCAAACCTAGTTATGGGGGAATTTAGAAATAAGAAATTATTGTTGAAACAGTTAAGACAAAAAAAAAAAAAATTGTAAAAAGCCAAAAATAAAGAGAAAAAAGAATGCCACTACCCGTCCACATCAATAGCCCTGTTCTCAAAATACCATAAGGCCAGTATGAGAGGGAAACAATTAACAACTTGGCTCACATTTTCCCACGTCTTTAAAACACTTAAAAAACTACATCACAGAAAAAAGATGCAAACATTTCTTTAAAAAACAAAAACAAAAAAAAAAACCTGCACGCAAAGTGTTACAACTTTCAAAAATGTGTGCGCAAAAAAAAAAAAAAAAAAAAAAAAAAAAAAAAAAAATTATATATATATATATATATATATATATATATATATATATATATATATATATATATATATATATAATTTATCTGTTCATGAACTGGGGAAAATACCCTAGTCATCAAGTGGTTAAAGTTCTTCATACTTATTGCAGTAATGTCTAATAGCCGAAGGATCATATAACACAACATTAGTCTCATTTGTTAGACTCGCCTTGTCTTCATCATCCTCATCTTCCTCTTCCTCCTCCTCTTCCTCTGACTTTTCTGAAGTAGGCGGTGAGGATTCACTTTTGACTTCTTCAATTTTTACAGCTTTTACGGCTTTACTTTTCTTTGCTCTGGCTTTCCTCCGTTTGGAATTTCCCTAAGAAAGAAGAAACATGTTATATGAAAAGTCACCTAAAGCAATGAACTCAGACTTTTCTAAACCGATTTTCCTAAAATACATTTTAAGGCAATTCACTAAGTTCCCATTCATACGGGCACAGAGGGGGTGGATTATGGCTCGTAATCCACGTCATAGTCCGACCCCTCACAATGGTGGTCTATGTAGACCACCAGGCTGCCTTTTCTTCAGGCAGATTCCACGCCTGGTGGCAGAAACCTCCGGGGTCTGCCCATTCATTTGAGCAGACTCCGGGGAAGGGGGTGGGGGGAGCCGCGACCGTCGTGGCAGGCGGGTTTTGACCTGAGAGTGAAGTGGTTCCCCGCGTCACTCTCGGTGCCAAAATCCGACCCCACCGCCCCCTGTGTGAACTTAGCCAAACTGCTTACCAGTCACCAAAAGACTGTAGACATTGGAGCAAGAACTAGAAAAGGCTGCAATTTTCTGGAGCAAAATTTGTGTGCCAAAAATTATGTCTTTTTTGTTTCATCAATTTTGTTATGAACATGCTGTAAAATGTAAACAATCTCAGAAGTTTAGACAACTTACTTGTGCTTCTTTTTTAGCAAGGTCCTTGCTCAGCAGTTTTATGAGGTAGTCTGCTCTGGTCTGTAATTGCTTAGCCTGGGGCTTCTTATCTGGATCATCAGGCAAAATCTGAAAAAGAAGAAAATCAGAACTGAAAGCAACTGGGTAAAATCGGTTTTCTAAGATCACCCTGGACTCTGACCTATTCTTCAAATCGCACATAAAACCCTCAACACTTCCTGCCGGATATGGGAAACATTGGAACAAGAATGAAGGGATTGGTAAGTTGAATATCATGTTTGTGGTTTTTTTGCCCCCAACCGAATCTTAGGGAACTAGTGAGAAAATCTTTCCATTTGGTATCTATCCACCACCAATGTATGCTATAAAGAACAGTCAAATTTACCTTTTGTGTTAAGTTGAGGTCGGGATCCATTTTTATCATTTCCCAGCTGCCATAGCCATATTCATAGATACCAATTAACAGATTAGAGTCATCTTCTTTGCTCCAGTCAATATCAAAGTGTGCTGCTTTTGTGTGGCAAGGAATAACATATCTAAAGATGTGGAAAAAAAAAAAAATTAAATAAAAAAGATACCCATTAAATAAAAAAAACAAAAAAAAAACAAAACACTAGTTAAAAAAACAAACAAAAGAAAACAAATAATGTACACCGATTGCAAAACAGGCATCAATTCATGAAAGAGATGTAGTTACGCAAATGTTAACTTTCAGGAGTCATAGTAAAGGGAATATGAGGCCCAGAAATCTGCTCTATAATGGATCAGATATTCTGCTTTACCTTTGGCTAAACGCCAAGGCCAGAAGTTGTTCATTTCAGCATCCACAAGTGTATTTGAGAATCAAACCCTCCAGAAACAGTATAAGCCATAAACCTGCAGTCTACAACATGTCACACACCTTTTTCTATCCTCAGCATCTGAAGGAATAGATCGATGCAATGGAAGTAGCTCTTCTTCATGAGAACTGACCAGCTTTGCATTAACTTGTACTCCTGAGATACGGAACGTTGGCCCTTTCATTTTTCCTCTCCTTCCACCTAGGATGAAAGAGAATTTAATAAAACATACTTCTAATTTTAGTACATCCATGACCATAACATAAAACATGCAGGAGGCCTGGAGCTGCAGGGCCCTAAAGGACCAAGGTAAGTTCTGCATTGTATACTAGGAGACTGCATTACTCTGGAAACTGGGAATAAAACAAGAAACACCACTTCAACCATGATAGATAGATAGATATTTTATTTTTTACAGTAGACTGGCTTTTCACATACCTGCTCTTTCGCTGCCAGAAGAACTATCTTTCAGAGCTTTGATACAGCCATTGTGCACTAGTTCTCCGAGTCTACGCAGGTCAGTCTCTGACTTGTCCACCAACTCTGCATCACGAGCTATAGCATCTAACCTAGAATAAACAGAATTTTATACAGTTAGTGAGGTGAGAGCCTGGACAAAAATGACATTTCTCAATGTAAAATAAGAAAGGACACATGAGAAATTGTCCATTTGTACAAATATTCTGCTGTGAATCCATAGGAACACATGCAAATATTTCTGACTTGAAACTCAGATAGAAAATTAACAGCTATCTGCGACATGTGATTATAACCTTGCAAAGCCATACGATGCATCTTAAAGGGGGTTTCCAGTATTATCAATTGATGACAAATCTTTAGGATAGGTTAATTTTAAGACCAGCGGTCTGACAGCCTGGATTTCTGCCTGAAGGGACAATAGGTGAGTGCTGCACAGCGTCATACATGGCTTTGCATGTGTGCTCGGGATCGCAGCTCAACCCATTCACATGAATAAGTCTGAGCCATTTGACTGATGAACGTGAAGTCAAGAGTGCTGCTGATCTTCAACTGAATCTATATTAGGAACCAATCTGTACCATTTAATGAAGACTATAAACCCTTTAACAAAGATGGGATCTTGGCACTGTAGCTCAGCCTTATTCTATGGCCAGCTTTGGCATAACATAAGAGTCAAGCTTGTGTCACTGTCCAGTATCCAGCCTCAGTCAAGTAAAGAAGTATGAGCAAGCCATTACCTTTCCAGAGGTCCACCAAATTTTTTGTAACTTTTGATAAACCTATAGAGTAAGAAATAAGTAGAGATTAGAAAACACTTTATATCTAACATATCTTTTTATACAATATGCTGCTTCGATAACACGTTACATCTAAGGCTTCGTTCACATCAGTGTCAGATTTTCCGTAAGAGACCCCATTGCAGATTCTGCTGAAAACCAGTGGATAGAAAAGTTCTGCATGTTATAGCCTATGGGGTCCGTGTGTAACCGCTGTTTTAGAGGGCAGGTTCTCAGTCGTTTGGGTCCCATGGCAGATGCCAATGACAGAGAGCACGGCACAAGTGCGGACCTAAAGTAAGAGCTGAAATGTTGGAATACTTTTGATATATTTTTTACCTTTAGTTTTGGATATTGACAGAAAAGGAAATGAATTTGTATGATACCAGCAACTATTATTGCTTTTATTTTTACATGAAAAACATTTTTATTTTTCTCTATCTGCAGTGCAAATTGTATTTTTGGATGACAATATACATTTCATAATACCGTGTTTCCCCGTCTTATATTAAATTCTCTTCCGAAATATATGACCTGTCTTATTTTCGGGGGATGTCTTATACAGCGGCTGGAGCGGGGGACAATAGACAGTCATGCCGGCGCTTCCTTAGCGGAGCGCCGGCATGAATGCAGGTTGTAGGTGGTCCAGAATGTGAAGGGGAGAGGTGTGCTACTTACCTTCCCCATCTTCGTAGCAGCACTGGTGCTGCTGTTGGTCGCATCAGAAGTGGTGGGCGGGGCTTAGCGGAGATTAGTGAGGCTTCCGGTGGTTGCGCTGGAGAGCCTCACTTAGTGGGCATTGCAGCCGGCTGAACACTGTGCTCCGTGTGCACAGGAAAGCCGTCTGCTGCCTCTGCTGTGATACCACTGTTCTGGCTGCTGTGGGATGAGCTGCCACAGCAGTAGGATACAGCAGCAGATACTACTGTTGCTACAGCAGCAGGTACAGTGGTATCACAGAAGAGGCTGCAGTGTTTTTTGGGGGATGTCTTATTTTCAGGGAAGGTGGTGGTGGTGGTGGTGGTGGGGTTGCCTTACATTAGGCAATTTAACAAAACCTCCCCCATGCCTTACTTTCGGCGGATGTCTTATTTTCGGGGAAACAAGGTATATGTGACGATAAACTGTAAAATAAGAATTACTTGTGGTATGAAATTAAAAGAAAAAGTAAATAAAACAAGTAAAATAAAAATTATGAACTTAAAGTGTTTTTTTTCTCTTTTTTCCCAAACAACGGTCAATGCATAGAATTAATACATAATCTTTTATATGTCCGGCATCTTTGAATACTGCGATATCAATTAGATTTATTGTTTAACTAGTTTGACCAGTAAAATGGAAAAAAGGATGATTTAGGCCAGGGCCCCACGGGCCAGAAACGCAGCGGGAAAAATCGCGGCGTTTTACAGTATTTGAAAAGTGGATGAGATTCATGCGAATCCCATACCCACTTTGCAGGGGAAAAAAAATCACAGCGTGGATTTGAAAATCGCAGCATGTCAATTATATCTACGGAAACGCCGCCGGCTTTCCTGTAGATATAATGGTAAGAGAAAGTCCGCGGAGGAAAACTCTGACCTTTCTCTTCAAAGCGCTGCGGAAAGAGCCGCAATGTGTTCATGCGGCTCTTTCATAGAGGCGGTTATAGACCGAAGCATTTGAGGGGTTAAACGTCAAGGGTCGGAACAATTTCCAATGCCAGCGGGATATATAGCACAGCCAGTACCCACCATCTACAGAGCAAACTCCGCTCCTGAGCCAACTCAATACTCCCAACCAGAAAGTAAGACATACAGATACATCAAATTTCAGGAAAGGATTCATACCATCAGTCAACAATCATAAGTGTATGTACAACTTTAAGACGGCTAACATTTACACACATGCTGTGCATAAAGAAGAATCATACCTCCGTATCTCAGCATCACTAAAACCTTTAATGTTTTCCCTTGGTATAGTCCTTGGTCGACCTCGTTTCTTGGGTCTTTTTCTATCAGAGCCTGAATCACTGTCATCAGAACCAGAATATCTTCTATTCCTGCTTCGTCTACCTTCGCTTCCATTAAAGCTTGCCTGAAATTCAGAAATATTTCGTAAAAAACATAACCTGGCAGACAAAAACAAGTAGGCCAGCTACAGTAATACACAAACTACACAGCCTCTCACCTGCTTTGCACAGTTCCGCATCCTGGGAAGCAGATAGATTTCTTGAAGCTCTTTTTGTCTTTCCTCTTCCTCCATTCTTCTTCTCTGGTCTGAAGGAATAATGTCTTCCCAGGATTTAGAATTTCGATCGGGCTCCACAATATCATCTTCTTCCATTGTTGAAAAGTTAGCAACCTTTTGGACAAATAATAGGAAAATCTTTACCAGTAATTTGGTTTCCACGAGTCCATCATAACAGCATTTATTTCAGGTTTAGCCGTCAAGGGAATTGAAATGGAATTAAGTTTATTACGTAGAAAAACTGCTGAGTAAGGAAGAAATACCCAAACTAGAATTAGATTGAGATAAAGTGTCCTTAGGGTCAGCTAGCCCTTATTAGAGTATATGACTGTAATAGTATAAAATACCTTAAACTGTGAAAGCAGTTCATCGCCAACTGTCAAGGGCCCGCCTTCATTTTCACGGGTCTCCGCTCTCTTCAAAATTTCATCAATGTCCATTTCCTTCATTTTAAAGTGAGAAAGTGGTTTAATATGCAACACTGAATACCATCTACAACATGGAGAAATATTTGTGTATAATTCGACACTTACCTGAGGCTCTTCCTCTTCTCCTTCTGGTTCCTTGAAAAGTTCTTCAGCACCAAACTTTAAAATAGCAGCAAGCTCTTCTTTGTTAAATGGTGTAGAGCTTAAATGGTACAAGAGACATGTTTGTTTGATTTAACCATTGCGAAAGAAAAAAAATAAATCTTATGGAGGACCTGTCTGCTCCCCTGACAGGTCTATTTTAGTAACTATGTATTCTCCATATGTCACTCCTCTGACAATAGCTCTTGTTACCAGTTGGGGGTCTGTTCTACAAGGTGACATTCTCCAGTCAGTACTGCCAGTCTCAGACTGTGTACGCACCCTCTGCTCTCATGGGGAATGTTAACGTAGACTTTTCAAGGAGGAATAACAGAAAACAGAATTTTAAGATGCTTCAGTCATTTTATAGTGGGGGGCGCGGAGAACATTTACTAAAACAGACATGTCAGGAGTGTTTTGGGGTCACCTTTTAGATGATTAAGGCTTTACTACGTATTGTCATACCTAGATGGTGTTGATCCAGTGTGTAAAACAGTCTTGCCAGTGGTGTCCATTCTTTGAATTACAAGGTGATCCAGCACCATCTTCTTCTTTGCTCTCTCGATAATATCTTCCTCTACAGAGCTTTTGGTAACAAGTCGATATATATTCACCTAAACACAACAGATTTGCTAAGTTTTATTTGTACGCAAACGAAAAAGGAAGGAGACACCAAAAACAGCCTATTTTTTAAATTAGGTTTTTTTTATGAAAAACACGACATTTGACAAGAATTTGATTTTATTTTTACTTTTCTATGTCTATCTATCTATCTATCTATCTATCTATCTATTGAAGGAAATATTTATTTGATCCATTATTGATTTTGTAAATTTGCAACTGACAAAGACATGAACGAACAGTCTTAAAATTTTAAGGGTAGGTTAATTTAAAATCCAGAAAAGCACATTGTATAAATTGTATACATTTGCACAGAGAAATAAGTACTTGATCCCCTGCCAACCATTAAAAGTTCTGGCTCCTACAGACCAGTTAGATGTTCAACTCAATGCCTACATTAAAGAGCTGTCTTATATTGTCACCTGTATAAAAGACCCCTGTACACAGACTTAATTCATCAGACTCTAACCTCTATAACATAGTTACATAGTAGATGAGGTTGGATGGAGACATCAGTCCATCAAGTTCAACCTATAACCCTACAATCCCCTACAGTGTTGATCCAGGGGAAGGCAAAAAACCCCATGAGGCTCGTGCCAATTGCCCTATTTCAGAGAAAAAAATTATTTCCCGACTCCAATCTTGCAGTCAGTATAAAACCCTCCATCAATGTGTCCTTAAAATCTAGAGTCCATAACCTGTTATATTGTTCTCTTCAAGAAAGGCATCCAGGCCCTCTTTGAACTTGTTTAATAAATGAGCAAGACCAAAGAGCTTTCTAAAGATGTCAGAGACAAGATCATAGACATGAACAAGGCTGGAATGGGCTACAAAACTATAAGTAAGATGCTGGGTAAGGAGACAACTGTTGGTGCAATAATAAGAAAATGGAAGAAATACAAAGTGAATGTCAATCGACATTGATCTGAGGCTCCATGCAAAATCTCAACTTGCGAGCTATCCTTGATCATGAGGAAGGTGAGAGATCAGCCTAAAACTACACAGGGGGAACTTGTTAATGATCTCAAGGCATCTAGGACCACAGTCACCAAGAAAACCATTGGTAACACATTATACCGTAATAGATTAAAATGCTGCAGTGCCCGCAAGGTCCCCCTGCTCAGGAAGACACATGTGAAGACGTGTCTGAAGTTTGCTGGATGATTCTTAGAGTGATTGGGAGAAGGTACTGTGATCAGATAAAACAAAAATTGAGCTCTTTGGCATTAACTCAACTCGCCATGTTTGGAGGAAGAGAAATGTTGTCTATGACCCAAAGAACACAGTCAAGCATGGAGATGGAAACATGTTTTGGGGTTGTTTCTCTGCTAAGGGCACAGGACTTCACCGTATAAGTGGGAGAATGGATGGGGCCATGTACCGTAAAATCCTGACCCAAAATATACAGCCAAGGCCACAAAAGAGTGGCATAAAAAGAAGCACAATAAGGTCATGGAGTGGCCTAGCCAGTCTCCAGACCTTAATCCCATAGAAAACTTATGGAGGGAGCTGAAGTTCTGAGTTACCATGAGACAGCCTCAAAATCTTAATGATTTAGAGATCATCTGCAAAAAGGAGTGGAGCAAAATTTCTCCTGACGTGCGCAAACCTCAACATCAACTACAAAAAAAAAAACAAAAGTCTGACAGTGCACGCCAACAAGGGTTTTACCACCAAGTATTAAGTCTTGTTTGCCAGAGGGATCAAATACTTATTTCTCTATGCAAAATGCAAATAAATTTATAAAAATGTATACAATGTAATTTTCTGGATTTTATTTTTGATGTTCTATCTCTCACTGTTAAAATTAACCCACCCTTAAAGTTACAAACTGTTCATGTCTTTATCAGTGGGCAAACGTACAAAATCAGTAAAGGATCAAATAATTATTTCCTTCACTGTATATTATACATTTTGACAAGATCCTGCAATTTTCAGGCTTTTCACTCTTTCCACTAAAAGTCTAATAGCATAATAGTAGCCTTACACTTGCTAATTCTGTAGGGCCTTTCATTTCAGCAGGGACATCATTTACATCACAAACCTGGCAGACAGGATTACAATAGAAGTTCACACCTCTACACCACTGACCCATCATTACATGCACTATGACAATATAAGTCACGGCTTATCTACTCCCCTCCACAGACGTCAATGACTCGGCTCAGAGTATTGGTGCCTATGGCTAAGACTAAGTTGTAATGCATATAACTAAATGTTGTTAACACATAAGAGGAGATGCTCAGACAAGACGGCAGCCCTCATACCCAAATAGTAAGGAGCTGTGTTTGGGGTTATGTTTAGGTAAAGCTAATGCAAGCATGATATTTTTAAAAATCTGTAGAAAGAGCTTTGTATATTAAAAAAAACAACAACCCACAAACAAAAAAACAAAAACCCATAGAACAAAAAGACTTACTTGTTTCTTTTGTCCTATTCGATGTGCTCTTGCTTGGGCCTGAAGGTCATTTTGTGGATTCCAGTCCGAATCAAAAATGACTACAGTATCCGCTGAAGCAAGGTTGATCCCAAGACCACCAGCACGGGTTGAAAGCAGAAAGCAAAAGTCCTGTCAGAGAACAAAACAAAAACATTTGGTCAAATGCAGTAACAAAGTGAAACAAGGCTATATTACAAAGAAAAAGGAAAAAAGTTCTCAAAGATGCAAATGATATTTCAATGCTGCAGATTGTCATGAAAATCATTTTTTGTAAAATCTGATGATAAATCCTCACCTCTGATCCTTCCGCATTAAAATGGTCCAGCGCCTGTTTTCTTATCTCTCCTTTGATGGAGCCATCTAATCTCTATAAAAGTATATACCACAAGTATAAGCAATCTCAAAATATATGTACATAGAACAGCTTTATATAAACCGTGAGAAACAGAGCTCCAAAACGTACCTGAAACGGAAACTGCCGTGCCTTTAAATAATCTGCAAGGATGTCCAGCATCCGAACCATTTGAGAAAATATCAAGACTCTGTTGCCACGTTCTCTCAGACGTACTAGCAACTTGTCCAGAAGAATTAGCTTCCCACTACTTCGAATTAAGTGCTGAAAAGTTACACAAAAGAAAATGTATACCATCACTTTAACATACATGGCTTCCAAAGAGTGTTTAGATACAAGTGCACATCAGAGTGCTCCTCCATTATATACGTCAGCAGAATCTAATTTACAGAATTCAGCATGTCAAAGCTGTCACTGTATGGCCGATTGCCTGGGGTTTCAGGGAAGAGGCTGCAGTGCTCATCCAAACTCTGTACTGAGGGTGTACTGGGCCTCAGACCCACCAGGATCTTTTATTGATCACCTATCCAAGGGACAAGTGACAAATAGTATAAGCTGGAGAAACCCTTTAGGGTCCATTCACACTAAGGAAAATGGTGAGGAATTTAGTGTGGAATTTCAGCGCTGAAAAAAAAAGCCTCCCATTGACTTCAATGGGTTCCTTTTTCAGCCAGCAGAAAAATTTCAGCGCTGAAAATCCACACCACATTCCTCACCATTTTCCTCTGTGTGAATCGACTCTTAAGGTGGCAGCTCTATGAACTGACCTCTGTAAAGAGTGTACTTTTAAAACTAGGTGAACTTTTTTTTTTTTTTTTTTTAGCCAGCAACAAACACATCTAAACTTGTCGAAATGTAAGACTTGTGAGAAGTTCTGAAAGATGGGACATCAGCACAAATTGCTTAAAAAGGACCCGTCACACGAAAAATGCTCTCCAATTTGAAGACGCTGAACAGACTGATGTATAGGTTTGAGGGGTAAAAAGAATTCAGATTGATTTGTCATGTATCCATTGACATGTCTGCTCTATAGTGAAAAATAAAGGAGGCGGTACTATCAGTGATTGACAGCGACACCTGTGACTGTGCATACAGTGCGGCGCTATTACTGAGAGCAGAGATTTCACTGGATAAAATTATATAAATTATACAGAATGTTTTCCCCCCAAATTATACATACCTATGCTCAGCTGCACCTGCTCTATAAAGAAGCTGCCAGCAGATTTAACAAAAAAGGTTTCCTTTAAATGAAGGGGTTTAGATCGGTGCCCATACTGAGACATTCTACTCAGTGAATCCCCTTCTATTCTTGCAGGCATGCAGGGTTCTTCTGTCCGCGTGAGAAGTCGGACATCTTCACTTGCGGACAGGGAAGGACGGGCACGTAGTGCAAAACAACGCACTCGATGCCCAATGAAATGAATGACAGGTGTCACGGACACAGCTAGTGTCCGCTCCTAATGTCAGTGACAGATTTTGAGCGGACACCGACGGTAGTGTGAACGCTCCCTAACTGATGTTAAAGTGTCCGTTTTTTTAACTGATCCATTTAATGGATCAGTTAAAAAAACGGACACATTAACATCAGTTAGCATCAGTTAGTGTCCGTTCTTATACTGTCCGTTTTTTTTTTTTGCTGTTTATGCTTTCTGAGCATGTTCAGAAAATAAACGGACAGAAAATAACGGACTGTAACTGACGCTAGGTTCACACCTGTGTTCTACTCTCCGTTCTGTGCTTTCCGTCCTCTGCATGCCAGAAAGACGGAAAGCGCAGACTGGGTCCGGCCATGAGCTGCGGTGAGCATTTTATGCTCTCCGCCGCGAAACTGGATTTTTTAATCCGGACACAGAGTACTGCATGTCCGACTCTGTGTCCGGATTAAAAAACCCGATTTTGCGGCGGAGAGCATAAAGCGCTCACCGCCGCTCACGGCCGGACAGCTTTCTCATCCATTCAAATGCAGGTTTCCGTCTCCTGCTCTGTTTTATGCAGGAAACGTAAACCTGCAGTACGGAGAGCACAACGCAGATGTGAACGAGCCCTGATGGCCATCAGTTACTGTCCGTTATATGTCCATTGCCAATAGACCTCAATGTTAAAAAAAACGGACACTTTCTGTCAAACAGACAAAAAAAAATCCTGCATGTGTGATTTCTCTGTCCGCTTGAAAAAACGGACATGGTTGTTAACGGACCCTTAAGGACACAAACGGACAAAAGATGAAATCCCATTGACATGAATGGAAATTGTAACGGACACAGCTAGTCTCTGTTGCTAAAATCTTGAACGGACAATAGCAACGGACACTGCAGTTGGACACCAACGGTAGTGTAAAAGCCCCATAACCAGTTTCTGGAGTTACACAGTTTACCTGTAAAGCTTCTTGTCTGTTATAGAATTCATTATCTTCGGGTGGTTTGATGAGGTAGCAATGGTTACAACACTTTTTAAGTTCCATCATGATGTTTAAAAATCCTGAGGTACTTCCTTTTGAGCCTTTACTCAAGGCCTTATAATTCCGTGTTAAGATCCACCTAAGGAAAGGACAACAATGAATATACGTTAGGGCTCTTGTATAACACCATATTCACTATCAGTATTACACACACCCTCAATACAGTGTTAATCCAGTTGAATGCGTGCTTACATATATTTTCCCATGATGGTGTACACAAGGCCGCAGAAGGCTGTATGCACCAGATGCCAAATCACTCTACTGCCTTCCCACCACCCATGCTATTCGTGCATCTATGAGTTAATATAATCTGAGACTTATGAAATTATTTTTCTGGGAGTAAATAATATGCACATTTATTATGGGTCATAGTTCTTGTTACATTATTTATAAGATCATCTTTCACAGCCTTTTAGAGTTGCTTAAATAATCTATTGACATATACTTACTTATAGTACTGTTTCTGCAGAGCGCTCATCTCAACCCTTAAAATCTGTTCTACTTTAGCTGGTAAAGATTTTTCAACATCTTTCTTTACTCTTCTTAGAAGGAATGGCTCAAGTTCTTTGTGAAGACTGGCATAGCCATATTCTCTGCCTTTGCCATGTTCCTCTTCAAAGTCTTCCCAAGAGGAGAACCTAAAAATATACAAAAAGACATACTTCAAGTTCTGCTTGCTTTATGGCAACTGAGGTGTGACATGCAGAAACTTCATTACATAAAGGGCCTTTCAGTTCTGCACGTCAACCAATTACATAAAAATATTTATATAGATATGAGAGAGGGAGATTGATTCATTAACAGCTTTACATTTTCCTGTAAAAAGTTATTCTTACAGTGGATAAAAAAACTAAAGCATAATTTCTAAGGCCTGGTTCACATCTGCATACGGGACGCCCCGAACAAAACTGTAATCCACATAAAAAAACGGTTTCCTTAGGAAACCTGCAAACCCCATAGACTATAATGGGGTCTGTGTGGTTTTTGCCTGAAAAGGGTGAAGATGGATAGGGAACCCCGAACAAGTGCTGGTGTGAACCCAGTGTGAGCCTTCTATTGTAAGCTTTTGTACTATTTAAAATTCTTACTTTTCTGGCATAATGAAGTGAAGCAACGACCATAATTCTTTCAGGGAATTCTGTAAAGGCGTTCCAGTGATGAGAAGCCGGTGATTGGACTTGAAGTCTATCAAGGTCTTGTACAATAGAGAATCATCATTTTTCAGCCGATGAGCTTCATCAACTCCTATGAAGGCCCAGTTAACACCACCAAGGAAAGACTGAAGGAAGAAAACATCAACGTTTACTGGTGATTATGAGAAATTCAGTGGAGAGACGCATATAGAACAATTTGCTGCAAGCACAGTTTGTTAGTTTTTTTTTTTTTTCTAGGAAAGTAAAATTTTTCTCTCTTTGGCTTTGCTTTTGTGGAATGTGTGCTTAATGTGCCAACTAAATATTGTGTATGTTTAACAGTAAGGCTTAGCTCACACATGAATAGGGGGTTGGTCCGGAAAAAAACTGCTTCAGGAATTAGGAAGCGGTTTTTAGACACAGATGTTTTTTGGTAAAAACCACCTCAAAAAACGCCAGTGAATGGACCTTAAAATACTGTGTAACTTCCTGGGGCGGAATCCGCCTCAAAAAAGCTTATATTGCTTCTTTTTCCGCTAGCGGCAAAAAACCACTAGCGGAAAAGCGAATGCTAGCCGTCTACATAGACCACTGTATGGAGGCGGATTCCACGTCCAAATTCTGCCGCATTGGCCCCGTGTAGTGGGATGCAGCAAAAAAGCACTGTGGGAAAATAACCACTGTGGCAATGCATTGCAATTTTCCTCACAGTGCTTTTCACAGAAACACCGCAAATTTTCCTCTGCAAACTTTCTGCTTCCATTATTCGCTAGAATCCCATCCATTTTGCAGAGACTGTAAAACAATGCATTTTAAAACAGCCCTGGCATAAAAGGCTTTTTGGAACTTTAAACCTGAAGGCCTACCCGCACCACGACATCAATACTAAGCTCCATTCAGATCAGTTCTATTTACATAGAGATCAATGTTACAACAAAACAAAAAATAAAAACAAAACACAAATCTATTTCTGTCCGTTTGTATGGACAGACAAAAACGTAGTATACCATACTTGTGTCAGTCAAAAAAAAAAAAAAGACAAACGGATCCATATTTTATACACTGATCTCCATGTAAACACACGGTATCTATTTGCTTCTTTGTCAGTTGGCATCCATTAAACAAATCTGCTGAACAGATGTAAAAACCCATGATCTGATTCCCAATAGCGCTTCAGATTGGTACGAGTCCCAGTCGGCAGATTAAAGGGCCCATGCTGCTCAGAAAAGAACTGAAGTTTTCATTCTAATTGTTTACCAGGCACAGCACGGCTTACTTAGTAGTAGTTCTACCTGATACTTCAGTTACCAGCAGCACAGGGAAGCTACAAGCAACAGAAACAGCCACTACTATGACTAAATAATGTACAAGGAGACGTGAAGGGTAAACGGATAGCAATGAACTGTTCAGAGTGGGGTGCTGGGTGTCAGACCACTTCTAATCTGATACTGATGGCCTACACTAAGGACAGGCCATCAAACGTAAAGTACCAGAAAAAACCCTTTAACAGTGGCAAAGGGGAAAGAATTGCATATTAATCAATGTGATCTTTGGGTGATCACATATATTTGGCCATGCAGTACTGACAACCAGCAGATGGGGAGATGACAAAGGTCAAACATCTGTTATGGAGATATAAGCTTGGCCAGATGGCAACAATATGCAAACTCAATGCCCTAATAGAAAATTCCCTTTCAAACTATCCTAAGGTCCTATCAAAGTCAAAGTGTCCGACTTGGGTACACTCCAATAATGTCATAATTATACTTTTAAGCTGCCATTTCTCTCACTAATGATTACAAGGTTCTGACTAAACAGCACTACGATCTAAGCAATACTCTGAGAACATTGAGAACAAGCACAACACGACAAGTTTTTGGGATGTTTTGATGCAAGAACAAATACACTATTTACCGCTATTTAAAAACACTTGCCAATTCAGATTTTGAAAAAAAAAAAGAAAAAAACTTTTTGCTAAAAGTTAAAACATACCTTATCCTTAAGTAAGATTTCATATGTTGTTAATAGAACATTGAACTTTAACCGCTTTGTTTGTAGGTGCATCCACTCATGGGTCCTGATCTGAAAGAGAAATCTGGTTAAAACAACATGCAGCGTGACTTATGGGTTAACAGCACAACAGTGTAAATAATGGACAATTATAGAAGGGAATTAATGGAGAGAGTGAGCCAAGTACAGACAATACACTGACAGTCTAATATCAGGTTCAACAGGTAAGTTGAAGGAGTTGTCCAGGAACAGAATCCAGGAAGAGTTACCAGTTTCTGCTATTACTGACTTGAAGCACTGGGTTTGGAATTAGAGCTTCAACAAAATTGGCCTTATTTCTTTAGAGTAAACACAAAAGCAAACTTTCTAATAAAAAAACACTTTTAGGCTAAGGCCCCACGGATCGGAACCGCTGTGCTAATGCGCTGCGGGAACAACCGCAGTGTGAACGCATTGTAGTTCTTCCCGCAGCACTTTGAACAGAAAGTTCACAGAGTTTTCCTCCGTGGACTTTCTATTACAATTATATCTAAGGGGAAAACCGCCGGCATTTCCGTAGATATAATTGACATGCTGTGATTTTCAAATCTGCAACAGTTTTGGAAATCACAGCTTGCCCGCACTGCAATTTTTTCCGCGAAGTGGGCATGGGATCCACAAGAATCCCATCCACTTTGCAAGTACTGTACAACGCCGCGATTTTTCCCGCAGTGTTTCCGCCGCGGCCAAATTGCAGCATTTCCAGCCTGTGGGGCCGCGGTCTTAAGGTGTTATCTAGCAAGAAAAAATAAGACAGAGTAGCTTATCTTAAAAATTTTAAGAAACTATATTTACCTCTCACTGATCTCGCTGCTCAGATGCTTAACAGGTCCTCAATGGTCTTTAATTCTTAGCCCCATATTGACAAAGGAAATACCACTTAGCTAATCACAGCGGCCAGTGATTGATTGAGTGGACACTAAGGGCTAGTTCACACACAATTACGCGTGTGCATATTCCGGATGCCGGTGCAGTGTACGGCATCCCGTCGCGGCTTTTCCCTCCGGATTAGGCCCAAATGAATGGGACTAGGCCGGAGGGTGCTGTTGTGAGACGGACACTGCGGCTGAATCCGCCTGAAGAAAGGGCAGCTTGTTTTCTTTTTCTGGTAGCGGTAACATGCCACTAGCGGAAAAAAGAACGCTAGTGGTCTACATAGACCACCATTGTGAGGGGGCGGATTATGACGTGGATTCCGCGCCAAAATCCGCCCCCTCTTGCCCCGTGTGAACGGGGCCTAACTGTGTATCAAAACGAAGTAGAGACCAGCAGGGACCTGGTAGGTATAGGAGCAGATAGAGACCAAACAAGAGAGTATAGCTTCTCTGTGTGTGTGTTTACAAATATATATATATGTATATTTTTTTTTAACTCTGCTCTAAGTGACATCCTGTCTACAAACGAGAGCAAAGTCTGGACTGGTAATCAAACAGGTGACCGGGCTGCCATAATAAAAGGGTTCAAAATGTACAGATGTAACCGATCTGGGATGAAACTGCCGGTGAGTTACCATTATAATGTTCAAAATAACCTTTCATTTTTAAGCAAAAACTGGGTATGAAAACCCAATTCACGCTAAAAGTACAGTTATTTCCCATTGTGAGAAACATCAGCATTAAAAACAATCCCCAACATAAAGATCATGGACAACTTACCACATTTCTACTACTAATGTCTCCCAGGTACACCACAGCATTCATTAATGGAGCCCATATCTGAATTTCTCTTTGCCAGGAGGTTAAAGTAGATAGGGGAACCACAATCAGAAAGGGCCCGTACAGTTGATGTTCATGGAACAAATAATTTAAGAAAGAAATGGTCTGAATTGTTTTTCCCAATCCCATTTCATCGGCCAGAATACAACTGTTTCCTCTAGAAAAAAAAAAAATATACACAATTTCAATCATTTGGTGCATACAAAGGTCAGGAAAGGTTTTGGATTCGCCAAAAATTTCCACAAGTACTAAAGGTTTAGCCAAAAGCAGAATGGCATCTGATGAAAAAATTAAGCCAGCCATACAAATTACGTTTTCATTGGCTGACATGGATGATTCGTCCATTCTGTCCAATACATAACTGGCTATCTGACATGTGGATTAGAGATGAGCGAACACTGTTCGGATCAGCCGTTCCGAACAGCACGCTCCCATAGAAATGAATGGAAGCACCTGGCACGGCGACCGGCCGCCGGCAAAGTGTATGTGCCAGGTGCTTCCATTCATTTCTATGGGAGCGTGCTGTTCGGAACGGCTGATCCGAACAGTGTTCGCTCATCTCTAATGTGGATCCTGTGACTGGTTATTTGAGACTGGCAGAGTTTAGTTACTTGAAATCAGAGCGACCTGTTGTCAGACGAAAATACCGGCATTTGTCACAATCAACTGCTTTTCGACAATCATTAGCCAACTTCCGCAAACTCTCTACAGAACTTGCAAACTTTTTTTTTTTTTTTTTTTTTTTTAAAACAACTAAACTGCCCCCTCATCCATTGTTGTTAATGTAGGGATGATGCATATGAACAATCCCATCATCTGATGGCCATCTGAAATCTAATGTGCATTGACAGCCTAAAGCAGCTAGCACCAAAACTGTACTCCTAGTGTGGGCCTGGCCATAATGTAATTGACATCCAAAATAGTCATTTAAACCCTTGGCAGATTATGAAGAAAATGCCCACGTATGTCATAAGGCTCATATGTGCTGGGATGACTAAATGGGTACAAGAGCTGTATCTGTGTGTTCAAAGCAGGAGCTAAGAAATGGCTGACAACTAGACTCCTGAGATAATGGTCAGGTTCACGAGAAAGTCTGATCCTGGCCATGTACCCCATAAATAACCATAGCATCTAAGGAACTAAAGCCTCCCTCTGTCAGCCCATCAGTGCCATGCGACCCAATCAATGTGGATCTACAAAGCCAAAAGTGATAGCTGACTGAATGTCAGTGCCATATTATTGAGAGGGAGGGGATGACCCTGAAGGCCCACCATAAGCCAGACCATAAGGGGCTAATAAAATAAGATTCCCTACAGTTATAAGGGACTGATAAAATAAAGCAGCAGCTCTTACTTGCACCACGAGTGTGCCAGCCAGTTCAATCCATTTAACTGATAGTCTCTCAGCTCCAGCGAATCGCTCCCTCCAATGTAGGACGGCTGCTTCTTCAGAGCTACGAACCTTGGCCTCAGTTTTAAGACCTGTGACAAATATTGCAACAGTTATTATAACACAACATGTAGCTAACATTGTAGAACATAGGAACACCAATTTAACTTTGCACATCTGCACTATACCATGTACTATAAGATGTAAAACTACCGCTCTCTAAAGTGGGACTGCTACTACCAAAATCTCTTCTAAGCTGTTGTAGTTACTGTTAGGGATATGGTACTTCTGTACTTTTTTTTTTTTCTTTTTTGAGCCAAAGTGTAATCTTGCTGTTGAGAAAATCTCCCATTTCATAACACAAAAAACCCAAAACTTTTTCACTATTGTGTTGGTGATTGAACACTTTGGTAATCTACTTCATTAACCTGTCAAACTTCTGTTTAATAGTTCCTATTAGCAAGGCTCTAACTAAACATTGCCAGGATACTGTCCGTACACATGTACACAATGCAATACACAGAGCTGAAGCATTTACCACAGGGAGGGGAATGGTCACTAAGTGATTGTGTTTTTAGTGATTTCTCAGATTCTGTTAGGCTAAGTTCACACGGGAATTACGTGTGGCATAATTTGGTCCGGAAAAAAAAAAAAAGCTTCCTAATTAGGAAGCGGTTTTTTGACCTTGAGATGTTTTTTGGAACGTTTTTTTGTTAAAAACCGCTTCAGAAAACGCCAGGCAGTTTTTCCCTCCCGGAAAGTGAATGGACCGTAAAAAAACGCGATGCGGTTTCCGCCTCCCATTGACTTCTATTGCCTTCCTGAGGCAGAATCCACCTCAAGAAAGATGATGTCACTACTTTTTTTTTTTTTATTTATTTTTTTTTAATGGCTTATCCTTAGGAGGAGCTGCAATACAACAACTAACTTGTTGACAGATGCGGTGCTGTTTTTGGAAGAAAGCATGCTTTCTAATACTGGACAACTTCAAGACTGAACCCCTTCACTACCAAATGCAGACTAGGCTGTTTGTTCCTGTGATTCTCCATCTAATAAAATACCACGTTACACTCACCTTACATTCCTTAAAGGGAATGGTTTTGGACTGATTCCGACTGAAGTATTCATCGATGTGTGCTTGAAATTTTTTAGCAATAAGTGCACCATCTTCCCAACTGCACTCCGAATACGGAAGCCCCTGCCACTTGCAAAAATAATCTGGGTATCCTGCTGCAGATTTCTGATTGGAATGAGCTGAAGGGGGAAAGTAATATATAATTAATGCTTAAGTGTTGGGTCAAAAGTGTCAGAAAAGCCATATAAATAATATCATGAAGCTCATAAAGGAAACAATGCGATCAATAAAGCACATGTGATAGTCACTCCATTCATTTCTAGGAGGCTGATGGAGATAACAGACCTCAATCCCATTAAAGTGAATGGTTTAGTGGTTAAGTATCTCTCCATTTTAACAGGAAGCTGGGAGACCTTGTACTTGTGACTGGTGGGGAAGCTTGTGGGACAATCACTTATCCCCATGCCTGATTTATTCATTAAAATAAGTAGATGAGGCTATGCATTTCAGAAAAGAATACTCGTGTAAAGGCAGAGAGACATTTACGAGAATGCACAACACTAGTTTTACATCACATTAAGTGACTGAATTCACTGGGACGACTTGTGCCAAAAAGGTATACAAGGTTTCATGCAAACATATTGAAAAGTAGCAAAGACTTTGCTTTATAACAGGGATGAGCCAAACATACAGGCATGTAAACCAATAAAAAGTATGACAAATGCACGCGTTTTAGGTATACACATGCAGGACTGAAGACTGACCGATGATTCTTTCCACAATCTGATACTGTTTATGGAGGTCGTCAGTAAGTTCTTGCTGACAGTTGTAATACTCTATATCTTCTGGAGAAGCGGCTTTCAACCTGTAAAATGTAAAGGGCAATTTCAGTGTCAGTGACGAGCTCTAAACTATGTGTATTTAGTGATATTATATGTATATATAGATCTAAAGATTACTCAGCGTCACGTAATACATAAGAGCTGAACTCTGTCATTACCATCTTTTTTTTTCCTGCTCCTTCTTCTTGTAATTGTCCAGTTTCTTCATTCCTTTCACATTTTGTTGCTTCAGGGTTTCTTCGGTTTCCCAAGTATTATGGATGTGGGACCAACCTTTCCATTTAATTAAATACTGTGTCTCTCCGGTCTCCCTTGTCTTGTCGAAGTTGGCATTGGGATCACCATCGGCCTCAACGGCATAAATAGTTGTGGTGCCACCAGTCACTGTCAATGGATACATACTCGGTTATATGCTGCTAACTAAAGCCAGACGTTCACACTTTGCATAAAGACAACTTATTTGCAATGAAAAAAAAAAGTTATACTCAGACATACCGCACTGATAATATATTGTCAGCACCAGTATACCAGTAGCCAGAATGTGCATATGATGCTATTACACGTCCATATCACAAGACGATAATATAGATGGCTACATCAATGCTGCCTCTTCTCTCATAATACAGGCCCAGTGATGCAGCACATTGCTGCAATGTGTAAACTAGGCCACATCTTACAGGTAATGCTGGAAGGGCTGTATGTCATGGAGTGGAAGGACTCATGCTCAGCCCCATGATAAACTATCTGACAATCAGGTAAAGAATTTAAGGAAAACGGATATACACGACCTATAAATCTTATACTGTAACTCTACTAACAGGCTCACACTGAACTCCACATTAACTATTTCAAGACAATTTAAAACCTAAAACAAACTCCTTAGTAAAGATGCTAAATCATGACTATGCAAATTTTAGATGAAAGCAGACAGGTTTACTAGTGCTCACACTTTATCTCAATGCACATTAGAACATGATACATTAGGTTATAAGGTTGCATAGTGATATAATATCATGTTGGGCACTTACAGTGGTTAAGCAGCAAAAAAAATTAAGGCCTACTGATGCATTCTCTGCACTAGATAGAATTACTAATATACATAATCCAGTCTCATTAATGTGACCACCGCCTACTTTTGATGGCAATGTTAAATAACCAATCGCAGAAGGCACGTGTCATCAGCCATCTGGGTGCACTCATTATTGTGGAAGGCATGATGGATCAACACTAGTATGCATCTATCCTTCCGGACCATGTTCACCCCTACGAATTGTTTTTCCTTAGGATGATGGCATCTACCAGCAGGACAATGCGACGTGTCATAAAGCTCACAGTGTACGTGCGTGGTTCGAGGAGCACCAGGATGAGTTTACCGTATTCCCTTGGCCAGCAAATTTCCCGGACTTGAACCCGATCGAGAATCTGTGGGACCACCTCAATCGGGTTGTTCGTGCCATGGATGTTCAACTGCGTAACCTAGCGCTGCTGGCCAAGGCACTGGAGTCGGCATGGCTCAACATCCCAGTGATCATCACCACAACAACATCCCCTTTCTTCCTGCTCGTCTCGGAGCGGTCCGCTCTGCCAAAGATGGTTAATCTGAATTTTGAAAGGTGGTCACATTAATGTGACTGGTCTGTGTATATTTTGCTGGTCCACCGGAGCCTCAATGATTACTTCGCAGAGCACAATGGGGTGCAAGAAGTCTCAGTACGCTGCCTCTCCAGGTGTTTGTCAATCAACAACTCTACTATATGGACCTGCAGTAAGATTATGGGACACAGAGCGAGTAGCAGAAGTAAAAGTAGAGGAAGGAGACTTCTGGCGTCCCCAGCTGTGCTCTGCAAAGGTAGTCGAGGCATGCTGTGCCACATCCATCCAGAGATGGCTAAAAGCTGCAATGTAACTACAGTAAAAAACTCAGAGGGAAAAAATGCACATGGTATGTAAAGATCAAGCAAGCCTGAAATAATTCTTAAACTTCACAGAGGCAACATAGTGCATTTAAGAGTGCCTGCTGGTATGTAATATTCACCCATAACAGCTGTGCATGACATTGCTGACTAACACACACAGGTCACAAACACTTTTTCTAAGACTGCGCCGACAAATGACTACAGGAGTCAAGAACCAGATAGCCAGAAGCTTGTTTCAGTTGTAATTGGAGCATACTGAATACTTCAAATAAATGTTACCTCCTTTTCGACCGAATCTTGAATCCATCACTCTTTCAATAGTTTCAAATTCGTCTTCTTCTGGTTGTGGGACGTCTTCCCCGCATACTTCCAACAAGTCATCAGAGTCCGTTTTCATTTCTTCATCTTCTTTGTAGCTTACATTGACTGTGGCCTGCCGCCTAGATCCTCTCTTATCAAAGTCCTCATCAGAGGAATCAGCCCCCATTTTTTGTGGACCGGTGATTTTTTTCCCATTTTTAGCTTTGGACCTGGAATGAAAATAAATTTAGAAAACAAATAAAAATATAAACAAGCAGTTACCTGACATATAAAGCACACTGCTGTAACCATTACCTTGACTGGAACAAAACGTCTGGTCATAAAAAGAAACTGAAATACCTTTGCTCTTTTAGATCGACCATGTTCATTTGGTTATTTTATGTGGTTATCCCCTTTGATTTTACCAAAAAGGATTGAGGGCACTATATGATCCTATGGTGATGTAATTTCAGTTTACATAACTGTGGAAACATAGTCACTACATATGTAATATAGACACTAGCATTGGCTTTGGTACAATATCTGCAGAGTCTTTATGTTTTCCCCGTGTTTGCATGGGATTCCTCCCACACTTCAAAGACATACTGATAGTGAATGCAGATTGTGAGCCCTATATGGGACAGTAACTGTCAATGTCTGTATAGCACTATGATGGCGATATACAAGTATGCATAATAAATAAATTAATAATGTGCTAGTCAAACAAAAAAAAAAAGTGCAACTTATTCTCAGCATGTTGTTGGTAGAGATGTGCTTTTGGTTTCTATCAACATCATTAGATGCAATGTAACCTTGCAATCTTCAGGTCATGCTGCCACAGTTCCTGTGTAGCCCTAGCCTCAAAAGGATGACAATTGATAGCCAATTTTATTTATTAATGCTTAGGGTGGGCTCACACCTGCACCCTGTCTCCGCTTTGTGGGTTTCGGTCTTATGCCGACAAGAGACGGAAACCCGGCAGTCAACGTCTGCCCGTGAGCTTTTTGTGGTCTCCGCGGCAAAACTGTTTTTTTTTTAACCAGACACAAAGTCCTCCATGTCCAACTTTGTGTCCAGTTAAAAAAAACTGGTTTCGCCGCGGAGACCAGAAGACACTCACAGGCAGACACTTTGCAAACCCATTCAATTGAACTGGTTTGAAAAGTGACTGCGGTTTTCCATCTCCTGTCCAGTTTCTTGGGCAGAAGATGGAAACCTGAGCGCGGAGATTGGGGTGCAGATGTAATATAGGATGTACATAGCCCCATCATATTCCGCAGCACTTTACAGACATTGACAGTCACTGTCCCATATATGGATCACAATCTACATTCCCTATCAGTATGTCTTTGGAGTGTGGGAAGAAACCAGAGTCCCCGGAGGAAACCCACGCAAACACGGGGAGAACATACAAACTCCTTGCAGATGTAGTCCTTGGCAGGATTCGAACTCAGGACTCCAGTGCTGCAAGGTTAACTACTAAGCCACTGTACTGCCAATAGCAGAAGCTGGTATTTCATGATTATAAGCTGGCATCACACTGCAAGCATTCAGTTGCAAGCTTTTATAAAAGGACTGCATATTCCTCAAATACAAAAAAAACAACAAAAAAAAAAACCAACAACACAGTATAAAAAAATTGTCAGAAACCCAGTGGACAGGGTTTCCGTCAGACCCGCACGCTAGTGAAAACCTAGCATAAACCTATAACTGGCTGCAGTGGTCAACTCACACAAATATGATGTCACTGCTGAGGTCAGCTAGGAGACCTGTATATAGCCTCCTCTACCAGAAACAGAGGACTAGGAAGATGTGAGTAATTTTTTCCCCACAAATGTCTCAAGACAGCCCCTTTAAAAGGATGGTCTGATGAACAAGACTTATCCACATGCACAAATTAGTAAACGTACGTCCGGTTGCCAGACTGATACAAGACAGTATAGACACTACCTTTCCATTAAACTCCACTTGCCATGTTTGCGATCCCCGTAGAACAGTAACTGGACTATGGACCCCCAACCGGCTCAAAACACATAAATAATATCCATAGAATAGAGGATAAGCTTAGTTCATAGGGCAACCACTCCTTGGTGCACAGTTTAGCCAGAAAAAGGTCAGCAAGTGATTCAGATTACAATACAATCGGTAATTTCTACTTGTGAAATTCCCTAATAAGCAAAGATTCCCCCAAAGTCTAAGGGTGCATGCACACTACGTAACGCCGGGCGTGTATGAGAGCCGTACACGCCGGCGTTACAGCAGGGCTGCCGAACACTTCCCATTCACTTCAATGGGAGCGCTCGTAAACGCCGCTGTTACGAGCGCTCCCATTGAAGTGAATGGGAAGTGTTCGGCAGTCTGCTGTAATGCCGGCGTGTACGGCTCTCATACACGCCCGGCGTTACGTAGTGTGCATGCACCCTAAGACAATTGCACAGAAGCTGATCTATATATACTGGGAGAAACTCAATAACTTTCTGCTTCTAAACATCAAATATAAAGCTCACAAAAAATAATGGCAACCCATAAAGTTTGATTGTGAAATGTCAAAAAGGATTTGCCAAAATATACAGAAGATGTAAAATTGTACAAGACTCATCAAAATCCAAAGCATTCAAATAATGGATATAATAAAAACTAGGACATATACATCTATCCAAAAAAAAGAAGGTGGAAATGTCTGCTCCATCCGTGTGCTGATGTATTTTCATTAGGAGGAAAGTGAATTATGCAATAGAAGACTGTTCACATTTCTTAATTCCAGATGTATCTAATAATCTGCACAGCAGCCATAAAGAGGACTACTTGTGCGGAAATGACGTAAGGTTAAAAGAAGACCAACATTAGAGTCTAGCCCTTACCTGTTTTGAGATTTCTTGTTTTTTACTTTATGGCTCGGTTCATAATCAGATTCGCTGTCCCTACTGCTGCTTTTCTGTCTATCCCCCCCTGTGTCGGAATCTGAACTGGAACTGGCCGACGAAGAGTCACTATCAGAACCTGAGCTGGACATCTGCCAATCTTCACTGGATATATTGAAAGGGTGGAAATGATGAAAAGTTACAACATGCATGTTTGCCTCACAAACAAACTTCTAAAAATCGGACCAGCACCCCCAAGATAAGCCCCCACCCTTTAAATACCTTCATCTGACATCAAAACGCCCATATAGCTATTTAGTTTTGAAAACGTCCAAACAAGATCATTTGACTTTTCTATCACAAAGAATAGCACATTACGGGGGTCACATACTATATACCAGAAAGCAGAACAAGACATACACTGCAAGAAGCTGCTACAAAATTCCCCATAGTAATGCAAGCACAACTGCTGGTTAGGACTAGCAGAACAAAGACTGGGACAGAAAAGCTGCAATACCAGAGAAATACATCAGCCAGAAACTTTAGACTAGCACCAGAATAAAAAAAAATAAATAAAAATAAAAAACCCGTAAGACATCCAATATACCAGCCACCCTCTGATTAATCCCACAACAGGGGAAGAGATTATTCCATTAACACACACTACTTCAGCATTTAGCCACCCTGGAAGGTTTGTACACACTTTAGAGGGATTACTGGACAGGATAAACAAGTACTGAATTTGGAAGTGGACAAACAATTTGGAAAGAGCAATGAAAATAACACCAGCACCAAGAAGCATTGAAACGACAGACAAGGCATCGGCACACGAACTACAGAGGCAACAGCTCATCGCGTCTCAGAAAACTTACTCTTTGGCTTTTTTCTTTTTGTTATCACTTGAGGAATCCTCGTCCGAGTCATCGTCACTGCTGGATGAATCCTGGAAAACAAAAAATGTGGCGTTTATTTAGGGTAAATGCATTAAAGGGGTTTGCCAGGAATACTGATGAGCTGTCCCATTTTCTGGTGATATGAAGATGCAAAACCATTAAAAAAATAAATTAAAAAAATAAATAAATTCATAACTACTAGAATGGTTGTCTGTGACACTATTCTGCATCCGATTTTTTTAATGCCATTAGCTTAAAGAGGAACTTTCATGTCCGCGGGCACATGCGGCTCTATATACCACTAGGCCCGTTCTTCACAGCTTAGTGCCATCACTGAGTGGTAAAGAATGTCCCTTCTGACAGTGGTCAGTGATCAATAATGGCACTGATATCTCTAGCCCCAGGGCACATAATGGGAAAGTCGACAGTGCGCTGAATTCAGGACACTGCCTGTTTTCTAGCGGTATATAAAACTGCATGTACTCGAGGACATAAAAGGTCTTCTTTAACAGAAACCACAAGAGCTACAGTCTCCAATCAGTTTTTCTGTGTGCAGGATACAATGCAGAATCATCAGGAAATCCCATATAAATTCAACAGGAAAAATACTACTGCCATGTTCATGGTCTCCAAGATACTTTGCTTCCAGGTAGAAACATCTCTGACACACAGCACGGTATAGTGGCATACACTCTGTGCACTTTTCTAACGCCTCCAGTGCATGCAACTACCATATGCATGAGATATGGCAATACACATAATACAGGAATGCTCTGGTTAGGGGCGTCTTCTGAAATAGCTGGGTATAGTTACAAATAAATACTCTTTACGCTGGGTTCACACCTGCGTTTGGGGTCTCCGTTCTATGGTTTCCGTCTTCTGCATGCCAGAAGACGGAAACCATAGACCGGGTCCGGCCGTGCGCGGCGGTGAGCATTTTAGGCTCTCCGCCGCGAAACCGGATTTTTTTTTATCCGGACACAGAGTACTGCATGTCCGACTCTGTGTCCGGATTATAAAACCCGGTTTCGCGGCGGAGAGCGCAAAACGCTCACTGCCGCGCACGGCCGGACATCTCTCTTACCCATTCAAATGAATGGGTGAGAGAGACTCCTGCAGGTTTCCGTCTCCTGCCTGTGTTTTAGGCAGGAAACGGAAACCTAAGTACGGAGACCGGGCCGCAGATGTGAACGAGCCCTTAGTAACATTATTAACAATAGACATGCCTCATCTGAGCCGCTGTTTGAAGACGCTGGTGGCCTTTGCTGCAATTGTTGCTGTTGTTGTTGCTGCTGCTGCAGTTGCTGTTTCCTCAACATAGCAGATCTCTGTACAGCTAAAATACTGGGATTAGACTTCCAAAACTGCAGAACAAAGATGGAAGAGATGTCAGAGAGATACAGGTTAGACTGCATGCTAAAAAAGAAACGATTTCTATTTATTAAAAAAGAGAAGTGTGACAGTAACATGCACGTCATGTAGGAGATAAATACATTGCAATGCACTATCCTACTACTCCATATTGCCGTTACCTCTGCTCCATCCATCCTTGGTGGCTTTGCCTGCACAGCTTTCTTCTCTTTCGAGGTGTCAGACTCAGATTCTGATTGGCTCCCCGATTCTGAGCCACTATCAGAGTCACTGCTTCCAGACTGACTACTGCTTCCATCACTGCTGCTCCCTGAACTGGAACCGGATCCCGAACCAGATTCATCATCTGATCGACTAATGATTAAACAAAAAAAATAAATATAATATCCAGCATAATCCGAGTTTTGTGCTCACTAAGACAAGCTTTGTTACCCATAAAAACATTATACTGGGTTTAACCATTGAGAGAGGATCGGTTGCCTCAATGACTACTGGGTTTTAGTAAATAGTTGTATTTTTCATTACATTTCGGAGCATCTCTTATTATAACCCAGTGTTGTGCTGATCCGAAGTATGGATAAATTGACAACTGTGTGTATCATCAAAGGCCTGTAGCCCTACACAGTCTGGTACTGCTGGCACTGCCAGGGCAATATCAGGAGGGTGCATGGACACGGTGCCAACTAGTACCAGCCAATTGCTTATTACATTCATACATTTCTTGGAGCAGCACAGCACGGTTCTAAGAAAAGATGCTGCAGAACTCTTACTTTATCCTACTAATATTAGAAATGTGAAAGTTTGTGTGTTTGGATGTTTGTTCCGCAATCACACCGCACTGGGAGAACGGATTTCCCTCAAATTTTGCACATACCTAGAACGGCACCAGGAATAGTATATGGCCTCTCACCATCCATGTTTATTGTCCGATTGGCCGACTGTGAGCACCGAATTCACGGTCGGTGTAGGCCTGCGAAGGCTCAAAGACCTGCGATGACGTCACGATGTCAGGTGCGGCGCTCTCATTGGACCAGGCAGCAGCGGGGGCGGAGCTATGCAGCCACATGCTACAGCAAAAAAATGGATTCATGCAAGCCGGCAGCCGCACACGCCGCCATCGCTGGAGCCCGATACGCAGCGTGGAATGGTGAGTCCTTCGGGGCCCCTGGGGGGTGGAAGGAGGTAGAGGGCACTGTGCCGGACTCCCACAGACTGCTGTATACCTGTGCCGCGCGCCGTGTATGGCTGCGGCGCTGCACAGTCTGCCGACCATAGCCACCCCTGTAACCTCGGTGCACGGGGAGCCCGGGGTGGGGTGAGGCCGGGGTGGGTAAGGGGACACACGGTCGGAACGATGGCCCGCTGCGGACACAAGGTAAAGGGAGGAGCCTGCGCTGCACTCCAGGAGGGTCGCACAGGGGGTCAGGATTCCGCGGACGAAGTCGCGGGTATTGCTAGTATTAGAAATGTGAAAGTTTGGATGTTTGTGTGTTTGGATGTTTGTTCCTCAATCGCGCAAAAATGGCTGAACGGATTTGAATGAAATTTGGCACATAGATTGTAGCCTGGATTAACACATTTGCTCCTTTTTATCCCAGTAAATGACATGGCTTCTCTACTGTTAAGTAGTACTGCCAACAACACACTCATTATATGGCGTTGCAGCGAGCTACTGAGATGCCGGAACAATCACAGGCACGGCGTGAGGAACAAGTTCAGCCACAGGACAGCTTCAGAATCAGACGGCAGCATTTTACTGAATATAGGCGGCACAAGTCTATATGCCATTTTTGTGACATATACTACTAATGAAATTATTTCAAGACTATTTATATATTATAGTTGTTTTTAGTTTACAGAGGACTAAAATCATTTAAAAAAATCCTAAAATAAATGCCTGAAAATATTTACATTACAAATTCTTTTGTGCTTCCCCACCGACAGCCTCCTCTGTTGCTCTCACTGTTTTATTTGGAAGGCCACTGCGAGAAGTGACGAAACATCACAGTGGATTGTAGAGCTTTCTAAAAAGGGCGGTAGGAGACTAAGGAGACTGATGGTGGGGGACATGGTATTTTTGTAATCTGGGAGGCAGAATTCAGGAGTTTTTCCACATTGGAATGACTGAAAAAATATCATGTGAGGTAATCTTTGGCTCTCCAGCTATTGCAAAACTACAACTCCCAGCATGCATACTTGCTCTGCTGTTTTTGGAACTCCCATGGAAGTGAATGGAGCATGTTGGGAGTTGTAGTTTCACAGCAGCATGAGAGCCGGAGGTTCCCTACCCCTGCTGTCGTGTGAGACTAAAGCAGACGAGTCCCATTGTTTCTAAGGCAAATCAGCAAGAAAACCTAAAGGTGGAAAACTGAAGCTCTGGGTTACACTGGGCTGAAATTTGGAGAGGAATAGGAGGCAGAAGACTGCTTCAAATTTTTCTCCAAAAAGTGCAACAAGCCCCTCGTTGGTATGACGACAGAGCGTGCTTTCGATGTGGGGCCTAGATTGCAGTGGGATGCACTCAGATGACACACGAGTATTGTGCCCTCATGTCTATGGGGGCATCCGATCCATTCTGGTCTGATGAGATGGAGCAGGATAGAATCAGCTTTATAATCATCCATTGATGGATTGGAAGCCCATACAGACATGAATGCATCACAGAATGCACTCAGATAAAATTTGACTGCCACTCCGAATGCATTTCGCTGCAAACCTGTCCCCACATCGGACGCACACGATCATGTGCATGAGCCCTCATACTTCAGAACTCACAACATTGCCGCTAAGTCTCAAAATATCAATTCTGTATCTGCAAATAACTCTTGTGTAACAACCTAAAGCTCACCTTGAATTTCCACTGCTATTGCTTTCCTCATCGCTCTGCCCGTTCATTGTCAAATGTTCACAGATTAAAAACAAGTATGTACAAACTGAAGAAGCTGTGTCTTAATACGTCAACATTAAGATCCTGATCCTTTAAAAACACTGAGAAAACGGATCCTGAAACAAGAGGAAAGAGAAACATTAACAGATCATGGTAAAGAACTTTTGGACACATAGATCACACTGCTTTTGTCAAGCTGAAAAAACTGCCCCCAAATCAGCTCTGTTTATAGCCCAGGTAATTAAAGATTTTATTTTTTATTTAAAGGCTTTTTGGAGCCTCTTTTGCCACATAAGTGCTGATTTTTAGCCTTCAAATGACTTCAATGGGATTTTCAGGGCTATTTCTGTCAAGGCCAACACACATTAAAACCAATGGGTGAAGATATTGGTTGTTTTTGGACAGACAAGCCTCAAACTTAGCACCAAAACACAGTGGGGACATAAAGAGTCTAGTATACTAAGGAGCTGTAGAAACCCGGTGTGGCACAGTATGGCATCCTAAAGGACACAGCACTCCACGACTGCAAATTTTACCTGCCATAGCAGAAACACAGCAAACATGGCATGGAATAATATATTACTTTTATCCTGAAATAAATATATAGTATGGCCACATATAAGTCTATAGATGTCATATTACAGCTCATGCAGGAATACATTCTCATCCATATCATATTAGTGCACCAGCATGGTTAGTTTCGGAGGGCAGAGTACACCGGGCACAAGCAGGGGGGCCCTGTATCCACCACTTATGGCTCCACATTCTCCTGATCGATGGGATTAACTCCTAGTAAGACAACCTTCTAAACCTTGATCAAGAAGACAGAATCCCCCTTAAACTCTGCAGATAGAATAGATTCTGATGATAAAGGCAGTAAAACCAATGGGAACCATTTATGGGTTCTTATACGACATGTGATCAACGTACTCAGTATGGGCTAATGTGCATTTGGAGAAGACATGTTCTTCTATTCTCATATACATATCCTGCAGACTGTCATGTATATCAGGCACTGTACTAGATCCTGAGAGCATTACTAGAGCTACCAGCATGACAGACCGTGCATGACATGCAAATACACACGCTCTATTTCCTGATACAAGAGACAGCAAGAACTCAGGTTAGAGTGAAGACAGATTTCTCAGGGTTTCACAGCCTAAATATAATCCTCTCCTGTTCTCTGAAGTAACCGAATGAATAACCAGCAGTGTAACAAACTGATATCAGCAGTCGCGGGAAACTCAGGCTTAAAACAACATAAAGGGGCGCTCGGCATTAGAGGTCACCTAGAACTTTAACATGCATCTGACAAGCCGCAGGCCATGAGGAATCTGTCAGGGCACCCCACTGACCCGTGCTATGGTGAAGTGTGACATTGGGGAAATAGACTAGACAGGTTCAAGTTCACCATCAAGGACTAGTCACACTCAGATAGCAGCGCACAGTGTGACAGCCGCATTTCCCAGACTGACCATGCCTTGAGGGAAGTGAATAGTCCTGTATGCTGAGAGTTCCCAAACTACGGCAGGATCACTGCCCCATACTAAAGTCAGCATGTAAGTACAGGACAATAGTAGTTCATTGCTGTCTGAATGGACCCTTAAAATGTCCCATCTGTCAGGATCCTTAGGTAGGCAGCGTACATCAAGGGGTTAACAGATCTCTCAGACATTACCAGACCATTACACAGTCACGTTGGCCAGTAGTCTACAGTATATATATATACTCCATCATATATTACCGTATGACTGTGCCCAAACACACTACAAACACCACTGCCATATTAGACGTGCCACTGACAATTTTTCAGATTTCATATGATCAGCACTTGGGTAACTTTCTATGAATTTATGTCACTGTCCACACTGACGTCATGGCTTCTGTGAGCGCTGATCACTGATACAGCCAGTCACCCGACACCCGTGACGCGCCATTCTTTACACTGTATAATACAGTCACCGGTGCCCATACAGTTGGCAGCACCGCCGTGTTTACAGTAGATGTGCTGCCAACATACAGACAATTTTATGGCTTGGAAAGGATGAGATGAGCTGACGAAGGAACCTTCACTTGTGTGTCAGCCGATCACTGGTCAGATGGACACCGGGCCATGGTTGGGAAGAAACATTCCTTATAACGGATCTCTTGTGTTTCAAAAATTACTTAAAAGCACACTAAGCAAAACTGAAGAGACTGCAAGTGTGCACACTGTCCTATGAGAGGTAACTGAGATCTGAGGCTGCCAGGGTTACTGGGATGTCAGTGCGGCACATCATTTGGGCAGACTGGCCCCATCAGCTATACAGTAGCCAATACATCAGGAAGCCTATGAGGCTACCAGGGTTACTGGGATGTCAGTGCGGCACATCATTTAGGCAGACTGGCCCCATTCCACTATACAGTAGCCAATAGATCAGGAAGCCTATGAGGCTACCAGGGTTACTGGGATGTCAGTGCGGCACATCATTTGGGCAGACTGGCCCCACTCCACTATAAAGTAGCCAATAGATCAGGAAGCCTATGAGGGTTACTGGGATGTCAGTGCAGGCACATCATTTAGGCAGACTGGCCCCACTCCGCTATACATTAGCCAATATATCAGGAAGCCTATGAGGGTTACTGGGATGTCAGTGTGGCACATCATTTGGGCAGACTGGCCCCACTCCGCTATACATTAGCCAATATATCAGGAAGCCTATGAGGGTTACTGGGATGTCAGTGCAGGCACATCATTTGGGCAGACTGGCCCCATTCCACTATACAGTAGCCAATACATCAGGAAGCCTATGAGGGTTACTGGGATGTCAGTGTGGCACATCATTTGGGCAGACTGGCCCCATCAGCTATACAGTAGCCAATATATCAGGAAGCCTATGAGGGTTATTGGGATGTCAGTGCAGGCACATCATTTGGGCAGACTGGCCCCATCAGCTATACAGTAGCCAATATATCAGGAAGCCTATGAGGGTTACTGGGATGTCAGTGCAGGCACATCATTTGGGCAGACTGGCCCCATCCCGCTATACAGTAGCCAATATATCAGGAAGCCTATGAGGGTTATTGGGATGTCAGTGCAGGCACATCATTTAGGCAGACTGGCCCCATTCCACTATACAGTAGCCAATACATCAGGAAGCCTATGAGGGTTACTGGGATGTCACTGGGGCACATCATTTGGGCAGACTGGCCCCATCCCGCTATACAGTAACCAATATATCAGGAAGCCTCCGATCTATCGCACAGGACTATCAGAAGGTTATTACAGCCTAGTGTGAACATGGGACAGGCGATGTCCCGTCCTGATAGTAATGGAGGAGGACACGTTTGCCAGTGTTCACACATAGCACGCTCTCGGGGTATTGCTCAACCATGAGGCGGGCAGCTCCGCACCGCCAGGCCTGGCCCCTCCGCCCGCATTCCAAGCCCTATCCCCGCGGCCTAGTCCCCGCAGCCTCCAACCATCCCGCTCTTACCTGGCTGCGGCCCTGTGGAGCGGCGCTGTGCTCAGAAGCCTCCAGTCAGTGACCGCCCCGGCTGGACATAGGCCGCTACGTGCGCGCTGCCCCGCGGCCTGGGCCTCCTTCCGGCTCCGGATCTCCCTCCAATCCCCGCTCAAGGAGAGTTATCGTGTCTTTGTTTACAGGACGCCGGAGCGGGCCGGCCTGCACCGCTGCCAGCAGCACTCGGCGGATTACTCCCGGGCAGAGTAGTGTGCGAAGGGCAGAGAATAGCGCAGGTAACAGCCGCTTCTCTCCCACCTTTTCCTTATCTCCTGGCAGCCGCCATGACGCCGCCGAGCTCCTCCGAAACTCACGATGGATGGAAACCCCAGGCGTGACGTCACGGGAGCGCTGCAGGGCGCGTAGCTCAGGCCGTAGAATCACACGAAATCCGCTGACTCCGCCCTTCACTCGACAACAGCATGTTGGCTGTCATAGGGGGCGTGGTCAGTCCGCGATACTACGTGAGCGGCAAGCAGAAGCTGGGCGGGGTTTAGGTTGGGGGCGTGTATTCTCAGGTCGAATCCTAGATAGTGGCGGCTTGGCGTGACGTCACTGCCTACTTCCGCTGGCTGCGCTCTAGTGTGTGAGGAAGTTCTGCCTGGATAGTTAGTGCTCAGCCGCTGAGACTCCGGCAGGAAGTGCTTTACTGCTGCTGCAACTGCCACAAGGCATTCAGCCGGCGAGAAATGTTTATTTCAGTCTTGTCACTGCCTGTTCGAAGTGTGCGCCATCAGACCGTGACCGTAATCTAAGGTGGTGATGCCGAGCTCAGCCTGTGGTCTACAGGGAGGCAGTGCTGTACAAGAAGGCTATAATACTAATAGAGCAGGGAGAGTGTTGTAAGACTCATCTAGGGATCACAATTTTACTTTTTTCCCCTATCAGTATGTCTTTGTAGAATGGGAGGAAATCCACGCAAACACGGGGAGAACATACAAACTCCATGCAGATGCTGTTCCTGCCGGGATTGGAACCCAGAGCTCCAGCGCTGCCAGACTACAGTGCTAACCACTGAGCCACCATGCTGCCCCTTCACACATGCACTTTTTTTTGTGTGGAAAAGACTGGTAAATTTAAAGGGGTTGTCCAGGGAATGTTTATTTACATACCTGGACTAGCAGAATGGTTCTGATGGACCTGGGGGTTCCAGTAATTTCACAACCCCGGAGTCATGTGATCGGAGGCAGTGTGCAGCTCCCTGGGTCACTCTGCCCCCCCTCCAATATTTACAGATAATTCTCTTTGCTATTGGGGCTGGCTATAGCAAAGTCCTTTCTACGATTAGCACGCTGACCCATAATTTTCTATGGCCTGTGTGTGCTTTATCATTGGCCTTATCCTTAGGACCCCCACAGATCAGCGCTGCTTCCCAGGCCAGTGACATCACATTCATTCATCATGTTGCTTGTTTGCTGGTCCTTCCCATTTAAGTGAATAGTGTTGGGCTAAGATATCAGGCACAGCCCCTACTCTGTGTACAGCACTGTGTTGGTATTTGGTAAAGAGGCCGCAGTCTCTTCAAACAGCCGATCTGGGGGGTCTTGGGTATTAGACTGCCATCAATCTGGTATTGATGACCTATCTATAAAATATGTAATCTATGTCCTTGAAAACCCCCTTTAGGCTGGGGCCCCGCGGGACAGGAAAGCCACTATTTGCCTGCGGGAAAACTTGCAGAGTTTTACAGTAAGGACAAAGTGGATGGGATTCTAGCGAATCCCATGCCCTCTTTGTAGTAAAAACGGGTGTGGACACTCCGCAAATTCCAAAACCGGCACGGTTTTGGAAATCGCAGCATGTCAATTATACCTACAAAAATGCCGACGGTTTCCCCATAGGTATAATTGTAACAGAAAGTCTGAAGAGGAAACCTCAGCAAACTTTCTGTCTAAAGTGCTGTGGGAAGAACCGCGCTGCATTGCCGCCGTGTCTTTTCCCGCAGCACTGTTTAGGCCTTATCTTTAGCCTGAGGCCCCACGCTGCAGCAAAGCTGCTTTTTTTTTTTCTTTTCTTTTTTGGTTGCAGATTTTGCAGCAGTTTTTTGAGCCAAGGCCAGGAGTGGATTGAGCAGAAGGTAGAAGTATAAGAGCTTTCTGTATATTTCCCATTCCTTTGGTAGCCACTTTTAACTTTGAAAAAAGCCACAAAATCTGCAACAAAAAAAAAAGAGGCTTTTCTGCAATGTGGAGCCTTAACCTTAAAAAGACTGGAAAATACAAAGGGAAGGTTTCCACATCTCCATTTGTGTCGGATTTACAAGAAAATATACTTTTGTTCCCGGTCCTAAAGGGGTTAGCCCGCTTTTGTACGGCCATCAACTTTAGGTCAGCAGGAGTCTGTCAGGGCCTCTCAGATTGGCTGTTTTCTGCAGCTTCTGGCACTGTTTACATGCTGAGTGCTGGCTGCTCACTCTTCATACTCTCTATAGGCTGCGTTCACACAGATTTTTTTGGTCAGGAAATACAGTCCTATGGTGAGGCGTTTTTAGGAGGAGGAATTTGTTAGTTTACTGATCAAATTCCTGACCAAAAAACTCAGGGCTAGTTCACACGGGGGCAATGAGGTAGATTTTGACAGCAGATTTCACCTCAAAATCTGCCTCCATACAATGGTGGTCTATGGAGACTGCTAGTTTTTTTTTTTTCTGCTAGCAGAAAAAAGAAGCGACATGACCTTTCTTCATGCGGATTCCACCTGAGGAAAGCAATAGAAGTGAATGATGCCTAGCGTTATTTTGCAAAAAAAAAAAAGCCTAGCGAGTTTTTTTGCAAAAAAAGCGACTGAAAATGCCTAGCTTTTTTTTTTTTTTTTTTACAGTCCATTCACTCTAGGGGAGGGGAAAATTGCCTGGCGTTTTTTGAAGCAGTTTTTACCAAAAACTGCTCCAGAGAACACTCCAAAAAGTGCCTCAAGATCAAAAAAACCTAATTAGGAAGCGGTTTTCTTCAGGACCAAAATAAGCCAGGAGGTTTTTACATGTGAACTAGCCCTCAGTGTGAACGCAGCCTTAGTATGATTTCCCGAAGTCTTTACTAGAACACTGATTCAGTACCGATCACTGCTCTAAGTGTGGCGTGTGAACAGCGTTCAGCATGTAAACAGTGTCTGGAAACTTATCTGTGCAGGGATCTTTGAGGGGTTGTCCAGGGAGTTTTACTTCACTTCATTCTACCAGGCTGGTTCTAACCCCTGGCTGTTGTGTCTCTTCCCCTCCACCCCAGCCCTGTGAATACGCCTGTTGCTCATCCTTTTATAGTTACAGCATGGTGAATGGGTTTTAACCAAATCCCATTCACGTACTGCATAAGATAAACCCAAAAAACTGCAGCACAAAGGAACTGCCAAATGAACCTCAAGTAAGCAGATTTTGCGTGTTGTTGGCTATGACTGTTTTTCAGAGGAAAAGGCTGCTAATTGTCTCCACAGACATTCATTAAAGGAATCCTATCATTCAGACGACATTTTTTCTAAGTACCACGTCGGAATAGCCTTAAGAAAGGCTATTCTTCTCCTACCTTTCGTTGTCTTCTCCGCGCCGCCGTTCGCCTACAATCCCAGTTTCAGTATGCAAATTAGCTCTCTCACAGCACTGGGGGCATCCCCAATGCTGCGAGAGAACTCTCTCCAGTGCCGCCTCCATCTTCGTCAGGAACGGCCTCTTCATTCTCTTTTTCCAGCGGTGTCTTCTTACTTCTAGGCCTCGGGCAGAGCAGACTGCGCATGTCTACAGGCCGAGAAAATGGCCGCTTACAATACTATGCAAGCGGCCATTTTCTCGTGGCCTATGGGCATGAGCAGCCTGCTCTGCCGGAGGCCTTAGAAGTTACAAGCCACCGCCGGGAGAAGAGGATGAAGAAGAGGAGGCGGCACTGGAGAGAGTTCTCTCGCAGCATTGGGGACGCCCCCAGTGCTGTGAGAGAGCTAATTTACATACCGACAAGAACCGGGATTGTAGGCGAACGGCAGCACGGAGAAGACAACGAAAGGTAGAAGAATAACCTTTCTTAAGGCTATTCCGAAGTGGTACTTAGAAAAAATGTCGTCTGAATGATAGGATCCCTTTAATGTTTGGCCTATGGCTAAAGCCTCACATTGCAAAAACACTGCAGCAAAGAAATACACTGCGTTTTACAGTACCTGCAAACTGAATGAGATTCTGGCTAATCCCATCCACACATTGCTGAAAAAAAATCTGTTGTGGATGGGATTAGCCATTTAAAAAAAAAAAAATGCTTGTGTTTTTGAAAATCGCAGCGTATCCGTTATACTTGCGGAAACACTAGCGTTTTACCTATGGGTTTACTAATGGAAGACAATCCGCAATGAACAACGCTGGGGAAATGTGTTTCTCCTGCATTTTTTCCACTGTGCCTGGTGTAAGTTTAGGAACATGGGAAGAATATGCAAATCTGACTTCCATGATGTAATTAGGAAGCCAGTGCCTCAGGCATGCACAACAATAGAGGGCGCTCGCTGAAGATGTGTAAGTCTATCTTTCATGATGTAATTAGGAAGACAGAGCCTCAGTCATGCAACCCAATAGAGGGCGCTCCCTTTAACATCACGCCGACCTTCTCAGAGGCCTTTGTTTGCAATGATGTTGGGATTATACCAGGTAGTCCCTCAGCCAAGGACAGCTGTTTCGATATGTTGCATCTCATCAGCTTGGCACAGAGAGGACTGATCTGGCAGAGGTGAGAGGCTTAGACAGGGTTGAGGGGATATTCTCAAGATATCGTGGTGTAAGCTTAGAAATACTAATGCCAAATATCTACTGCGAAAGTGGCCTTACGCTGGGTTCACACCTGCGTTTGGGGCCTCCGTTCTATGGTTTCCGTCTTCTGCATGCCAGAAGACGGAAACCATAGACCAGGTCCGGCCGTGCGCGGCGGTGAGCGTTTTAGGCTCTCCGCCGCGAAACCGGATTTTTTATCCGGACACAGAGTACTGCATGTCCGACTCTGTGTCCGGATTATAAAACCCGGTTTCGCGGCGGAGAGCCTAAAACGCTCACCGCCGCGCACGGCCGGACATCTCTCTCACCCATTCAAATGAATGGGTGAGAGAGACTCCTGCAGGTTTCCGTATCCTGCCTGTGTTTTAGGTAGGAAACGGAAACCTAAGGGCTAGTTCACACGTGGGCAAAGGGGAGGTTTTTGACAGCGGAATTCGCTTCAAAAACCTCTCCTTTAACATGGTGGTCTATGTAGACCACTAGCTTTTTTTTTCCTCCTAGCGTTTTCCGCCTGAAGAAGCGACATGACTTTTCTTCAGGCGGAAAACGCCTGAAGAATTGCATAGAAGTGAATGGGAGGCGAAAACCGCGCGGTAAAAAACCGCGCGGTTTTTTGCACACAAAACCGCGCGTTTTTTTGCAAAAAACCGCGCGGTTTTCGCCTGCAGTTTCTATAGCACATATAGGAAAAAAAAACCCTAGCGAAAACCGCGTCAAAAACCTCGTCAAAAACCGCGTGGAATGCAAAAAACAGCGTCAAAAAAACTCCTCGAGGTTTTTTACCTCGCACAAATAAGCTAGGCGGTTTTCACGTGTGAACTGACCCTAAGTACGGAGACCGGGCCGCAGATGTGAACGAGCCCTTAGGCGTTTTTTGGGGGGTTTTTTTCAACCAAAATCACAAGTCAATTAAACAAACAAACAAAAATACTTGACTTTGGCATGAAAAGACCTAAATGCTGAAACTCACCCTTTTTCACAGGGCATTTTAAGCTTTTCTTTTGTATAAACACAGTTGAAAAACGGATCAGAGAAGACCCATGAATGAACAAAGCAGCAGCCGCACACAGGGGAAAACAAATGCTAATGTTGTCATTGTATGCAGATGCTCCTCTGTTTATGCACTTTTTTTGTGAAAAAACCATGCATTTTCCTAAAACCACTTTTGCTTTTTCAGATGCATTTTTCAGCTGTGTTTACACAATGTCGGAAAATGTAAACAAAGAAACAAAAACATCCTCTGAGAACCCAGTTTTAGGCTGAAACCCTGCGTTGCGAAAATACTACGTTGTACAGTACCTGCAAAATGGATGGGAATCTGGCTAATCCCATCCACACATTGCAGAAAAAGATCCGCAGCGCCAAAGCTGCTTTTTTAAAAACACCCGATTTTTTAAAATCGCAGCATGTCAATTATACCTGTGGGAACACTGGCATTTTCTGCATATGTATTATAGGAGCAGAAGGTCCACAGAGGTAAACTCTGTAAAAATGCAATGAAAACGCTGCAGAAAAAAGTGTTTTTTTTATTTATTTTGCTGCATTTTGCTATATGGGGCCTTAGCTCCCATTTCCTTAAAGGGGACCTTTCATTTTCTTGGAGATGGGCAGTATTGCACACCGCTAGAAAGCTGACACTCTATCAGCTTTGCCGGTATGTGCCTGGGTGCCAGAGATTGGTGCCGTTAGTTTTCGTTTCTCACAGCCCAGGGACAATTCTAGGTTGTGAGACCCCACCCTTTTGACAGTGCAGGGATATCGGTGCCAAATATCTCCTGAACCCAAGAGCGTATGGTACTGCCCATTTCAAAGTACATGAAAGGTCCCCAGAGGCGCATTGGACGGAGCCGTCTGCTTCTGGTTCCATTCATTGAGTTGTTTGGGGGTCTGTTGATACCTGATCATGTGGGTGCTGTAAATTGAACCCCCATGCATCAATGGCGGGGCTCCAAGGCGAACGTTTGACTTGGGTAATAATATAGTATAATGATAGTGGTGTCTGTGGGGTTCACAGGCCCGCGGCCTGACTTACTGATCCTGGCTTCTGCTCATATAGAAGAAAAGGACCAGCCTTCAGGGGGACAGGCAAAGACCAGCGCTCACCCAATCCACAATGAAAACGACTTTATTTAGCACGACACCTTCCAGGCCATATAGCCCTTTCTCAAGTGCAAACCAATCTAGCCACAACGCTGCACCTCCCATGAGGCGACCTGAAGCGATCGCTTCAGGCGGCGCTATGCCAGGGCCCCAGGGAGGGCAGCATTTTTGCTGACCTAAGCCAGTCCAGGACAAGCTGTCCTGGACTGGCTTAGCGTCACCATGTCTGCAGCCCGACACGGGAAGCGAGCGGTGTATTGGGGCGACCCTGCTGGATGCAGCGCTGCTCCACCGGCCTCCCCTCACGCTCAGGCAGAGAGCAGGTCCTCTCTCTGCCTGCGAACGCCGCTTGCTCCGCTCGGCCACGCCCTGTTTCCAGTCGACCCTGCCCCCTTCCGCTCTGCCCGCCCCTTTCTTGTGACCCCGCCCCTCCTCTGGGGGGGGGGGGCAGCTTTCTGACGCTGCTTCAGGCGGCAGAAAGCCCAGGATCACCCCTGTCTAGCCATGGTGGGCCAAAGACGTGTTCCACACAACCAAATCAGGTGAGCAATCACCTGTTATTTTCATTATTCTTTCATCATCAAAGGTAACACACTGGGATTGGCTCAGTGCCTTGTCCTTTCTTGTCATTATAGGCTTCTGCTCATAATCACCTCTGCAGAAGGGGAAGCACCAGCGGTCGTGAGCAGGAGAGAGGAGGATCGGTAAGTAAATAGGGCCCGTTACCTGCTGGAATTACTCTAGCAGGCAATGGCCTATTAAAAAATAAATATAATCTGGGAGAATCACATAAGGTCCTAGAACTCCCATTACCTTCAATGAGAGTTGTGGAGACAGTGTGACTCAGAGTGCTATGTTGTTTCTGTAAAACCCAACCATCCCTGACAATCAGGATTCCACTGTCCGCAGTGACTAGGTAAGGGAGAGCTGTGCAACTGAGCCTAAAGCCGAGGCCCCACATTGCAGAAACACAGCTTTTTTTGTTGCAGATATTGCTGCGGTTTTTTGAGCCAACGCCAAGAATGGCTACAAATGGAATTGGAAATATATAGGAAGTCTTTATACTTCTAACTTCTGCTCAATCCACTCCTGCTTTTGGCTCAAAAAAATGCAACAAAATCTGCACCAAAAAAAGCTGCGTTTCCGCAAGGTGGGGCCCTGGTCTAAAGCGGTCCAGAGGTGGAACCTGCATCTATCAGACATTTATGACATATGCTGTGGACACAGCTTTAACCTATTCCTGGTTTTGATACAAAAAACTGCTGCAGACTCTGCCAAAAGAAGCAATAACAATTGTGGGTGTTAAACTTTAATAAACTGATTTTAGAAAAATAAACCTTTTAATAAAATAAAAAAAAAAATTGTTATTGAATAGAATTAAATGAAAACTAAATACCATACATATTTATTATCTGCTTAAAACTATTGGTAACAGAATACAGTGAAAGCATCATTGATGCTGCCCAGTAAACAATGGTAAGATTAAAACAAAAAAAGTGGAATTGGTTCAACAAAAAACTCCAAAATTGAAATGCTAATATACAATATTTTTAATAAAATATTACAATTACATAATAAATTCCATCTTGCAAAAACAAGCTATTGGGATGTCTCTCTCTGTGTCTATATATTTATGGCTGGAAAATTTTAAAAAATTGTGACAAAAAATTTTTTTATTTTATTTTTACAGGAGTGCTTATATACCTTGTATCCGCTAGCTTGTAAATAACTGAATACTATAACTACTAACTACAAGTTATGAAGTAGAAGAATATGGTATCATCCTGGACTATTGTGTTAGTAAAGGGGTGCAACTATTTGCATGCTACCACCAGAGTCACAAAAGACACAGTTTAAGCACAGTTCTTGTGCTGAAAAAGCCCCCCTCGACTTATACTCGAGTCAAGCTAAAAGAAAAAAAAAATTTTTTTTTTTTGGGGAGGTCTATGACCAGCCGCAATAGTAATGTATACAATCTCCCATAAAATAGTGGAAAAAAAAAGAAGCTTTAATAAAATATCATAAAAAATAAAATAAATAAAAGTTCTAAATCCCTCCTTTCCCTAGAATACATATAAAATTAGAAAATGTGTTCTGAAAGTGCCCAGTCTACTGAATATAGGGTATCTATATAGGGTATCTAGGGCTCCTGTTCCGTTGCGAAGGGGTTAATAGGAGCACTGCAGATACCCTATATTCAGCTAGGCTGAATTACACGTGGGGGAAAAAAAAAAAAACAGTCCTCAAGCTCAGGGAAGGGGCAGACAGACAGCCCAAACACCCCCTCCCCTTTCCCAGCACCCAGCAACTTCTGCACCCAAAAACCATTTTAATTTTTGAAATTTTCCACTAGCTACTACATTTCCCCCCTAAGCTTATACTCGAGTCAATACGTTTTCCCAGTTTTTTGTGGTAAAATTAGGGGGGTCGGCTTATACTCGGGTATATACGGTATGTTCTAGCCACAGCACATTCTTGACCATAGCTGACAGTTTTACCCGTGACCTCATAGTGAAGTAATAGGGCACAGAGGTGGGGGTAGTGTATTTAGAGCTGGATATGGATCCCACCTTTGGGGCCAGCACCTATCCAGACCCTTATGGCAAATGTGGATATGTATGTTTTTGTGGACAGTGACTGGTTGTACCCTATTGCAGTATCACATTTTTTGCCACAACTTTTCAGTGTGGTTATTTTACGACATACAACATTATACAATTGTGACATTTTTGCATAACCAAATTCCCTATGTAGTTCTAGCATAAAATGGTAAAACCTAGTGGTGATATCCCTTCACTTCTATGCGGATTGCACATGTGAAGTGTGAACAGAGCTTTACACAGACTTCTTTGTGTAATACATTTACAGCCCGTGCTAGCAACTGGAAATATTCACGTAAGCTGAAAATGCTGCAATTTTGTACTTGGCTATTTTTTAATATCTTAAAAGATTATGGTTAGGAGAAAAAAAAATAATGGACACAGACTATTTCTTTTTTAGGTTGCAAGTTGTGAAAACATTGTGCTGACAACTTCGAAAATGATCCTTTATGTTTCCTTATTTTCTCCACTCAAAGGATAAGCTGCCCTCCCATGGTGATGCATTTTACATAAGCATCTTTACCATACAACAGCAATTTCCCCACCTGCCAGCAGATCATTGTAGACTGGTAGTTTGCATTAGATAGGACTACAATATGGTGTGGAGATAATTGGGGCCTGCTTTACCCAGTGCAGCATTATAAGACTATAAGAACATAACAGTCAATTGTCACTCAGTAGCTACGCCGGCTGGGCTGCTGTTAACCCCTTGAGCAAGTTCTGCAAGGCTTAATATTTTAATCATAACAATTGCTGTTTTTATATTGCGGTATCTACATGTGGACGTAGCCCTGCCCAGATGTGGTACCCAAGGATCCCATGTTTTGAGGGTAATGGTCCTAAATAGAGATGAGCGAACACTGTTTGGATCAGCCGATCCGAACAGCACGCTCCCATAGAAATGAATGGAAGCACCTGTGACGCCGGCCGCCGGCAAAGTCAGCGTCAAAGGAGCTTCCATTCATTTCTATGGGAGTGTGCTGTTCGGATCGGCTGATCCGAACAGCGTACGCTCATCTCTACTCTTAAACCTAATACACAGCTACCAGTTATTTGCTATTTATTTAAAAAGGTTTTTTGGGGAGTTCCAAGTTCTTCAAAACACTTTCTATCAATGCCTGAAGTAAACAAATGACTACCATAATCATGTGTACTGCAAGTTTCTGGGAGTGTCTGCCATCGAAAACTCTTCCATTTACAATTCCAAGAATACAAGATGAATGGCAGTTCACCGATTCTTCAGGACGTTCTCTTGAGGTGTAGGCTTCAACAATGACTCAATAGAGAGAGTAGGGTGGCTCTACTAAATGCATGCGGGCAATATAGTGAAGGATAATAGGATAAGCTTCATGTAACTTTCTGGTGGTACTCACAGTATGTAAAGATCCAAACAAGTCCAGTGAGAAAAAAATAGAAAAATTGGGCACTCACCACATGAAGCGTATGATAAAAATCCAGTCTTTATTTCATAAATCCATATAAACTCACACATGTGAGCTCACTCCTCTCAGGCGTGCCTCCTCCTGTGTGTGTTTTTATATGGATTTATGAAATAAAAACTGGATTTTTATCATACGCTTCATGTGGTGAGTGCCCAGTTTTTCTGTTTTTTCTCACTGGACTTCAACAATGTCTCCTTGTTCCCACAGGCATCAACTGGCACGAATCGTCTTCCCGGCTCTCTCTTTCAGGACAGGGACTCTACTCCTTGTCTACTTTTGGGTGCTGGTCTTGACACAACCACCCAACATAGTGAAGTAATTAACTGGAACTTCCTCGTCTTTCCCATGCCCCTTCTTATATCTTTAAGAAGGGTGAAAAGTCCCACCGTTTACAGTCTCCCCCCGACCAGAGGAGAATCTTAGTCCTGCCAGGAGCCTCTCCAGCTCATTGAGAGTCAGTGATGGCGGTGGATAGCTTTGATGGAGCGCTTCAGATGATTGATAAAGACATGTAGATTATTATTCCTGTTGTTTCTTTTCTATACAAGTCAGGGTTCATTCACATCTGCGTTTGGATTCCGTCCAAAGGAGTCCGCATGGGGACCCCCCGAACGGAATACCAAACGCAAGTGCAAGCGCTGTGCAGTAAAAGCACATGGATCCCATAGACTATAATGGGGTCCGTGTGCTTACTACCAGATTTCCGCAGACATCGTGTGGAGAGGAAAGGAGTTCACCATCTACTTTCCTCTCTGGAAGATTTGTGCGGTCATTGCGCAGCAGGTACCCGGACCCCATTATAGTTTATGGGGTCCGTGTGCTTTTACTGCACAGCGCTTGCAATTGTGTTTGGTATTCCGGTTGGGGGTCCCAATGTGGACTCTCCCCGGACGGAATACAAAAGCAGATGTGAACGAGGGGTCAGTAGTTACCTTCCTGGAGACTGGATCTCTTTAGGGTGATGCCCAGGGAGACAATTGTAAAAGTCAAATTTAAGTTGTTGAAGTATTGTACGAAAACTGGCACAGATGCCACATTACCTCACCAGACAACCAAAATGTCATTGATATGGCACTTGTTCCAGCATACATTGTTGACAAACAGGTTATTGGAGGAATGAATAAACTCCTCCTCTCACTACAACATGTACATATTTGCTAATGAGGACAAGACACAAGACCCAATTGGTGCTCCTTTGACTTAGAGATAATAAACCTAGTTAAGGAATAAAATTATGTCTATGTGAATAATTAGTGAAATCCAAGATGTGTCCACGTAGGTCTTTCGTGTATTTGGTATATTTATATAACTGAAGGGGAAATACTGTTAGTGCCATATCATGAGGTATACATGAGTACAGTGCATACAGATCACAGGGCAGAGCGGCCACCATAGCTACCATGTCTCCACTGTTTTGTACAGCGGATACCCGGCACTAATGCCCACAAACGGAGCTTGATCTACAAACAAATGAAAATATTTTACCCAAATGAAGAACGCCGTAGAAGGAAACAAAACCAAAAGCACCAAACTGACTCTTTTTTGCTATTCACCCCCCTCCCCAAAAAAAACAAACAAACAAAAAACAACCAAACAATTTAATACATTGCAATCAAAACATCAGAAATTCCATACAATAGTATAAATAAAAAGTACATCTGACCCCGCACCTGTGTGCATCCCCATACATGGAAATATAAATAAGATGCGGGTGTCAGAATATGACAATGCCAACATTTTTATTTTTGCAAAGTTTTGGATTTTTTTAGGGGTTAAAATGTAAAAGAAAACATAGAAATTTGGTATCCCCCGAATTGTGCTGATCCATAGAACAAATTCCGTACGAACACTGCTCGAACGCAGTTTTTCTCCAATTTCACCCCATTCTGAATTTTTTTCCAGCTTACCAGTGTATCGTACGGAATCTTAAAGAGTATAATTACTAAGTAGAATTTGTCTCACAAACATTAAGCCATCATATGTCTCTGTGAATGGAAATATAATAAAGCTTTGGGGTTTGGAAAATAAGAAGTAAAAAATCTAAATTTGTAAAATGCCTGCGGCAAGATAAGAGATAAGATAAGATAATCCTTTAATAGTCCCACAATGGGGAAATTTCAGTGATACAGTTTCATAGATGGTACAGTAGTATATAACAAGAGAGAAAACACATACAAGCTCATGGCAGATAGAGAAATCCTAGGAATCACAGCAACTAAAAAAGAAAGAAACACAGACACACTGCAGGATCATTTAGTTCTCTGTGTGAAGTGATGTTAATAATACAGCCGAATGTGGTTGGAGGACATGAGGAGGGGCGTCACAGCATGTAGATATAACAGGCCAAAAAAACGTTTTTTTTGCAGGGGTGGGGGGACATATGCAGCTATCATGATAACAGTTCCCTTGGTATGTAGTGAGATCTCCTGCTCACAGCTGATAGTTCGGTATCTTGCATCAGCACTATTGTCCATTAACCACAAACCCAAATGTCCTTCATCACAGCCCTCCTCCTCCTTTCTTCTTACCACTGTGTTCTACTGCCCAGAGAGGTCTGAAGCCATCCAGGTAGACAGGGTGCTGCTCTCTTGCCAAGCTTCCATAACTCCTGGGGTAGGTGGGTGATAGTAGGTTCCCAGGTTGTAACAGAGTCCCATGTGTCCACAGTAAAAGAAAGAAATACCAGTCAGCTGTAGGCATCTTCACCCATCAGCAATAGACTCCAAAAATCAAATCCTTGAAAGAAGAAGTCCACACTTCCATGTAGGTCTCTCCTCCAGCTTTCTTTGCCTCATGGTGTCCATGTGGTTCTTAGCTCGTGGGGGGATGGTAACAGGCAAATGTGCACACAGGAAAACTCCAGGTCTTGAGTCATTGTCCATGCTTTAACAATATAAACTCCACAGGGTCTTCCATTCGATTTATAGTTGCTAATTCATAGTGCTAGTTTGCTTAGTTAGATGATTCTTGAAAATACAGACTAAGAGAGTGAAAAGGAAAGATAAAGGTTGCTCCCAGCTTGGAGCTCTGTATCGCGGCAGCCACTCAGTGCGACGCCAGGAAGTAAGTGAGTCAAGAAGGAGTTCATAAAAGTGGGAATTTATATCACCAATAGTTGTAAAAGCTAATCTAACCATCCACATAGTTGTTCATTCATGGAACCAATTCCTGATATAATCGGGCGGAGGGAATATTTTTTGTGTAATTTGGTTGACCATATAAAATGATAGTCAGCCATCATCAGGTGTTTTTAGACTATTAAAGGCTAAGACTCCAGGTTGTGGGCGGCAGTGAAAAAGCGATGCAGGAAAAACCGCAGCGCTTTTCACAGAAAGTATGCAGGGTTTTCTGCTTCAATTATACCCAGGAATACCTAATTGAATTACACCCATAAGTATAGCTGACATGCTGCGATTTACAAAAATGCAACAGTTTTGGAATTTGCAGTATTTCCATTATGTGCATTTTTCAGCAATGTGTGGATGAGATTCGCTGGGTAGGAAAAAAGTTTAACTCTCTGGCCAAAACTAGTACTTGTATATGTGCCATCATTTTTCCATAACTGTTTCCCGCTATTTGACGTCTGTTGGGCAGGAAGCAATGTTCTGTATGTATCAGCAGCCTAACTCAAGAGATGAGAAAAAAAAAGTTTCAGACTTGCTTTTGGAAACCACTAGATTTAGGAGAATGGGCACTACATCAGGGTAACAATGTAACGTGAGCTCACAGCCAAGCCATCATTATAGACAGTATCGTTTAGAAAGAGAAGGTGCACGAACTGGTCCCCCGGACAGGGACAACGCAAACAAGGTAAAAAAAATAGTCCAGGACCTTTCAATTTAGTTTTGCTAAAACATAGCTTTTAATTTAAGAAAAGTTTTTAAAAACATTCGTCAGGACACACAGTACAAAAATGTATTGATCATGAAAAATAAATGCACATACCGAACATAAACATGGAAAAACGAAAAAAAGACAAACCGACCCACGTTACATGACAGAAAACGGCTGATGCGTTTCGAGACTCCTGTCTCTTAGTCGTAGCGACAGGAGACAGAAACCAGCAGTCAGTTTTGCAAAGTGAGTGCCCGTGAGCATCTTCTGCCTGTCCGTGGCGAAACCATTTTTTTAACCGGACTCAAAGTCGTACATGCAGAACTTTGTGTCTGGTTAAGAAAAAATGGTTTCGCCGCAGAGGCCAGACGATCACTGGTGGACACTGACTGCCGATTTCCGTCTCCTGTCCAGTTTCTCGGGCAGAAGACGGAAACCCACAAAGCAGAGACCGGGCGCAGGTGTGAACCTGCCCTGACACAGTTTTCATCCGGACAGTTTGAAATCAGTTTTTGAACATGTTAAATACTGATTTCAAACAGATTTGCCAAACGCAGATGTGAACCAGCCATTAGGCTAAGGCCCCATGTTGTGGAAAAGCAGCTTTTTTCTGTTGTAGATTTCGTTTTTTCAGCCAAAGCCAGGAGTGGATTGAGCAGAATGAAGAAGTATAAGAACTTCCAATATATTTCCCATTACTATCGTAGCCAGAATTTGAGACAGATTCTAACTCACATTCATTTCAATGGAATGCAAATGTTGATTTTTTCAGATAGGAGAATAATTATATGTGTCATATTTGATCTTCTGGCGGATACTGCCTGAAAAGCTAAATTAGCTTTTTTTTTTTTACACCAAATGGGTGGGAAACTTTTGTTTTTGATGAATAACAGCTAATTTACATCTAATATTCCAGGGGCCATGTCTTTTGAATGGGTGGATAGATTTTAAAAATCAAAATGGGAATCAAACTATGTTTGTAACTATGTCTATAATAATAATGTTTGTAACTATGTCTACTGTATAGTAATCTGCAACTATGTCTGTAATAATGTCTAACTATGTCTGTAATCCTATTAATATTATAAATGTGAAATGGATGTTCAGATGTTTGGCGGTCAATCACGCAAAACCCGCTCCACCGATTTGGCTGAAATTTTCCACAAACATAGTTAATGCACACGATTGCGCAATAGGCTACTTTTGAACACAATAACCCACATACGTTTTCCACACGAACCCCACAAAAAACAACCTCACATCACCATCTCTGCAATCTCACACACTTTGGACCATAGCAAGCCCCTAAACTTCACATTACCCCCTACAGCCTAGCCCCTAACCCCACACACTCACTTTCACATATACTTTCCCACTTTCACCCTCACCTTCACCATCCTGCAGGAGGCTACATCTGTCACTCTCCGGACCAGCCATCTTTGCCGACCCCCACCGCTGGGAGGATCCGCGCCACCGCCCACCACACTACTCCACTAGCTTCACAGGAGCATGCACACTTTACACACATAAACAACGTGTTACTAGCATGCCACCATTTTGCGCCTCCACCTTAGGCCGCAGTACATGAAATCCTGCCTCCAGCCCACAACAGTACCTGACGCCGCTATCACCTCCCTGCTGTTTCCTCTGCACGATCCATCCACCAGCCCGACACTGGTAAGTTCACGTACCACTGTAACACTGCCAGGACCTCTGCCCTCTCTACTCCGCTGTGCCAACACCTTACGCTCCATAATAACCTTCCCCCTCTCCCTCAGTGCCCTATCTTTCCACTTCTCCTCCGCAAACATACCTCAGTCACTTGCACCTCACTTCACCCCCCTTGCTACGGCCCATGCCACTGATGTTCCTATGGCAACCGGCCGCCATAGCCGACGCTTCCTTGCACACCACCGCTCACACTGCCTCTGCTCTTGGCCGCCATACCCCTTGTACTACGGCTCATGCTGGCACTTTCCGTCTGCCAGGTGGCCGGTAGCCGTACGCCCGCCATAGCCCTTCCCTTACACAATCGCGCGTACACTGTGCTACCCCTGTCATGTCTCCGGTTCCTGCCAACTTTGCGTCCTCTGCCGCTTTCTCTTACCTGTCCCGCGGCTCCCATCTGTCCCTCGCTGCGCGGAGGCATCCTCCTGCTCATCTCCGCCGCCTACACTGGGCTAGGCTGCCGCAGCGAAGGTTCCTACAGCAGCTGCTAGCTCTCCCACACAGCTCAGTGTGTCCAGGCTGCTGCAGGCTATGCTACGTAGCCTGCAATAGCACTGGCACGATTATGCAATACATTACGATTGCAATGCATTGCATTGTTCAGGACACCCCCTGCTGGTGTACAATGGTATTGTTTTGCAAGCTGCTGGATGCAGCCTGCAAACCTCATTAGCATTAAAATAAAAAAAAAAAAAAAAAAAAATACTGTGAAACACACACATTACCTATCACCGCCTCTGAAATCTCCCACTCTACTAACTGAACTAAACATTACGCCTGCATACACTCACACTATTAGGCAATGCATTGCAATACATTAGTATTGCAGTGCATTGCATTATTCAGCACACCCCCTGCTCTCCTTCACACCCACTAAACGCCCATGTATTTGCTGAAAATACAGGTCTACAAATACACGTGTAAGGGTCAATTCACACGGCGTAACGCGGCGCTCATTTGGTGCTTATTTTTACGCCGAGTGCCGCGTTACGGGAGCGTTTGCGCCGCGCTATTTACGGTCGTGTGTTCGCGGCGTTAACCCGATTGTAAAATTTCACCCGTGACTCGATTTACACACTTCTACAATCACCGCAGACGAAGTCGCAGGTAGCAGCTAGTAATGTCTATAATTATGTCTGTAACTATGTCTGTAATTTAGTTTTTTGAACTTAGTGAAAGATCCATTTTAATTGTGGTTCTGGAGAATTTGTCTAAAATCCATTTGAATCTATAAAAGATTTGAGTTTCAAACTTCTCTTTCAAAATCACTTTCCCCATCACAGTAACCATAGCTAGATGCCTAAGGAAGATCCAGGCATTATCCGTAAAAGAACTTTATTTTAAAATTTTGGAATTTCTATTTCATCTTCCTACATAAAGTATTTACTGATTTTCATACAACTAAGGGCTAGTTCACACGGTGGGGCGGTATGACGTATTTTGGTCCTGATTGTGATGCGGGAAGCCACGTCACAATAGGGCCAAAATGCGCATGCCACGACTGTCGCAGCTTCCGACAGTCGCGGTTTTCCACTCCGGAGTAAGCCCAAATGATGGGCCTAGCCCGGAGGGTGCTGCCGCAAGTCAGACGCCGGGGCTGAATCAGCCGCGGAATCCGCCTGAAGAAAGGGTAGCTCGCTTCTTTTTTCCTCGAGCGACCACATGCCACTCATGGAAAAAAGTAAGCTAGCGGTCTACATAGACCTCCATTGTGAGGGGGCGGATTCTGACATGAATTCAGCGCCAAAATCCACCCCCTCTTGCCCTGTGTGAACGAGCCCTAAGGAGACGATGTTAGTACCCAACCCCCTTTTCATGCCAAAGATGCAGTCACAGGTAACACAGGAGAAGTCCAAACCTATTATTCCCAGTGACTCAGAGATGATGTTTCCTACCATAGCACACATTCTTTTTCCTCATCATCTCCATTCGATGTTGGAATTCCTTAAGTGCTTGGTCGAGCCTCAAGTTGTTTCTGAAGAATTTTCCACCATCTTGGTGCCCCAACAGCATCATCCTGCAGCTTTCCTTAGTCCTGTGCCTTCTGAAGACTGGAATATTGCAATACAGATATCTCCTAATAAATAAATAAGCCATACAGATAGTATAAAGTAATTTGTGTCTAAAGTGCAGTCTGAAAATAACTGTGCCAAGCAAATAGTGTACCCCATAGCAATTATGCCCCCCTAGTGTCACCATACCTCCCAATTTTTTTGAAGACAAGTTAAACTATGCTTCTATCCCATTCAGTTACATCTTGTCCCTTTGTGCCCCCATATAGTAAGGGAGCATGCACTCGGAGTAACACTCCGCTCATTCAGACACGTAAACACGTGTCAGAGTGACCGCTGTAAAACACAATCCCATTGACTTTCAATGGGTGCTGGTCTTATGCGCGCTATGCATTGAAATCAATGAGAGGCTTTTAAACCCATTGATTTCAATGTGTAGCACGCGTAAGACCGGCACCCATTTAAATCAATGGGATTCTGTTTTACAGCGGTCACTCTGACACGTGTTTAGGTGTCTGAATGAGTGGAGCGTTACTCCGTGTGCATGCACCCTAACAGTGCCTTCCTTGGAGTAACACACAGTATAATGACCCCTAAGTGTCCTCCACACAGTATAATACCTTTTAGTGGCCTTCTACACAGTATTATAGCCCGTATGCCAGTAAAATGACAAAAGTAGTACATTACAATAAAACAATACCTTGCTTGGTGTAGCACACTATACAATGCCCTACTGCTCATTGTGCTCCAACACAGTATATTGCTCTAAGTGGCCACACAAAGTATAATGACCCCTTAGTGGTTCCCACATTGTATAATGACCCTAATACCGATAGAATTAAAAAAAGTAATACATACTGATGAGGGGCACAACCTCACTTCATCACTGATTTACTCCCACACAGGCTATGGCTATATGGTGGTGCTATAGAAGAGAAATAATTATTACTATACTAATATAACTTGTATAGTGCCAAAATATTCTGCAGCACTTTTGTAGACATCGTCATTCACTGTGTCATATAGGGCTCACAATCTAGGTTCTTTATCAGTATATCTTTGGAGCATGGGGGGGAAATGGAGTACCCAGAAAAAACCCACACAAACATGGGGCGACAATACAAACTCATTTCAGATGTTCTAGGTTTGTGTTATTAATTTGTGAGCTGTGATTATATATATCTCTATTCTATTGGTCACTGACTATACTGCGTTATTAGTTGTTCAATGGCATTAAGCTGCACACTGTTATATCTGACAATGGAACTTTTCATGTTAATTTGATTATAGATAAAAAATAAGTTATAAAGTGTTTGCAGTTATCATGTTAGCCACTAGATGTCAGTACAGGGAGCCAAACTCCAGATCTGCAGAAGTAACAATTCACTATTAAAGCTCCCTGAGCAATGTTCGTTATAGATAGAGATGAGCGAACAGTGAAATATTCGAGATTTGCTTCGAGTAGAGCCTCAATATTCAATTACTCGATTGAATATCGAATCCCATTATAGTCTATGGGAAAAAATGCTTGTTTCAGGGGAAACCACTATTTGACTAAAGGAGAGTCACCAAGTCTACGAGTAGCAGGAGAAGAGTCTTTAGGAGGAGCGCTGTGCAGTTAAAGCACACGGACCCCATTATAGTCTATGGGGTCCATGCGCTTTAACCGCACAGCTCTTGCAGTTGCACTGATAAAAAGTAAGCTCCTCGTAGCCGCAAACTGCCAGTTCTTCCGATTAGCAAAGATGAGCCTGCGGCAAATCAACACTGGTTCTGCAGTGGGCTCGTCCTTGTTAGTCAGGAGAGCTGGCAGCTTGCTGTTATGAGAGAGCTGACTTTTTTGTCATAGGAATGCATTGACCAGCGTTGATTGGCCAGTGTACAGCATTCGGCCAATCAACCCTGGTTCTGCCGGAGGCTCATCTGTGAGGAGGCGGAGTCTAATATCGGACCACAATGGAGACTGCTGTGGTCCGATCTTAGACTCCGCCTCCTCACAGACGAGCCTCCGGCAGAACCAGCGTTGATTGGCCGAATGCTGTACACTGGCCAATCAATGCTGGTTCTGAATCGAATATTTACTGTGAATAGCTAGTAGTATTCGATCAAGTATGAATATTTCGAATACCGTAGTATTCGATCGAATACCTATTCACTCATCTCTATTTATACACAGATGGAGGTACAAGCCTGCCGTTCTGCACATTCCTAGTGGAAGCTCTGACAGGTACAATATAATACCGGGAAAAAGAGAACACATAAAGTTGTCTACTCATGATAAGTGTGCATTGTACCAAAACTAGCAGTATCAAGTGTATTTAGCAAACGTGCTTTGAAATGTTTCTCATTTGATAACTAAACATAATCTTATCTACCGTACCTAATTAGGCATTAAAGAAAGGTGGTAACTGCTGGGAAATACTCTAAATTTGATCCTGTCAAAGAGGTGGCACAGTAATCAGTAGGGGGCATCAGAGGTGGGAAGCTAAGTGATTTTGAAGGCCGGCGCCCCAAGTGGTGTAAATGGCGCAGTTTGGACCCAACAGAAACACTGAGTCAAAATCCGCAGCGTTTTACAGTCCCTGCATAGTGGCGGATTCTAGCAAATCCCATCCACACATAGCGCAAAAATACAAGCAATGGACACCCTTGTGAGTCTCAAAAGCATTGTGGTTTTTGAAATCGCAACATGTCAATTATACTTACAGAAACACTGGCAGTTTCCCTATAAGTCTAATGGAAGCAGAAAGTCTGCACAGGAATCTTGAAAAAGCTGTTATATTGCGAAAATCCTCTTAAGGGTAAGTTCCCACGTAGCAGGCCGCAGCAAAAATGCGCTGCAGGAAAAACCATGGCAGCAAAGTCCACATGAGGCCCCAACCTGAGGGGATTATTCCATAGTCACAAATTATCACCTATCTAAAGATTGGTTAAAAGTATCTCTGTAATGGGGTTCTTCTGCTGGGACCCCCAACAATCATAAAATCGGGGTACAGTTGAATTGTACTGTTTGAATGGAGTAAAGTTCGCACATGTTCACTGCCATTTACTTACTACTTAAAGAGAACCTTTCATGTCCTCGGGCACGTGTGGTTTTTTACACCGCTAGAAAGCCGACAGGCGCTTTCCTGTTATTTGCACCGAGCAGGGGCGTAACTACCATAGAGGCAGCGGAGGCGGCTGACACAGGGCCCGGGCCATTAGGGGGCCTGGTGACAGCTGCTACCGCTGCAGGGTTTTTTTTGTAATAGGCTGTTACAGCCCCTATTTACTTGCCGATCCTGGCTGGGCCGGGATCGGCAAGTGACACTGCAGGCCCCACAAATACTATCATTATAATGATCGGCGGACCGGAAGAGGTAAGGGAATGTAAAAAATACTGTTACTTACCTCTCCACGATCCTGCCAGGCCTCCTTCATACTTGTCTGACGTCTCTGACGTCACATGAACCCGGCCTGCTTCCCGGGTCATGTGACGTTCGACGTCTTTAAAGAAGGACGAGAACGGCAGCCGAACCGCAAAGGAGCCGGGGGACAGGTAAGCAACTGGTTTTTTTTAATGTTTTTATTCCCCCTGGTTTCCGATTATTATACTCTGGGGTCTGAAAAGACCCCAGAGTATAATAATTGTTTATGGGTGTCCACAGTGGGACATAATAGTGTGTGCAGGGGCCACTATGGGGGGATAATACTGTGTGCAGGGGTCACTATGGGGGATAATACTGTGTGCAGGGGCCACTATTGGGGATAATGCTGTGTGCAGGGGCCACTAAGGGACATAATACTGTGTGCAGGGGCCACTAATGGACATAATACTGTGTGCAGGGCTTACTAAGGGACATAGTAGAGTGCGGAGGAGGGGGTTGGTCGAGGTCGTCGGTGTCGGTTGAGGGGGGCATGTCAAAAGTTCACCACGGGGCCCCACCATTCTTAGTTACGCCACTGGCCCCGAGGAAGAGATATTGGTGCTGTTATCGATAGCTCTTCAGTGTCAGAAGGGCATTCCTGACAGTCTAGCTGGGCTGCAAGGAACGCCCCTCCAGACAGTATTCGTCCATAGACTAGTACTGGGGGCATTCTTCACAGCTTAGCGTCATGGCTGGGCAGCAAGTCATGCCCCCTCTGACAGTACAGGGCGGCTACAGATGGCTACTGTCAGGAGGGGCGTTCCTCACAGGCCAGCTAGACTGACAGTGAAGATATATCGGTAATGGCAATGGTAGGTCTTGCCCTGAGGCACATAACAGGAAAGCTGACAGTGCGCTGAATTCAGTGCACTGTCGACTTTCTAGTGGTGTATAAAACTGCATGTGTCCAAGGACATGAAAGGTCTTCTTTAACATCTACAGTACTATCATTATTATTATTTTTTTTTTAATGTATATTGTGATCCCTATATTGGGCTCACAATGTCCTTTTATTATCTTCTATCAGTATGTCTTTATAGAATGGGAGGAAATCCACGCAAACACGGGGTGAACATACAAACTCCTTGCAGATGCTGTTCCTGGCAGGATTCGAATCCAGGATAGGACTATTAGATAAAACCAAGTACAGCTTTTTACTATCTTTGCTATTCCAATAGAGTTTGAATAGACAGGCAGTGTGTATGTGCGACCATTGTTCCATTTAAATGGGGGGACACAGGAACATTTTGGCACCAGAGGTGGGACCCCTGGCAATCACTGAATACCTGATCTTGTATCACTACCTGTCCTACGTGTATTTTGTGGTTGTTGAACTTCACAGCAATTTTTTACACTAGATCCAACGCATCTGAAAGGAAAGGTCCAACAACAGCAACTAAAAACTGCACATTGCCTTTAATACACTTTGATTTTAAAATGCTAAATAATACTGAATCTGCACTCTCTCAGAACTGGTGATATGTGGGGACCTGGGTGCAGATATCCCTTCACTGTCAGAAGGGTGGGCCCACTGCTGGGATGTGAGGAATGCCCTACTGACAGTACAAGGCTAGGGTAGAGTATTATATGGGGAGGGGGGACATTCTTCACAATCCTGCAATGATGCTTAGCTGTAAAGCCCGCCCTTCTGACAGTGGGCAGTTATCAGTACCAAACCTAACAGCACCAATATCTCCAGCACCTGGACACCTCCTGGTAAAGCTGAATTCCTTGCACTGTCAGCTTTCTAGCAGTATATAATAATGCCGATCTGTGAGGACATGAAAAATGCTCTTTAAGCCATTTCTGTCTCACAGCTGTTAAGTTTTCCGTTCTTTATTTGGAAGTGCATTTAAGAGGAGTATCAGTGTCAGCGCTCGCTGTATATCATTATAGATGTGAACAAATTTAGTTTCTTCTACTTCAAAGTCCCAATTGAACCAAAAGCATAATGTATATAATATATTGCACATAATAGTCTAGGGTTGTTAGAAATATATACACTTTCATTATTATCCCCATATGCAAATCATGCTCAGAGCTCCTAATGCTATCAACTATTGCCAGTTTTGACTTCCTTTAAACATATTCTTTATCCATTACATTGTGTTTATCCTTTAAAGCACAAAAAACTTAAAAAGCATGCTTTTAGAGTATAATGGTAATTTGAGGAACACATCTCTCTTCCCCACTAGATGGCAGTATAATGTCTTCTGTCATTACAAAAAGTGATAATAAAGTAAGTGATTATAATAAGACAGTATTATGCAAAATCTAAAAATTTTCAAGACCCAAACACGGATCATAGATCAAGCAAGACACACTATGGTGTGGTCTCAGTGGCGTAACTAGGAATGGCGGGGCCCCGTGGCGAACTTTTGACATGGGGCCCCCTGACACCGAAGATCTCGACTGAGTCCCTCCTACGCATTCCTGCGCGCTCTATTATGTCCCATAGTGGCCCCCTGCACACAGTATTATGTCCCTTAGTGGCCCCTACAGGACTAAATACTGTCACCGCTGACCGCTATACCAGGACAAATTGTGGATAAAAAAAAATCTGGTCCTGTGCATTACAATTTAGTAACTCCATGTGCCTCATATTAATAGCAGTTAACCCCATCATCTCCCTCACATTAACCCCTGTCTGCCTCACCATAAGAGTTACTGATATGTGAGAGACATGGAGGTAATAATAAAGTATCTTCATTACTATTACCCCCAAATGTCTCACATATCAGTAACTCTTATGGTGAGACAAAGAGGGGTTAATGTGAGGGAGATGATGGGGTTAACTGCTATTACTATGAGGCACATGGAGTTACTAAAACACAAGTAATCCCCCCAAATGCCTGATAGTAATAAGTAACCCCAGTACGTACCTGTGTAGCTTCAGTTTCATTTTCCTAGAGCAGCTTCTTCCTCTTCTCTTCTGTGCTGGACGGCAGGGATAAGCCCCGCCTCCTCCTCTCATTGGTGGGCAGAGGACAGCAGAGAAAGGGAGGGGGGAGAGAGGGGGAACGTCCTGCAGCGCTGACAGGAGCCAGAGCTGCAGCTCCTGTGTCTCAGCCGTTGCTGCAGCTTCGGGGCCCCCTGTTGGTGGAAAGTATTCCACCAACAGGGGGCCCCGATCATTATACTCGGGGGTCCGGAAAGACCTCCGAGCATAATGATAGCAGCGGTAGCAGCTGTCACCGGGCCCCTAATGTCCCGGGCCCTGTGGCAGCTGCTACCGCTGCTATGGTGGTAGTTACGCCACTGTGTGGTCTCATAATAAATACACTTCATCTAATATCCATATCAACAGAGTTGCATCGATCTGCATAAACCTGTAGACCTATATATATTTCCCATAATTTATATAGGCCGGTGATATTAGTTGAGGGCTGCTAGGTTTAGCCTTGGAGAAGTAGCAGCTAAGCATGGCTACTCCTTGTGCCATCCAAGAATCCCCCTGATGGTGCCATCAATCTGCAAAGTACAAAGAAATTTGCCTTCATTTTAGACTCAGTGTAGTTCTTAAAATGTTTTTCTGGCCTAAAAATACTGATGAACTATCCTAAGGATTGATCATCGCTTTCAAATTAGTAGGGACCCTACACCCAAACCTGCCATGATCAGCTGTTCTCAGCAACTAATACACAAAGAATGGTGCGGACAACTCTGTTCTCTGTGTAGAGGCCAGATAAAGATCCTCCAGATCAGCTCCCATTCAAGTTGCAGTAACTCAATTTAGCCACTACACAGAGAATGGCGCTATCTACATCTTACTTCCTTCTCTGTATATCAACTGCTGATTTATGAGACTGATGGGTGTCAGACCCCCACCCATCTGATATTGTTCACCTATCCTTAAGAAAGGATTTATCAAGACTGACATATTCCATGCTCATATTGATATTCCCTGTGCTGGTGAAGGATACACTTATTATATAATGTATTCACCAAGTGTCTGTGCACTTAGTCTGAAATCTACTTCTGCTTTTTGCTGTTGTAAATTATCATAAATTTTGTGTGACCTGCCCCGCCACGGCCTTTTTTCAGAAAGTAGTTTAATAATGTCAGTTGTGACTTTTTTCTCAATAAAACTGATGTAGAGAGATAATAACCCTCTTCCTAAGTCTTCAGAAAGCCTGCAAGTGCCTTCCTAATATAACTATACTAGCAATACCCGCGACTTCGTCCGCGGCCCCCTTCACCCCTAGGCAAGACACCTGCTGTGCGGGCTGGCCCCCCCCCCCTCCTGCCCTGTGGCAGCCGATTGTCCCCCCATTTTGCCCCACGGGCGACCTGGAACCCGCTTCTCCCTGCGGCCCGCCCCCACACACCGGCGTGCACCAATAGGAGGCCTGCCGGCTTGCTGCGCTGACGTCATATTAGGTCCTGCAGCGGAGCCGGACACAACTTTAGCTGGTTGCGGTGGTGAGTTTGGGGGACTATGCAAGATGGCAAGTAGCCTATGTCTCCTTCCTGCACAATCTGTAGGCATGTGTGAAATTTCAGACCAATCCATTCAGCCGTTTGGCTGTGATTGAGGAACAAACATCCAAACTCACAAAACTTTCACTCCAAACTCACAAAACTTTCATTTATAATATTAGTAAGGATTAAAGGGGTCGTTCAGGAATTACAGTACTTAAGAAGGAGGCCAGGGAAGGTGAAACATTAAAAAAAAAAGTCACATACCTGTCCCCAGTGCTCCGGCATCCCCTGCCACAGTCCAGTGCAGCGCACATCGGGGCTTGTGCCACCCGAAGTCCTTGCTGTAGGTGACAACTGAGGCCAATAAGTGGCTGCATCAGTCAAAGGAAAGGAACCTATGACGCCACTCACGTGTCACCAATTCCTTTCCTTAGGCCGCTAAGGTCACTCATTGGCCTCAGTGGTCATATGTGGAGACTTCTGCCAACACAAGTCCCAATGCATGCTGGACTGGACTGAAGCAAGAGACAGCAGATAAGCAAGTATGGATTTTTCTGGACTGGTTCACCTTCCCTGGGCTTCAGCAATTTCTGGATAACCCCTTTAAGGTATGTCTACATGAGGTGCAAATTGCAATGCAGTACATTTTTTTCAGATTCACAGTGGAAATTGCAGCAAACCCTGTATGTTTTACATATGGACTTTGTGGCAGACCTTGTTGTCACAAATTTTAGCCATGCATTGAAGAAGTGAAATATACAGTTAAAAGCTGTACTTTGGTATGTTGTGGGCTAAATTCACTGCAGGTCAGTTCCTTGCATCCACACAAATGTTTTTCTGCAGTATGTGGATGATATTTGTTAAAGTGCACCATGACTATATACTGTACCTTACATACACAGTTTATGCCGCCACAAGCTCTGCCTGAAAGACTTGCGTACCTTGCTATGCAAATCAGTGCAAGTTAAAACATATATAGCAAAGCAAGTAGTCTGCCACATGATGGCGCTCCATACATTGCTTAAAGAAAATATACGGTTAAAGAAAAATGTATATATTATTTTGTGAACTGAAACAAGGGAAGACATTGCTTCACATTGGTGACTTGTAAGGCCTATAATGATGCTCTGGAACAATACACAACCATTGGCTGCTTTATCTCTCTCTAAGTGACTTAGGGCTTCCAGAACCATTCTCAATCTCAGTCATGGTTGTGTCAATGCCCAACAACCGTGGTACTGAATGCTACTTGCACTACTAGGGAAACGGGGTAGGTGAGCTGTCCCTAGCGCTATGACGGCTGACTAGGCCCTGCCTGAGAATGTTGGTCAGCTGTTCTCAAGCTAAGCTTGGCCCTGACAACTACTGGCTGTCTAAACGTGAAGACCTAACAGACAGGTAGGATGAGAGCTGAAAGAGGCTAGGGACTGGGAAACTAAAGGTGGTCACCTCCTAGTGAAAGGATAAGTGCAGCAACAAACAGTACTAACTAGGATGGGACATGCTGGAGAACTAACAGGTACAGCACAACCACAAACACACAACAGGAATTGAGGAGAGGAAGAGTGGAGTAGTGAGGAAAGGATATCACAGTACAGGGGCAAAACAAGCCTGGAACCCAAAACAGAAACTCACCAATACCAAACAGTGACAGGCAGCCAGACATACAGCCAGGGGTGGAGTAGGAATGTAGGAAGGTAAAACAGACTCTCACACAGAACACAACTCACACCACTTCCAATTCAGCTCCTGAAACCGTACAACTACAACTAAACTCTCCTACAAGACCGGGCCAAGAATCCTAGCTGGTACACAAAAAACGGCCGGATCTGCCTCGAAATCCTGACCAAAAAGACGGCTCCCATTTAAATCAATGGGAGCCGCTCAGGTCTGCTCCCGGAAAAAGCGAGATGCTCATTCTTCAAGGCGTTTCGCCTCACGATTTGGCCTGAAGACACACTCTCCTCCGGACTAGGTCCATTCATTGGGCCTAATCCGGAGCTGGGTGCACGGCTGGATGCCGGTGCACTGCACCGGCTTTCAGTCACAGCTACCCATATTTTGGTCTGGAACCTGAGGCGGCCTCCACCTCAGCTTCCAGACCAGAATACTCCGTGTGAACTTACCCTAAGACTGATTGATAGTGTAGTGAAGGATTGCAGGTGTGCTTGCTGACCCTTTAAGTAACAGGAAAAGAGTGCATGCCTGCGTTATGGGCAGATCCATAGAATTCCACCTGCATGTCAGTGTAAGGTGCAAGGATTATACGGTGTGTAGAAAAGGTAACCTGGTGTCTTCATCTGTTGGGAGAGGTAGTTCGCAGATATTACACTTAGACATATGCCCTGCTTTAGAGCAGGTCTCGCTGCCTCTCACACCTTACACACAATAGGCACAACACATGGTTATATGCACAGATGCTAACTAGTGATGGGGACAGCATGTCTCGAAAACTTTTGGACAAAACAAAAGTTTTTCTGGGTCATCTTTTATTAATAAATTTTGTAATATACTTTATTAACACATTTTGGCTCCTTTCTTTCTTTTGAAATCCTGTGTCTCTTTGTTTTTTCCTTGCTTCTCTATTGAAAGCTGTCCTATTCTTCTCAAATACGGGGTCACTTCATGCAGTTCATATATCTTGCACATTATAAAATGTAGAAACAAAGAAAGCAAAACATGGAAAGAAAGGAAGCAAAAAGGGAAAAATAGAAAGTAAAAAAAGACCAAAAAACGAAAACTGAAAATTTTCAACTTGTCAACATACAAAGTTATAGCCTAAGAGAAACAGAAATGTCTGTCCTTTAGCACAACCAATAGACTAGTTCTTGATTTGCAGCAGTGTAAATAGAAATGAACTTTACAAAGACATTTCACCAGGAAAGGAAAAAACAGTAATTTATCCAACCACCTGATCATTAACACAAGACCCACAGGAACCGGGAACCTAGAATTATTTACAGGACGTTGTTAATATATTATCTGACACCAAGTACTGCACACAAATCACCACAAAACCTTTTCCAGAGACCAAGAAATCGCTGTATACAATGTATTTCCATATTACCAAAACGGAAAGGAAGTTCATTACTGTATACAATCCCTCAGTAACCCCCGTGACCACTTACAATACTTTAAAGGAATGTATCAACAATGGTTTAAATGTATTACTACAGGGTTAGGCAGGGAGGTATGGATGATTTGAAATAATAGTCACACATTCATTTTTCAACGAAACTCAAATTTTATTTTTTCAGTGTGTAGCTTGGATGTTGCTATTACAAAATTCAAAGACAAACAAAAGAAATAAATTAAAACATTGATTACGTATAAAAAATTACATCTGTTAAATGGCGTCTATTTTTGTCCATAAACTCCTGTAGACGTTGTGAGAAATTGTCCATACTCCTCTGAAGCATTTCACGTGGAACCGCTCGAATTTCGTTGAAAGTGATTCACCCACTTCATTATCGTGTCAAACTTCAGAAAACGACCATGACGGCCAACGTTGAAATAATTCCGGAAACGTCTCTGTGTTTGAATGACAGAACGGCCCGTTTCACTAAAGATGTTTACACGAACACATGATGCTCTATCGACCACGTCTCCATTGCTACTGAAATGGCGGCTCCTGACGAGCAGATACCCCAACTCTTTATCCACTAAGGTTATCCCCACCTTGTGTGGCGCCACGTTCAAATCATCCATACCTCCCTGCCTAACCCTGTATATGAAATATATTATTTTTCTAATTGGTATTTATCTTGAGATTGTAGATTTTTTTTTAATTCTAAGTTCAGTATATGATTTAGGGAGAGGCTATCTTGTCTGAGCTTCTTCTCTGTTTTGTTAACAACTTGAGATGAGCGAACACTGTTCGGAACAGCCGTTCCGAACAGCACGCTCACAGCACGCTCCCATAGAAATGAATGGAAGCGGACGGCACGCAGACTTTGCCGGCGGCCGGCCGCTTAACCCCCCGCGTGCCGGCCGCTTCCATTCATTTCTATGGGAGCGTGCTGTGAGCGTGCTGTTCAGAACGGCTGTTCCGAACAGTGTTCGCTCATCTCTATTAACAACAATTTAGTTATATGCTTTACAGCACTGTAGGTAAATAAATTACAGATAAGCTGTGACTTCATTGACTGTCAGTAGTAGATGTAATGATATGTCACTATGGGTGTTATCTGTAGAGGTGTGATCTTCTATTGTAATCCTGTTTGTCTTATATATAATGTAAATAATTTATAAATAATTAATTAACTGAGTCTATTGTTAGGCTAAATAACTGGAGTAATTCTTGTAGGATACAGTAGTATTTTAAAATATAGATAACGACACGGAAAATGAAAAATAAATTTAGCAAAAATACCACTTTGATTTTCTGATTTTGTGTTTCTTTTTTTTCTCTTCACTTTCCAAAAGCTATAACTTTTATATTTGTCTGTTCACAAAATCATATTAGGGCTTATTTTTTGTGGGACAAATTGTATTCCATTTAATTTTCCATATTTCTATATTTCTGCACTTGTAAGTTAGAAAAAAAAATCAGAACGTAGTGAAATTTGAAATAAATGCAGTTTTTTCTCTCAAAATTTTTGATTTTTGTTAATGTAAAGAAAAACTACCGTATTTTTCGGACTATAAGACGCACTTTTTTTCCCCCAAATTTCGGAGGAAAATGAGGGTGCGTCTTATAGTCTGAATGTGGGTTTGCAGCATGGCCGCGCTACTGCCACCGCTGGTTTTCTTCAGCAGCAGTATCGCGGCAATCCGCAGGCCCCGGCAGCTAAGACAGTCCCCGGCATCTGCTGTAATAGACCGGCGGATGCCGGGGAGTGTCTTAGCTGCCGGGGCCTGCAGATTGCCGCGCTACTGTCACCGCTGGTTTTCTTCAGCGGCAGGAGTGTGACAATACTGCAGGCCCCGGCAGCTAAGACACTCCCCGGCATCCGCCGGTCTATTACAGCAGATGCCGGGGACTGTCTTAGCTGCCGGGGCCTGCGGATTGCCGCGCTACTGCTCCTGAAGAAAACCAGCAGTGGCAGTAGCACGGCCATGCTGCAAACCCACTGCTCCTCCGCAGGTCCCGACAGTTAGTTAGCCCCCCCCCCCCCCCCCCCCGGCCTCATACCTTTAGTGATGCAGGCCGGCTCCTGCACGGCGAGGCCGCAGGAGCCGGCCTGTTCCGATGACAGCCGGGAGCCTAATGAAGGCTCCGAGGCCTGTCATAGATATATATTTCTATCGCGGCTGGTCTATGACCCTCCGCGATAGTAATGTATAGAATCTCCCATAGACGGCAATACACTTGTATTGCCGTCTATGGGACTTGCAATCAAATGATTGCAGGTTCAAGCCCCCTAGGCGGGGGATATTAAAATAGTAAAAAAAAAACAAAAAAAACACTTAAAAAAATATAATAAAAAATAAAATAAATAAAAGTTCACCTCCTTTCCCTAGAATACATATAAAAGTATAACATTACTGTGAAACATATACATTAGGTATCCCTGTGTCTGAAAATGCCTGGTCTACACCTGGCCCCACAAAAAAAACGCCCTATGCATCCCCGTACAGCTGCAGGGTCACCTGTCAATGTGGCCTTGCAGCTGTTCCAAAACTACAACTCCCATATATTAAATATTTTACCATTTTTTGCCTGAAAATTTTTTTTCCCTATTTTTCTCCTCTAAAACCTGGGTGCGTCTTATAGTCCGAAAAATACGGTATATAAATTTGGTATCCCTGAAATCACACTGAAACATAGAATACAAGTGGCTTGTCATTTTGGCTGCACAATGAACGCCTTAAAAACCAAGCCTGTAACAAAGTCTCCATTTTTCTCCATTTGCAACCAATTCTGAATGTTATTTCCAGATTGTCAGTAGATTGTACAGCCTGTCATACAAATGAATGCTAGGCAACCCTGGGAGCCATCAACCCTGGGCGCCCATGTGCCACCAGGAAATCGGCTCCTCTGTCAGCTTTGATCAAGGTGTCAGGGGCCCTACTGATTGCGGACATTAGCGCCAGGTCTCTGCTGTATAATACAGCAGAGACCCGGCGGCTATGGTGGATGCTTGGCTCCTGATCAGCTGCCATATTTAAATGTCCCACATCCGGCATACTATTAAGGCAGATGTCGGCCATTAGATTTTCACACAAGTAGACAAATACCAATTCAAACAAATCAGTCAAAGGTATTAGACTTGGTCATTTATTTATAGAAGAGAATAACTCTGAGTGACAAAAGTATGTGAACCTTTTCTTTCAGTATCTGGTGCGATGCCCTAGTGCAGCAATAACTGCAGATAAACATTTCCAGTTATTGTTGATTTGTCAAACACATTGGCTCGGAGAAATTTTAGTCCATTCCTCAATACAAAATAGCTTCAACTCTGCTATAGTGGTGGCTTTCCTTCCATGAACTACTCACTGTAGATCCTTCCACAACATTTCTTTTGGAATAAGATCAGGACTTTGACTTGATCATTCCAAAGCTATTACTTTATTCTACTTCAACCATTCTTTGCTAGGGCGATTTATGTGCTTAGGGTCATTGTCATATTGCATGACCCATGTTCTCTGGAGATTCAGTTAACGGACAGGTGTCCTGACATTTTCCTTTAGAATTTGCTGGTATAATTCAAAATCCATTGTTCTATCTAAGGTGGCAAGCTGTCCTGGAACTGATCCAGTAAAACAAGCCAAAACCATGACTAAACCAACTTGTTTCATAGATGATTTGCTATATGTTAGAATGCAATGTATTCCTTTCTAAGTCATAACACTTTTTATTGAAACCAAAATGCTCTGTTTAGGTATCATTTGTTCACAAAACATTGCTTCAAAAGCCTTGTGGCTTGTCCAGGTGATTTTAGCTAACTAGAAACAGACAGCAATGTCTTTTCGGAGAACAGTGACTTTCTTCTTGAAATTTGCAATATGTACCGTTGTCTTCAGTGTCCTCCTGATGATGGACTCATGAACATTAACATTAGTGTGAAAATGGTCTTTAGTTGCTTAGTGGTTACCTTGAGCAGCTTTGTGACCTTGTGGACTATTATATATCTTGCCCATCTTGCTTCAGCCTGATGAGCATCAATAACTCTTCTTCTGAGGTCTGTAGTAATCCTTTGTGCATTGCTACACTTCTACAACTTCCATATTCGTATTGTGAAGATCAGACTTGATACATCCCTGTTCTTTAGATAAAACAGATCACCCACACAACTAATTGTCATCCCATTGATTGACAACACTTGACTCTAATTTCACCTTCAAATTATCTGCTAATCCTAAAGGATCACATACTTTAGCCATTCACAGATAAATGATTTTGGATCATTTTCTCTTATAAACAAATTGACAATTCTAATATTTGTAATTCATCCGTTTGATTTAGTTCTTTTTATATTGATTTAGTTCTCTTTATCTTTTATATTTATAGTCCAAACAAAGGTAGAGTGTATTTTCACTCAAAACAAAACGGTGCAGCAACAAAAGGAAAAAATACAAAAATAAATACCTGCCCGGCTAGGCTCTAACTAAACATAGAATAGGTTACCTCACCTAGAATAACAGAAATACAAAAGCCAGTAGAATCATTCAGGACACAGCTCCAAAAATATGACCTCTCTGTCAGCTCTCCAGCCAAACTCTGCCAAAGTGTTGCTGCTGGAGCAATTTCTTAAGCCTCCTTGACGAGGAGACTCTCTGCGCCTATTTTCCCACAATGTGTAGATGGGATTCGTAGGGACTGCAAAACACCACATTTTTTCCACAACGTTTCTGCCGTAGCCAAACCACGGCATTAAACCTATGTGGAGCCCCAGCCTTAAAACTTCTTTTCTAGAGCTCCACACTTTGCTATAGACCATACTCATCAAATAAGATCTAAATGTATTAAACTCTAAGGGTAAGTTCACATGGGGTTTTTTGGATGGCCGCCTCAGGTTCCGATCCAAAAACTGGGTAGCCGCGACTGAAATGCACTGCACCGGCATCCAGCCACGCACTCCCCTCCGGATTAGGCCCAATGAATGGGCCTAGTCAGGAGGGAGTGTCTTCAGGCCGAATTGCGAGGTGACTCGGCCTGAAGAATGAGCATCTTGCTTCTTTTTTCCAGGAGCCGGACGAAACGGCTCCTGGAAAAAATACCTGAGCAGCTCCCATTGATTTCAATGGGAGCCGTCTTTTTGGTCAGGGTTTTGAGGCAAATAAGACCTCAAAACCCTGACCAAAAAACTCTGTGTGAACTTACCCTAAGAAAGCTACTATAAAATTCTAACTAGTGCCAGGGCCTGGGGTTGCTAGGTGGGGTGGCATAGACACACAAGTCCAGTTTCTTCAGTCCAAAACAAAGGTAGAGTTTATTTTCACTCAAAAAGATAGTGAAACAACAAAAGGAAACAATACAAAAATAAATATCTGCCCGGCTAGGCTCTAACTAAACATAGACTAGGTTACCTCACCTAGAATAACAGAAATCAAAAGCCAGTAGAATCATTCAGGACACAGTTCCAAAAATATGACCTCTGTCAGCTCTCCAGCCAAACTCTGCCAAAGTGTTGCTGCTGGAACTGGCTTCTTAAGCCTCCTTGACGAGGAGACTCTCTACAGCTGAGTCACTGCCAGAACATCCCCAAAGTGTGGACTGGAGGGGGGGTGGAATGACAGGTCCCACTACCAACCTACCTGTCATTCCTAAAAATCCAGCCCAGTAACTGGAACTTTGAAATAACCCTCAGCAGAAAATAGTTATCTGCTGAGAAATGTTCTTTCTGGAGTTTTCTCATCTCACCCACCTTAGCAGTCTGGGTGAGATGTACACCCCCTCCATTACCTGACCAGCCATCGGCTTACAATAGATATATATAGTTCTGAAGGATTTATAAACTTTCGAGTACCACTGTATATAGTAATTAACATATGTTATGGAGAAAAGTACCACTTGATGCAGCAAACAAATGAAAAATACCTTCTTTGTTGGATGCTTCAAAACAACCTAAGGCCGGGGCCCCACAGGACGTAAACGCCGCGATTTGTCCACAGCAGAAACGCTGTTGGAAAAATTGCGGCGTTTTACAGTACAGGCAAAATGGATGGGATTCTAGTGAATCCCTTACCCATTTTGCTGTAAAAACCGCTGTAAAAACCGCTGGAAATCAGAGCTTGTCAATTATACCTATGGAAATGCTGGTGGTCTCTCCATAGACATAATTGTAACAGAAAGTCTGCGGAGGAAAACTCTGCAAATTTTTTTTCTAAAGCGCTGCGGGAAGAACTGCGATGCGTTCCGGCTGCGGTATGTCCCATAAGGCCTACATTTTCATTATGGTTGTCTGGCTTGTGCAGCATCATATTGCCATCTAAACAGATTAGGTGGACATTCTAGGAGGAAATCAAAAGTATACCAGGCGGGGAAGATAACAAAGTATGTAATGGCAATTTCTAGACGCGCCAACATAAAAAAAAAAACTAAGACATTATTTGAATAAAATCATTATGTTTTGCATGATATAACAGAGAAATAGAATATTTAATCATGTGACAACCCAGAAGGGCATATCACGGCTCTGTTGGAAATAAAGAAATAGTAATTTTCGGATGTGGAGATGAAGCATTTAGATTCAGACACTTGTATTCTTGTACGCTCTAATCTCTGCGTTACATCTTTAGAATCTTCTGTTCAAAAACTAAAAATATCAGTAATTGTTGTGGTCAAGAAATAGCATATACTGTTTGTAGAAATAAATTGCCGAACACTTTGAGGTGAGATAAAGCTTTCTCTTTTTTCATGTGTTTAATGTATCAATAAAAGGTTTCTAAAATAAATCTTAAGGACAATAAAATAAACCCATATCCAAGTAAAAAACAACATAAATAAAACAAGAATCCTCTGATGTTTAACTGACAGATAAAGCCAAAGGCAGATTTGCAGTAGTGAGGAAAAAAGTGAAACTTACTTTAGGTTTTAAAAAAAATCCATTTAGAATTTTTTTTCTTTTCATTACAGCCATAAATTATTAGATTTATTGCGCCTACCACTAAATCCAATAGACTGCGTCTAGAACATTTCTCAAACATTTTCTTTTTAGAAGTTATAAGTTTATAACATAATAAATAATAAAGTAAAATACATGTTTAGCATCTTCTACGACACATTGTATACTTTCAAATGTAAAAAAAATGCAATAATTCTTTCATCTTTCATATCATTTATTTAACCCCTTACCGACATTCACAGTACTAGTACGGCGGATGCTGGGTGTGTAAATATGGCAACCTCTTGAGAGCAGGGCAACTGCCAGGTGTCTGCTGTTTTATACAGCAGACACCCAGCACTAATGTTTGCAATTGGTGCTCGCACTGATTATGTCCATTAAACCTTCTGATGCCTCAGTCAAAACCATCTGAGGTGCTATTTTACTGGTAGTGCATGGGTGGCACCATTTTGCTGGTGATTACCAGCACCTGAAGCAAGCTCCATGGTCTTGTGAATTCTCCCAGGCCTGTCTGTATTCTATTTCTATTACAGGCTACTGTTAGGAGTATTTAGGTTCTTTACTTTCTATTTTTCTTACCTGGGGAGTTTTTGGCTGCGCGGTGTCTGGGGTGGCATCCTGGCGCTGCGGGGTTGTCCTGTCGTGAGTATTGGTGCACACCTTCTGACTTGCACGTGCGCACTGATGGTAGGCAGCTTTATCTCCTGGTTGATTAGTCTGTCCTCCCATTTGCACCTGGGAGGAGTGGTCTCTACTCTGTATTTAAACCCATGCCTCCCATGGTTCTGTGCTGAGTGTCGCTTTTACAGAGCTAGGCCTTAGCAGGAGGAGTAGGTGGTGTTCTAGGATAGAGGAAGTTCCGTGGTTGGTTTTTTGGGAGGTTTGGGTGAACGAGTTGGTTTGTGTGTTTTCCCTTCTGTGTTCACCAATCCTCCCTCTGTGTATAATTGACTGTGTGAGTGAATTGCCTTATCCTTTGATTTCTACTCAGTTTCCCTGTGTTTGTTTCCTAGTGTATGGTTCCTTCCCATATTGGTTTGGGGGAATCCTTTCCCACATTTTTCCTGTGTGCTGCTTGTGTTGTTAGTCAGCGCACACCCTTGTCAGTCCCTGTCAGTAGCAGCTTCACTTGTTCGTTAGGGGTGACCCCCTTTAGTCTCCAGTCCCTAGAGATCTTATAGGGCATTCCTTCTCCCACTTCCCTCTAGGCCTACGGAATCAGTGAGAGAGGAGCTGTCGGGGTCAGGCTTAGCCTGAGTACAGCCGACCCACACCCGTGAGGCAGGGACCAGGATAGCTAGTGGGAGTAGTGCAGGGCGAGATTCCCTACTGCTATCCCTTAGCCCCGTTGCAGCTACCTGAACTGACATAACAGTACACTCAGCCGGTAAAAAAAAAAAAAAAAAAAAAAAAAAGGTTCGTTTGCATTATGACGGACCTGAAACAGTTGTACCAGGCGGTGCAGCAGATTTCCACTGAGATGGAGGGGATCAAGCTACGAATGGATGCCATCCAAGCTTCTGGCGTATCTCAAGTACAGCAGTTGGCTCAACACACAGCCTCTCAGGTGGAGGGCATACAGAGGCAGGTGAGTAGCGCCCCTGTGGGTCGGCCTCTGGAGCCAAAACTCAGCTTACCTGAACCCTTCCGAGGTAAGAGGTCAGATTTTTTCCGATTTCAAAAGGACTGTCTTTTGTATTTCCGGCTACGGCCGTTTTCCTCCGGTTCTGAGGTACAGAGAGTTGGGATTATTATTACTTTATTGAGAGATGATCCCCTCATCTGGGCACATTCGTTACCAGCCGACTCAGCTTGCTTACTAACTGTAGAGGCGTTTTTCTCCACAATGGGGTTACTGTATGACGACCCAGACAGGGTACGCACGGCTGAGTATAACCTACGACGTGTGGTGCAAGAGGATCACGCTATAGAGAAATATTGCACAGAGTTTCGTAGGTGGGCAGCAGAAGTACACTGGAATGACCCCGCTCTACTTAGTCAGTTTGAGACAGGGCTCTCGGACCAGGTTAAAGACCATCTAGTTTCTCACCCTGTTCCGGGAGATCTAGATGAGGCCATGCAGCTGGCAATTAGAGTTGGACGGCGCCTCCGGGAGCGTGGAGACAAGAGTCCTGAGGGGCTTAGCCCTCCTCAATTCTCTGTTTTTAGAGAGGACCCGGGGGACCAACCCATGCAGATTGGGGCCACTGTGCGAAGTGCAAGACCCAAGAGTGAAGGGTCCCGCACAGTACGCTGTTTTGTGTGTGGAGGGATGGGACATGTAGCAAGGGTATGCCCCTCCAGAGAATGGTTCGCCAAGGAGAGTAATAACCCCAGGTCTATTGAGGGTAAAGGGAGAAAACCTACTAAGGAGGGAGGTGTGCATATTTCCTGTACTCAGACTGCCGGGTTGACCCTTGAAGGATGGGTAAATGGGCAGAAGTGCCGGATTTTGGTTGATTGTGGTTCGGCAGTCAACCTTATTGACTCAGAGTTTTGTGAGCAATTAAGGGTGAGTCCTTTGGTCTTGGAGTCTCAGATACCGGTGTGGGCTATTGATAAGACCCCTCTACAGCAAGCTGTCATCTCCAAACAGGTGGAGGGTTTGGAGTTTATTGTGGGTGGCCACAGGGAAGAGATTGACTTGTTCTTGTTGTCAAAGTTACCAGCACAAGTAGTTTTGGGGTGGCCCTGGCTGAAGCAGCATAACCCTATTATCAACTGGGAGACCGAGTCAGTAGTTTCTTGGGGGCAGGGGTGTAATGGTCGATGTCTGCCCATATCCGTTATGTCTTTGTCTATAGACAATTTGCCTCAAGAAATATGTGAGTTCAGGGAGGTCTTTGAGGAAAGGGCAGCCAAGACATTACCACCACATCGCACCTATGATTGCTCGATTAAATTTATACCAAATGCAGTGTTACCCAAGACAAGGTTGTACAATCTCACTATTCCGGAGAGGGAGGCGCTCAAAGAGTATATTGAGGGGAGTCTAGAGGTGGGGCATATTCGCCCATCTAAGTCCCCAGTAGCAGTGGGGTTTTTCTTTGTAAAGAAGAAAGATGGAGGGTTGCGCCCTTGTTTGGATTTTAGGGAGATCAACAAAATCACGGTGCGGAATCCCTATCCCATTCCGTTGATCTCGGATCTATTCAGCCAGATTACGGGAGCTCGCTGGTTTAGTAAAATAGATTTACGTGGGGCGTATAACTTGCTGAGAATCAAGAGGGGGGATGAGTGGAAAACAGCGTTTAACACACCCCTAGGACACTTTGAGAATCTTGTGATGCCTTTCGGTCTAACCAATGCGCCTGCGTTTTTTCAGAATTTTATTAATGATGTACTAAGTGCCGTCATAGGGAGGGGGGTTGTGGTCTATCTGGACGATATACTCATTTACACCCCGGATTTGGAGACTCATTGGGAGAGAGTGAGAGAGGTTTTAGATCTCCTGAGGGTTAACCAATTAAGTGCTAAGCTGGAGAAATGTGTGTTCGCGGTCAATAAATTATGTTTCCTTGGCTATATCCTATCGGACAAGGGGTTTGAGATGGACCCTGAGAAGGTCAGGGCAGTCTTGGAGTGGCCGCGACCCGAGAACCTAAAGGCGGTCCAACGGTTCTTGGGGTTCTCCAACTATTATCGCCAGTTTATCAAGGGATTTTCTGAGGTTGTGAAACCTATCTCGGACTTGACTAAGAAGGGGGCTGACTGTGCTAAGTGGTCGCCAGAGGCACTAGCTGCGTTTGAAGAACTGAAGAAGCGATTCTCGTCCGCTCCCATTTTGAGACAGCCGGATGAGAGGTTGGCCTTCCGAGTGGAGGTGGATGCCTCCTCGGTGGGGGTGGGAGCAGTACTTTCTCAGGAGTTCGAGGAGGGTACGCATCCCTGTGCCTTCTTTTCTAAGAAATTCTCTGCCTCTGAACGGAATTATGACATCGGAGATAGGGAACTACTAGCAATAAAACTAGCGTTTGAACATTGGCGTCATTTCCTGGAGGGGGCCAGAAGGCCAGTCCAGGTATTTACTGACCACAAGAATTTGATTTATCTTGGGTCGGCGAAGAGATTAAATGCACGGCAGGCCAGATGGGCTCTATTTTTTGCGCGGTTCCATTTTAACGTGACTTATGTGCCGGGTTCAAAGAATGTTAAGGCTGATGCTTTATCCCGGTATATGTCGACTGAGGAGGAACGAGAGGCGCCTGCCACTATTCTTGGGGATGGAGTGGTGGTAGCAGTATTGGGCGCGAAATTGGAGAAGGCCTTGATCGAAGCGCAACACGCTGCACCTTCCAAGATACCTAGAAACAAGCTTTTTGTCCCAACTACTCTCCGACAAAGTCTCCTGAGGGAGTGTCATGAGTCGGTTCTTGCTGGTCACCCGGGGGTTTCAGAGACCATGAGATTGGTGTCTAGGAATTTTTGGTGGCCAGGGTGGAGTAAGGAGGTCTTGCAGTTTGTTCAAAATTGTTCGGTCTGTGCAAGAGCCAAGGCGTCGCATACCCGTCCCCACGGTCTTCTACATCCATTGGAACCTCCTAAGGCACCTTGGACTCATCTGTCTATGGATTTCATCACGGGCCTTCCGGTGTCTAAGGGTTTCACGGTCATTTGGGTAGTCGTTGACCGCTTCACGAAAATGTGCCATTTGATCCCGTTTTCCAGGCTGCCATGTGCCAAGACACTATCAGAGGCGTTTATTAAAGAAATTGTAAGGTTGCATGGTCTTCCTGAGGAGATCGTTTCGGACAGGGGACCGCAATTTGTGGCTAAATTCTGGCGGGCTTTTTGCAGCAGGTTGGGAGTTACACTGTCGTTTTCCTCCGGGTTTCACCCAGAGTCTAACGGACAAACAGAGAGGAAGAATCAGGATGTGGAACAGTTTTTGAGGTGTTTTGTTCGAGAGAACCAGAATAATTGGGCTGCCTTTCTCCCCCTAGCAGAATTTTCCCTAAACAACCATGATTCCAATGCCACAGGTACCACACCTTTTTTTTGCTCCGGTGGTAGACATCCTGTTTTCGGAGTATTTTCTTCCATTTCTTCCCCAGTTCCGGAGGAGGAGCTATTTTCTAAAAAGCTGCAAGGGGTATGGTCCCGTATCCGAGAGAATCTGGTGCGGGCGTCGCACCAGGCTAAGGTCCAGGCGGATCGGAAGAGAGGAGAGTTGCAGTTCTTCCCTGGTGAGATGGTTTGGTTGTCCACCAAGAATATCAGGTTGAAGGTTCCTAGCAAGAAGCTGGGTCCCAGGTTTGTGGGTCCTTTTAAGATCATCAAGATGGTAAATGAAGTGGCGGCGCAGCTGCAACTACCTAAAAGGTGGAAGATAAACCGGGTCTTCCATGTCTCCTTGTTAAAGAAGGCCAAGAAGGGAACTTCTCCAGTTAAGGTTCCACCAGTTTCTGAGTCCGGGGAGTATGAGATATCCCGAGTTCTGGGTAGCAAATATGTTCGGGGGAAGCTACGGTATCTGGTGGCATGGAAGGGATACGGTCCTGAGGATAATTCTTGGGTCCTGGAGTCGGATATGTCAGCTCCCAGACTCGTGGAGAAATTCCACAAGGAGTTCCCGAAGAAGGATGCTCCTAGAGAATCCGGAGTCTTCTCCTTGAGGGGAGGATCCTGTTAGGAGTATTTAGGTTCTTTACTTTCTATTTTTCTTACCTGGGGAGTTTTTGGCTGCGCAGTGTCTGGGGTGGCATCCTGGCGCTGCGGGGTTGTCCTGTCGTGAGTATTGGTGCACACCTTCTGACTTGCACGTGCGCACTGATGGTAGGCAGCTTTATTTCCTGGTTGATTAGTCTGTCCTCCCATTTGCACCTGGGAGGAGTGGTCTCTACTCTGTATTTAAACCCATGCCTCCCATGGTTCTGTGCTGAGTGTCGCTTTTACAGAGCTAGGCCTTAGCAGGAGGAGTAGGTGGTTATCTGGGATAGAGGAAGTTCCGTGGTTGGTTTTTGGGAGGTTTGGGTGAACGAGTTGGTTTGTGTGTTTTCCCTTCTGTGTTCACCAATCCTCCCTCTGTGTATAATTGACTGTGTGAGTGAATTGCCTTATCCTTTGATTTCTACTCAGTTTCCCTGTGTTTGTTTCCTAGTGTAAGGTTCCTTCCCATATTGGTTTGGGGGAATCCTTTCCCACATTTTTCCTGTGTGCTGCTTGTGTTGTTAGTCAGCGCACACCCTTGTCAGTCCCTGTCAGTAGCAGCTTCACTTGTTCGTTAGGGGTGACCCCCTTTAGTCTCCAGTCCCTAGAGATCTTATAGGGCATTCCTTCTCCCACTTCCCTCTAGGCCTACGGAATCAGTGAGAGAGGAGCTGTCGGGGTCAGGCTTAGCCTGAGTACAGCCGACCCACACCCGTGAGGCAGGGACCGGGATAGCTAGTGGGAGTAGTGCAGGGCGAGATTCCCTACTGCTATCCCTTAGCCCCGTTGCAGCTACCTGGACTGACATAACAGCTACTCTATGTAACCTGAAATAGAAATGCAGGCATTTTCAATGCATTGCATTAGTGATCAGACCTCATGGGGTTCAAGACCCCTAGGGGGTCTAATAAATGCTATAAGCCAATGACTGGTCAGGTAATGGAGGGAGTGTACATCTCACCCAGACTACTAAGGTGGGTGAAATGAGAAAACTCCAGGAAGAACATTTTCTCAGCAGATAACTATTTTCTGCTGAGGGTTATTTCAAAGTTTCAGTTACTGGGCTGGATTTTTAGGAATGACAGGTAGGATGGGTAGTGGGACCTATCATTCCACACCCCCTCCAGTCCACACTTTGGGGATGTTCCAGCAGCGACTCAGCTGTAGAGAGTCTCCTCGTCAAGGAGGCTTAAGAAGCCAGCTCCAGCAGCAGCACTTTGGCAGAGTTTGGCTGGAGAGCTGACAGAGAGGTCATATTTTTGGAGCTGTGTCCTGAATGATCCTACTGGCTATATGGATTTCTGTTATTCTAGGTGAGATAACCTATTCTATGTTTAGTTAGAGCCTAGCCGGGCAGGTATTTATTTTTGTATTGTTTCCTTTTGTTGTTTCACTATCTTTTTGAGTGAAAATAAACTCTACCTTTGTTTTGGACTGAAGAAACTGGACTTGTGTCTATGCCACCCCACTTAGCAACCCCAGACCCTGACACTAGTTAGAATTTTATAGTAGCTTTCTTAGGGTAAGTTCACACAGAGTTTTTTGGTCATAGTTTTGAGGTCTTATTTGCCTCAAAACCCTGACCAAAAAGACGGTTCCCATTGAAATCAATGGGAGCTGCTGAGGTATTTTTTTCCAGGAGCCGTTTCTTCCGGCTCCTGGAAAAAAGAAGCGAGATGCTCATTCTTCAGGCCGAGTCACCTCGCAATTTGGCCTGAAGACACTCCCTCCTGACTAGGCCCATTCATTAGGCCTAATCCGAAGGAGAGTGCGTGGCTACCCAGTTTTTGGATCGGAACCTGAGGCGGCCATCCAAAAAACCCCATGTGAACTTACCCTTAGAGTTTAATACATTTTGATCTTATTTGATGAGTATGGTCTATAGCAAAGTGTGGAGCTCTAGAAAAGAAGTTTTAAGGCTGGGGTTCCACATAGCTTTAATGCCGTGGTTTGGCTGTGGCAGAAACGTTGTGGAAAAAATGTGGTGTTTTGCAGTCCCTACGAATCCCAGCTACACATTGTGGGAAAATAGGCGCAGCAGATACACTCCGGTTTTGGAAATCGCAGAGTGTTAATTTTACCTATGGAAACACTGGCAATTTCCCTTAGGTATAATTGAAGCAAAAGGTCCACAGAGGAAACCGCCATGGATTTTCTGTGAAAACGTTGCAGAAAAAACCACAATGCGTTGCCACTGCAGTTTTTCCTGCAGCGCTTTTATGCTGCAGGCCGCTACTTGGGGTTTTAGTCTAGATGATTATTCTCTGTTTAAAGAGGACCTTTCATCAGATCGGGCACATGCAGTTTTATATACTGCTGGAAAGCTGACAGTGCGCTGAATTCAGCGCACTATCGGCTTTCCCGATCTGTGCCCAGTGTAAAGCGCTATCGGTCCCGGGACCGTAGCGCTTTAGTGTCAGAAGGGCGTTTCTGACAGTTAGCCAGGGACGCCCTTCTGCCCAGCAGCGCCTATCGCGCTGTACTGTGGAGCGGGGAGGAACGCCCCCTCCCTCTGCTCACACAGCTCATCCATAGACGAGTATTATCAGGAGCGGGAGGGGGGAGTTCCTCCCCACTCCACAGTACAGTGTGATAGGCGCTGCTGGGCAGAAGGACGTCCCTGGCTAACTGTCAGAAACGCCCTTCTGACACTAAAGCGCTACAGTCCCGGGATCGATAGCGCTTTACACCAGGCACAGATCGGGAAAGCCGAGTGTCAGCTTTCCAGCAGTATATAAAACTGCATGTGCCCAATCTGATGAAAGGTCCTCTTTAAAGAAGAACTAGACTGACCTTTTAACATGAAGGGGTTTGGCCTTTATTAAAGAGGACCTTTCATGTCCTCAGAGAACATGCAGTGTAATACACTGCTAGAAAGCCGACAGTCGGCTTTTCCGTTATGTGCCCCTACTGAAGAGCTATCGGTGCCGTTACCGTAGCTCTTCAGTGTCAAAAGGGCGCGTCTTATAGTCTGTGAGGAACGCCCCTGCTGACAGTAGAGTTCATAGCGCTGTACTGTCAGAGGGGGTGTTCCTTACCACCCAGTGATGATGCTGAGGGTTGAGGCATGCCCCCCCCCCCCCCCCCCAGTACCAGTCTATTGTAACCGTGCCAATAGCTCTTCTGGCTAACGAAAAAGTCAATAGTGCTCTGAATTCAGCGCACTTACGGCTTTCTACCTAGTGGTGTATTACACCGCATGTCCCGAGGACCGGAAAGGTCTTCTTTAATAGTCTCTGGCCAGACAATGCTTATAAGCAGATAAAATACCCCCCAATAATACACTTGTTTTTTTCACCCACCAAAACAAATACCCAATGTTATGTATTGGATGTATTTTAGGAAATTGCTTATCAATGTATTAAAGGGATCTGCTGGGAGATTTACAGTAAGTTGCAATGGTTTAGACACATTAAATTATAAAACAAGGATGTAGGTGTGGAGATTCTAAGAAAAAATTAGCGGAAGGAGGCTGGACAAAATCTTACAATGCAAATGTGTGGTTATGGTTTGCATTATATGACTTTCATGTATGGGTTGAGGTCCCTTCTAATATTGCACAGCATTGGGTACCTAATCTTTGACTTAAAAAAAAATGGCATGCCATACAAAAAATTTTGCCTACCCCTGGTATAAAAGGTAACACTCCATGTATAGCCAACTCACTTCCCACTCTTGTGAGACTATAAATAAATTGATGGTATTTCTATTAATTATTTAATCTGACTTTTTAAGTCTTTGTGCCATTCAACAGTAAATTCACAATTTCTCTTGCTCTTTTCACATCAGCTTTTCCGAGCAAAACTGAATGTTTGAATCATCTGGGTCTTCTTATAAGTTCCTTATAAGTTATCTATAAGTCTGTTCATCTGTGATTCAAGTAAATGATTAGGCTCCATTTGACAAGTATCTGAAAAGTTTTTGCCTTTTCAAAGCTCAAAGGCATCAATGAACTTCATGTCCTGGGTTATAAAAAGCCAGAGAAGACACTCTGATCTTTTTTTTTATCGCTACATCATTACATTTGAAGATCTTTACAAAGTCTCACATAAGCTTTGTTTACTTCACCTTGAACTTTTCATTTAATATTGAACTTTCCTAGTCTTTTTGTCTAGTATATGGTTATCGCAGATGATTCTCTTCTCCTTTTCTCCTCTTTATTATATGTAAATTATGGAGATAACATCAAGCCCTGTGTAAATCCTGGTTTTGTTCTGAAAATGTTTTGTCACTTATTAAATGTAGAATATCTCTCTATATTATAAAAATTAATTTTTGTCTGTCTGTTCTTTATGCTCGACCAAACGACTGGACCGATCTTTACCAAATTTGGCACACAGATACTTCAGGTGTCTGGGAAGGTTTAAGACGAGGCCTCAACTCGCTCAGACATACCATTGCTGAGATACAGCATGACCCCCCATTAGCCAATACAAATCTGAAAGTCTTTCACTCATATTCCATCTGCCATACACACGGCCATTCCACATGAACAATCCAACACTGATATCCAAACTGAGGTACACGCATCAGAGGATTAGATGCACAGCTCAGCACACAGTACCACCCGCTGGAGGATTAGATATGCACGTCTGCACACAGTACCACATGCCGGAGGATTAGATATGCAAGTCAGCACACAGTACCATATGCCAGAGGATTAGATACACGCGTCTACACACAGTACCACACGCCGGAAGATTAGATACGCGCGCCTTCACACAGTACCACACGCCGGAGGATTAGATACGCTTGTCTGCAGACAGCTCCTCACGTTGGAGGATTAGATATGCGCATCTGCACATAGCACCACACGCCAGAGGATTAGATATGCGCGCCTGCACACAGTACCACACGCCGGACAAAAGTATTGGCACCCTCAGCCTAATACTTGGTAGCACAACCTTTAGACAAAATAACTGCGAACAACCGCTTCCGGTAACCATCAATGAGTTTCTTACAATGCTCTTCTGGAATTTTAGACCATTCTTCTTTGACAAACTGCTCCAGGTCCCTGAGATTTGAAGGGTGCCTTCTCCAAACTGCCATTTTGAGATCTCTCCACAGGTGTTCTATGGGATTCAGGTCTGGACTCATTGCTGGCCACTTTAGAAGTCTCCAGTGTGTTCTCTCAAACCATTTTCTAGTGCTTTTTGAAGTGTGTTTTGGGTCATTGTCCTGCTGGAAGACCCATGACCTCTGAGGGAGACCCAGCTTTCTCACACTGGGCCCTACATTATGCTGCAAAATTTGTTGGTAGTCTTCAGACTTCATAATGCCATGCACACGGTCAAGCAGTCCAGTGCCAGAGGTAGCAATGCAACCCCAAAACATCAGGGAACCTCCGCCATGTTTGACTGTAGGGACTGTGTTCTTTTCTTTGAAGGCCTCTTTTTTTTCCTGTAAACTCTATGTTGATGCCTTTTTTTTATGTCTCTGGGTAAGAAGTGGGGTCTTCCTGGGTATCCTACCATATAGTCCCTTTTCATTCAGACGCCGACGGTTAGTACGGGTTGACACTGTTGTACCCTTGGACTGCAGGGCAGCTTGAACTTGTTTGGATGTTAGTCGAGATTCTTTATCCACCATCCGCACAATCTTGTGTTGAAATCTCTCGTCAATTTTTCTTTTCCGTCCACATCTAGGGAGGTTAGCCACAGTGCCATGGGCTTTAAACTTCTTGATGACACTGCGCACGGTAAATAAAGGAACATTCAGGTCTTTGGAGATGGACTTGTAGCCTTGAGATTGCTCATGCTTCCTCACAATTTTGCTTCTCAAGTCCTCAGACAGTTCTTTGGTCTTCTTTCTTTTCTCCATGTTCATTGTGGTTCACACAAGGACACAGGACAGAGGTTAATTCAACTTTAATCCACTTGAACTGACTGCAAGTGTGATTTAGTTATTGCCACCACCTGTTAGGTGCCTCAGGTAAGTAACAGGTGCTGTTAATTACACAAATTAGAGAAGCATCACATGATTTTTCAAACAGTGCCAATACTTTTGTCCATCCCCTTTTTTATGTTTGGTGTGGAATTATATCCAATTTGGCTTTTTGACAATTGTATTATTTGACAGAATTGCAGGGGTGCTAATACTTTTGGCCAAGACTGTACCTGTCTCTTGGTTGAATTTGCATGGGGGGAGGGCTCAAAATATTTTGTATTCTATACTAAACCATTGGTTGGAATATGACATATCTAGTAAAGTATTGTGAGGATATCACTAAGGGGTAGTTCATAAACTATTAGCTCAAAATGAATTGATCTTCATAGAGAACTAACTCATTTAGTTCACAGTCCTGGCAAGGATTAGTTCATCGTGGACTAAAGAAAATGAGAGGAAGGAGAGCACAGCATTCCCTTGTGTTGAGGCATCCCCATCCTGCCCGCATTTGCACAATGTACAGTAAGTAGGAATGTGTAGAATGGGGGGATATGCTATTTATGTATGATATATAAGTGCCCCCAATATCATCCCTCTACACTAGAAAATTGGTTTACAGGGATTGATAAATATCTCCCAAAGAGAACAAACCCATATGAAATTAGGGGCCATAGATTTCTATGGGATCTGTACTGTAAGGACCTAAAGGTGGCTATGTGCATGACGCTTACTAGAACACCATGGAATACATCTACAATAAACTTTAATATTTTGTCAAGCATAAAATCTGTAAGACTTTCTAAAATGTATACAAAGTATTAAGATTACAGCAATCGATGACCTTATACAGAATAATGTATCCTATAAAGATCATGCTTTCGTTTTCAATAATTTCAGAATTCAATTGTTTTCTTTCAACTTTATTTAAAAAAGTGAGATTTTTTTAGTCAAGGCCTGACTATTTTTAAAAAATTAAAAAGCACAATAGTATATACTGTTCATTACACTTTGTTGACATGTAGATGTCCTTTACACTGTTATACACATTATATATCTATATATATATATTAACATTTTACTGAACTTATTTAATTGTTAGTCAGTTAGATTTGCCATATAAAGGTAAGGCCATGTTTACTCCAAACATATATCTATGATGAAAGCCTGCGATGTATTCCACTGTATACAAATACAGTGGCTACATTGCCCTTTGGGTCCCATTTTAAAAAAACATTATAAAAACATATGCCGTATACCATTTTTTTGGATTAGAATAATCTATTATGCTATTGTATATCTTTTTTTTTTTTTTTTTTTTTTTTTTTAGTTTGTGATCTACTGACCTATAACAGCCTAATGGAAATAAAAAAGGACACTTTTGTCCTCCATCAACCAAATGAAGCCTTGTAGGTAAGCTCAGAAATAACATTGGGAGGGTTTCTCGGCATGCAGACATACCCACTAAGTGTATATCACTAATTCGATACGAATTGGTGGAACATACCGTAGAGTAGTCAATTACTTGAACTTTAGAAAAAAATGGTACATTGCATATTCAGATTTAGTATTCATGTGTAATGATAAATTATATATTATATTGTACATTAGAATTAAAGGGATCCTATCATTAAAACTCGTTTTTTTCTGCCTACCATGTAGGAATAGCTATTCTTCTCCTACGCCGCCATTCCGTAGAAATCCAGATTTTCGTCGGTATACAAATGAGTTCTCTTGCAGCACTGGGGACGGGCCCCAATGCTCAAACAGCACTGGGGGCGTCCCCAATACTGTGAGAGAACTCTCCAGTGCCGCCTCCATCTACTTCAGGAACGGGTCTTCTTCACGTCTTCTTCTGGTGGTGGCTTCAAACTTCTAGGTCTCAGGCCTAGGGCAAAGCTGAATGTGCATGCCCGCTGGCCACAAGAAAGTGGCCGCTTACACAGTATTGTAAGCGGCCATTCATAAACCGGATTATATACCAAGTGGCGGCCTGGAGAACACATCTAAAGGTAGGAGAAGAATAGCCTTTCTTAAGACTATTCCTACGTGGTAGGCAGAAAAAATTGAGTTTTAACCCCTTAACGACCGACCCATAGGTAATCTACATCGGCACTGACAGGTCCTTCCTGACTGCCCTATAGGAAAACTACGTCGGGCAGTCAGGGAAGGATTCCCTGTCAATGCCGATGTAAATGGAGTGGATCTTAGCTTTATCTTACAGCTAAGACCCTGCTCCATAACCCCCCATCGGAGGTGGCTCCGATGGGGGGGTTTTAACAAACATGATCAAACATGATCACGGAACTGAAGCGGTTCCGTGATGGTGCCGGCGGTATCGGCACCCCCCGCAGCGAGATCGGAGGGTGCCGATATACAAAACATGCAGTCTGGGGTCTGGCCAGTGACCCCAGACTGCCTGAGCCCCCCGTTACCTGGTTGATCCTGCCTCCAGTACTCAGGAAGCCAAGCGATGCGTCTACATCGCTTGGCTTCCTGTTACAGACTGGAGACACGTGCAGCCTGTGTCTCCTGTGTCTCCAGCCTGTAACACTGATTCAGCAATGAAATCATTGCTGAATCAAGTGTCCTAAGAGGGACACATAAAAAAAGTGAAATAAAAAGTGAAAAATAAATAAATAAAGCTTTTGAAAAAAAATGAATAAAGTTATAAAGCCCCAAAAATCCCCTTTTTTCTATAGAAAATGAGTTATGTAAAAAAAAACAACCTAAAAATTAATAAAAACAATACATATTTGGTATCGCCGCTTCCGTAACAATCTATACAATAAAACTGAAACAATATTTAATGTATACGGTAAACGTCAGGGAAAAAAAACGGAAAAAACCCGCTGGAAGTAGTGATTTTTCGCCATCTCAAAATATGCTATAAAAAGTGATCAAAAAGTCATATGCACCCCACAATAGTACCAAGAAAAAGCGCAGGTTGTCCTGCAAAAAATAAGCCCTCAACCAACACTGTCAACCGAAAAATAAAAATGTTACGCCTCTCAGAAGATGGCGATGCAAAAATCACTGATTTATGTCCCCAAATGTGTTTTTCCTCTGTAGAATTAGTATCGCATAAAAAAATACTATAAATGAGGTATCGCCGTAACCGTACCGACCCGCAGAATAAAGGTCACATGTTACTTATACTGTACGCTGCATGGCGCAAAATTTTAAAGGGAAAACTCAATGCCAGAATTGATTTTATTTTTTTAAATCCAGCAAAAAAAGAGTTAATAACATGTATTCAATAGAATGTAGGCACCCAAAAATGGTGTCATTACAAAATACACTTCATCCTGCAAACAACAAGCCCTTATATGGCCGCGTCACCAGAAAAATAAAACAAATATAGCATCTAGTAATGTGAAGACAAAAACCAGCAAAAATCGCCAAATCATTAGAACACGACTGGCTGCATCAGGAAGGGAATGTATAAGCTGTGTGAGCGGATATCAGGGGACACCCCAGATTTACAGTTTATGAGGGAAAAGACACCTGAAGTGACCCCCAAAGTGACCCCCAGAGCAGCTCCCCCAATCATAGGAGCTACTGGGACATAGTAGGGAATTTGGTGTTCCCAATGTCCTCCGCACCGCTTATGTATTCCCCTTCGCCATCCGCTGTGCAGTCACATCCGGGATACTAATACTCACTACTAGAGATGAGCGAACACTAAAATGTTCGAGGTTCGAAATTCGATTCGAACAGCCGCTCAATGTTCGTGTGTTCGAACGGGTTTCGAACCCCATTATAGTCTATGGGGAACAGATACTCGTTAAGGGGGAAACCCAAATCCGTGTCTGGAGGGTCACCAAGTCCACTATGACACCCCAGGAAATGATGCCAACACCTCTGGAATGACACTGGGACAGCAGGGGAAGCATGTCTGGGGGCATCTAACACACCAAAGACCCTCTATTACCCCAACATCACAGCCTAACAACTACACACTTTACACACTCAATACCACCTCTCTGACAGTAGGAAAACACCTTGAAACATGTGTATTTGGCACTTGCAGTGAGGAGAGCTTGTCACCAGCAGTGAATTTGGCCCTTGTAGTAAGTTGAGGTTGGCACCAACATTTGTTTTGAAAATCAGGGTGGATTGAGCCTCTAACCAGCAGAGTTTGGGCAAATTCATGGTGGAGGGAGCCTCTAAACACCCCAGTTTGGGCAAATTCATGGTGGAGGGAGCCTCTAAAAACCCCAGTTTGGACCAATTCATGGTGGAGGGAGCCTCTAACCAGCCCAGTTTGGGCAAATTAATGGTGGAGGGAGCCTCTAACCAGCCCAGTTTGGACCAATTAATGGTGGAGGGAGCCTCTAACCACCCCAGTTTGGACCAATTCATGGTGGAGGGAGCCTCTAAACAGCCAAGTTTGGACCAATTCATGGTGGAGGGAGCCTCTAACCAGCCCAGTTTGGACCAATTAATGGTGGAGGGAGCCTCTAACCAGCCCAGTTTGGACCAATTAATGGAGGAGGGAGCCTCTAACCAGCCCAGTTTGGACCAATTAATGGTGGAGGGAGCCTCTAACCAGCCCAGTTTGGACCAATTAATGGTGGAGGGAGCCTCTAACCAGCCCAGTTTGGACCAATTAATGGTGGAGGGAGCCTCTAACCAGCCCAGTTTGGACCAATTCATGGTGGAGGGAGCCTCTAAACAGCCAAGTTTGGACCAATTCATGGTGGAGGGAGCCTCTAACCAGCCCAGTTTGGACCAATTAATGGTGGAGGGAGCCTCTAACCAGCCCAGTTTGGACCAATTAATGGTGGAGGGAGCCTCTAACCACCCCAGTTTGGACCAATTCATGGTGGAGGGAGCCTCTAAACAGCCAAGTTTGGACCAATTCATGGTGGAGGGAGCCTCTAAAAACCCCAGTTTGGACCAATTCGTGGTGGAGGGAGCCTCTAACCAGCCCAGTTTGGGCAAATTCATGGTGGAGGGAGCCTCTAAACAGCCCAGTTTGGGCAAATTCATGGTGGAGGGAGCCTCTAACCAGCCCAGTTTGGACCAATTAATGGTGGAGGGAGCCGCTAAACAGCCCAGTTTGGGCAAATTCATGGTGGAGGGAGCCTCCAAACAGCCCAGTTTGGACCAATTCATGGTGGAGGGAGCCTCTAAAAAACCCAGTTTGGACCAATTCATGGTGGAGGGAGCCTCTAAACAGCCCAGTTTGGGCAAATTCATGGTGGAGGGAGCCTCTAACCAGCCCAGTTTGGACCAATTAATGGTGGAGGGAGCCTCTAAACAGCCCAGTTTGGACCAATTCATGGTGGAGGGAGCCTCTAAACAGCCCAGTTTGGGCAAATTCATGGTGGAGGGAGCCTCTAACCAGCCCAGTTTGGACCAATTAATGGTGGAGGGAGCCTCTAAACAGCCAAGTTTTGGGAAATTCATGGTGGAGGGAGCCTCTAACCAGCCCAGTTTGGACCAATTAATGGTGGAGGGAGCCTCTAAACAGCCCAGTTTGGACCAATTCATGGTGGAGGGAGCCTCTAAACAGCCCAGTTTGGGCAAATTCATGGTGGAGGGAGCCTCTAAAAAACCCAGTTTGGACCAATTCATGGTGGAGGGAGCCTCTAACCAGCCCAGTTTGGGCAAATTCATGGTGGAGGGAGCCTCTAAACAGCCCAGTTTGGGCAAATTCATGGTGGAGGGAGCCTCTAACCAGCCCAGTTTGGACCAATTAATGGTGGAGGGAGCCTCTAACCAGCCCAGTTTGGACCAATTAATGGTGGAGGGAGCCTCTAACCAGCCCAGTTTGGACCAATTAATGGTGGAGGGAGCCTCTAACCACCCCAGTTTGGACCAATTCATGGTGGAGGGAGCCTCTAAACAGCCAAGTTTGGACCAATTCATGGTGGAGGGAGCCTCTAACCAGCCCAGTTTGGACCAATTAATGGTGGAGGGAGCCTCTAAACAGCCAAGTTTTGGGAAATTCATGGTGGAGGGAGCCTCTAACCAGCCCAGTTTGGACCAATTAATGGTGGAGGGAGCCTCTAACCAGCCCAGTTTGGACCAATTAATGGTGGAGGGAGCCGCTAAACAGCCCAGTTTGGGCAAATTCATGGTGGAGGGAGCCTCTAAACAGCCCAGTTTGGACCAATTCATGGTGGAGGGAGCCTCTAAAAAACCCAGTTTGGACCAATTCATGGTGGAGGGAGCCTCTAAACAGCCCAGTTTGGGCAAATTCATGGTGGAGGGAGCCTCTAACCAGCCCAGTTTGGACCAATTAATGGTGGAGGGAGCCTCTAAACAGCCAAGTTTTGGGAAATTCATGGTGGAGGGAGCCTCTAACCAGCCCAGTTTGGACCAATTAATGGTGGAGGGAGCCTCTAAACAGCCCAGTTTGGACCAATTCATGGTGGAGGGAGCCTCTAAACAGCCCAGTTTGGGCAAATTCATGGTGGAGGGAGCCTCTAACCAGCAGAGTTGTGGGAAAGCAGGGTGGAGGGAGCCTCTAACCAGCAGAGTTGGTGGAAATCAGGGTGGAGGGAGCCTCTAACCAGCAGAGTTGGGGGAAATCATGTTGGAGGGAGCCTAGTATTAGCAGAATTGTGCAACGCTTATGGTGGATGAGTATGAGGATGCGGAGGAATTGGAGAGGTTGAGTACAGACATGGAGTTTCATGTTGGGGTGCTTTACACAGGTGGGCACAAAAATGAAGGCTCTATCCAGTGGTGGTTCATTTTTATCAAAGTGAGCCGGTCGGCACTCTCAGCTGACAGACGGGTGCGCTTGTCAGTGATGATGCCACCGGCTGCACTGAACACCCTCTCAGATAGGACGCTGGCGGCAGGACAGGACAGCACCTCCAAGGCATATAGGGCAAGTTCAAGCCACAGGTCCAACTTCGACACCCAATACGTGTAGGGCGCAGAGGGGTCGGAGAGGACAGGGCTGTGGTCGGAAAGGTATTCCCGCAACATGCGCCTATACTTCTCACGCCTGGTGACACTAGGACCCTCCGTGGCGGCACTTTGGCGAGGGGGTGCCATCAAGGTGTCCCAGACCTTAGACAGTGTGCCCCTCGTTTGTGTGGACCGGTGAGAACTTGGTTGCCTACTGGAGGAACTGCCCTCCCTGCCGCCAACGTCACATGCTGGAAACATCTCCATCATATTCTGCACCAATTGCCTGTGGCAAGCATTGATGCGATTGGCCCTCCCCTCTACCGGAATAAAAGACGAGATGTTGTTTTTATACCGGGGGTCAAGGATAGCAAAGATCCAGTACTGGTTGTCCTCCATGATTTTGACAATACGCTTGTCGGTTGTAAAGCACCCCAACATGAACTCAGCCATGTCTGCCACAGTGTTAGTTGGCATGACTCCTCTGGCCCCACCGGAAAGTTCAATCTCCATTTCCTCCTCATCCTCCATGTCTACCCATCCGCGCTGCAACAATGGGACGATTCGAAGTTGCCCGGAAGCCTCCTGTATCACCATCACATCATCGGACAACTCTTCTTCCTCCTCCTCCTCCTCCTCCATTAAACGCAGTGAAGCGGACAGATGTGTGGACCTACTTTCCAGCTGTGACGGATCGGATGCTATCCCTAACTCCTCTGTGTGATCTGAGTTATCCCTGATGTCAATCAGGGATTCTCTCAGAACACACAAGAGCGGGATTGTAAGGCTCACCATCGCATCCTCAGAGCTCACCCTCCTTGTGGACTCCTCAAAGACCCGTAGGATGTCACAAAGGTCTCTCATCCATGGCCACTCATGGATGTGAAACTGAGGCAGCTGACTTTGTGGCACCCTAGGGTTTTGTAGCTGGTATTCCATCAAAGGTCTCTGCTGCTCAACCACTCTATTCAACATCTGAAACATTGAGTTCCAGCGTGTGGGGACGTCGCACAAAAGCCGGTGTTGTGGCACATGCAGGCGTTGCTGGAGAGATTTTAAGCTAGCAGCGGCTACTGTCGACTTGCGAAAGTGGGCGCACATGCGCCGCACTTTCACCAGTAGCTCTGGAACATTGGGGTAGCTCTTTAGGAAACGTTGCACCACTAGGTTGAAGACGTGGGCCAGGCATGGAACATGTTGGAGTCCGGCAAGCTCCAGAGCTGCTACCAGGTTCCGGCCGTTATCACAAACGACCATGCCTGGGCCCAGGTGCAGCGGCTCAAACCATATTGCCGTCTCATCGAGGAGGGCATCCCTCACCTCGGAGGCAGTGTGCTGTCTGTCCCCCAAGCTGATCAGCTTCAGCACAGCCTGCTGACGTCTACCAACGCCAGTGCTGCAACGTTTCCAACTCGTAGCTGGGGTCAATCTAACAGCGGAGGAGGAGGCGGTGGCGGAGGAGGAGGCGGTGGCGGAGGAGGAGGCGGTAGAGGAGGAGGAGGAGGGGGGTGTTCTTCTCGTGTCCCTGCCAGGAATGTTAGGCGGGGAGACGAGGTACACCGGGCCAGTTTGGGAAGCAGTCCCAGCCTCAACTACATTCACCCAGTGTGCCGTCAGTGAAATGTAGCGTCCCTGTCCGCATGCACTTGTCCACGCGTCGGTGGTCAAGTGGACCTTTGTGCAAAGCGCGGAACTAAGGGCCCGCCTGATGTTGAGTGACACGTGCTGGTGCAAGGCGGGGACGGCACACCGGGAGAAGTAGTGACGGCTAGGGACGGCATAGCGAGGTGCCGCAGTTGCCATCAGGTCCAGGAAGGCGGGAGTTTCAACAAGCCGGAACGCCAACATCTCCTGGGCCAGCAGTTTAGCGATGTTGGCGTTCAAGGCTTGCGCGTGTGGGTGGTTAGCAGTGTATTTCTGCCGCCGCTCCAATGTCTGAGAGATGGTGGGTTGTTGTAAAGAAACGCCTGATGGTGCCTTTGATGGTGCAGGAGAAGGAGATAAGACAGGACCAGGGGAGGATGAGGTAGAAGTCAACAAAGTGGCGGAGGCAGATGAAGTGGTGTCCTGGCTCGTCCTCTGGAGTGCATCGCCAGCACAGTCAGCAGTGGCAGTGGCAGAGGCAGAGGCAGTGGCAGAGGCAGTGGCAGTGGCGTGAACGGCAGGCGGCCTTTGTCCTGCCGTTGCTGCCTGCCAGATTCCAGTGCTTGGATTCCAAATGACGGCGCATTGAAGTGGTGGACAGGTTGCTCTTCTCAGAGCCCCTAATCAATTTCGAGAGGCAAATTGTGCAGACAACACTATATCTGTCCTCGGCGCATTCCTTGAAAAAACTCCACACCTTTGAGAAACGTGCCCTCGAGGTGGGAGTTTTTCGGGGCTGGGTACGAACTGGAACATCTTGGGAGATTCCGGGTGTGGCCTGGCTTCGCCTAAGCTGCTGACCTCTGCCTCTGCCTCTAGCTACCCTTTTTGGTGCTGCACCTGCCTCAACATCCACACTACTTTCCCCGCTTGACATCCCCCCTGTCCAGGTCGGGTCAGTGTCCTCATCATCCACCACTTCCTCTTCCAACTCCTGTCTCATCTCCTCCTCCCGCACAATGCGCCGGCCAACTGGATGCCCTGACGGCAACTGCGTCACATCATCGTCGATGAGGGTGGGTTGCTGGTCATCCACCACCAAATCGAACGGAGATGGAGGAGACTCTAGTGTTTGAGCATCTGGACACAGATGCTCCTCTGTTAGGTTCGTGGAATCGTGACGTGGAGAGGCAGGTTGAGGGACAATGAAAGGAGCGGAGAACAGCTCTGGGGAGCAGGGACAGTTTGGGTTATTGTTCTGTAAAGCTTCGGAATTTTGGGAGGAAGGAAGACAAGACTGTTGGGTAATAGGAGGAGAGGAGGCAGAGTCTGACTGGCTGCTGGACAATGTGCTGTAAGCGTTCTCTGACAGCCATTGCAAGACCTGTTCCTGGTTCTCGGGCCTACTAAGGTTTGTACCCTGCAGTTTAGTTAATGTGGCAAGCAACCCTGGCACTGTGGAGTGGCGCAATGCTTGCTGCCCCACAGGAGTAGGCACGGGACGCCCTGTGGCTTCACTGCTACCTTGCTCCCCAGAACCATTCCCCCGACCTCGCCCACGGCCTCGTCCACGTCCCTTTCCGGGAGCCTTGCGCATTTTGAATTCCTAGTTAGAAATTGGCACTGTATACCAGTAGTAAAAATTGTGGGTGCACGTAACCCCAATATATTCTTTGAATTCCCAGTCAGACACTGGCACTATATGGCAGTAGCAAGAAATGAGGGTATTTGTATTCCCAATATATTCTTTGAATTCCCAGTCAGACAATGGCACTGTATACCAGTAGTAAAAATTGTGAGTGCACGTAACCCCAATATATTCTTTGAATTACCAGTCAGAAACTGGCACTATATGGCAGTAGCAAGAAATGAGGGTATTTATAACCCCAATATATTCTTTGAATTCCCAGTCAGACAATGGCACTGTATACCAGTAGTAAAAATTGTGGGTGCACGTAACCCCAATATATTCTTTGAATTCCCAGTCAGACACTGGCACTATATGGCAGTAGCAAGAAATGAGGGTATTTGTATTCCCAATATATTCTTTGAATTCCCAGTCAGACAATGGCACTGTATACCAGTAGTAAAAATTGTGGGTGCACGTAACCCCAATATATTCTTTGAATTCCCAGTCAGACACTGGCACTATATGGCAGTAGCAAGAAATGAGGGTATTTGTATTCCCAATATATTCTTTGAATTCCCAGTCAGACAATGGCACTGTATACCAGTAGTAAAAATTGTGGGTGCACGTAACCCCAATATATTCTTTGAATTACCAGTCAGAAACTGGCACTATATGGCAGTAGCAAGAAATGAGGGTATTTATAACCCCAATATATTCTTTGAATTCCCAGTCAGACAATGGCACTGTATACCAGTAGTAAAAATTGTGGGTGCACGTAACCCCAATATATTCTTTGAATTCCCAGTCAGACACTGGCACTATATGGCAGTAGCAAGAAATGAGGGTATTTGTATTCCCAATATATTCTTTGAATTCCCAGTCAGACAATGGCACTGTATACCAGTAGTAAAAATTGTGGGTGCACGTAACCCCAATATATTCTTTGAATTACCAGTCAGAAACTGGCACTATATGGCAGTAGCAAGAAATGAGGGTATTTATAACCCCAATATATTCTTTGAATTCCCAGTCAGACAATGGCACTGTATACCAGTAGTAAAAATTGTGGGTGCACGTAACCCCAATATATTCTTTGAATTCCCAGTCAGACACTGGCACTATATGGCAGTAGCAAGAAATGAGGGTATTTGTATTCCCAATATACTCTTTGAATTCCCAGTCAGACAATGGCACTGTATACCAGTAGTAAAAATTGTGGGTGCACGTAACCCCAATATATTCTTTGAATTACCAGTCAGAAACTGGCACTATATGGCAGTAGCAAGAAATGAGGGTATTTATAACCCCAATATATTCTTTGAATTCCCAGTCAGACAATGGCACTGTATACCAGTAGTAAAAATTGTGGGTGCACGTAACCCCAATATATTCTTTGAATTCCCAGTCAGACACTGGCACTATATGGCAGTAGCAAGAAATGAGGGTATTTGTATTCCCAATATACTCTTTGAATTCCCAGTCAGACAATGGCACTGTATACCAGTAGTAAAAATTGTGGGTGCACGTAACCCCAATATATTCTTTGAATTACCAGTCAGAAACTGGCACTATATGGCAGTAGCAAGAAATGAGGGTATTTGTATTCCCAATATATTCTTTGAATTCCCAGTCAGACAATGGCACTGTATACCAGTAGTAAAAATTGTGAGTGCACGTAACCCCAATATATTCTTTGAATTACCAGTCAGAAACTGGCACTATATGGCAGTAGCAAGAAATGAGGGTATTTATAACCCCAATATATTCTTTGAATTCCCAGTCAGACAATGGCACTGTATACCAGTAGTAAAAATTGTGGGTGCACGTTACCCCAATATATTCTTTGAATTCCCAGTCAGACACTGGCACTATATGGCAGTAGCAAGAAATGAGGGTATTTGTATTCCCAATATACTCTTTGAATTCCCAGTCAGACAATGGCACTGTATACCAGTAGTAAAAATTGTGGGTGCACGTAACCCCAATATATTCTTTGAATTACCAGTCAGAAACTGGCACTATATGGCAGTAGCAAGAAATGAGGGTATTTGTATTCCCAATATATTCTTTGAATTCCCAGTCAGACACTGGCACTATATGGCAGTAGCAAGAAATGAGGGTATTTGTATTCCCAATATATTCTTTGAATTCCCAGTCAGACAATGGCACTGTATACCAGTAGTAAAAATTGTGGGTGCACGTAACCCCAATATATTCTTTGAATTACCAGTCAGAAACTGGCACTATATGGCAGTAGCAAGAAATGAGGGTATTTATAACCCCAATATATTCTTTGAATTCCCAGTCAGACAATGGCACTGTATACCAGTAGTAAAAATTGTGGGTGCACGTAACCCCAATATATTCTTTGAATTCCCAGTCAGACACTGGCACTATATGGCAGTAGCAAGAAATGAGGGTATTTGTATTCCCAATATATTCTTTGAATTCCCAGTCAGACAATGGCACTGTATACCAGTAGTAAAAATTGTGGGTGCACGTAACCCCAATATATTCTTTGAATTACCAGTCAGAAACTGGCACTATATGGCAGTAGCAAGAAATGAGGGTATTTGTATTCCCAATATATTCTTTGAATTCCCAGTCAGACACTGGCACTATATGGCAGTAGCAAGAAATGAGGGTATTTGTATTCCCAATATATTCTTTGAATTCCCAGTCAGACAATGGCACTGTATACCAGTAGTAAAAATTGTGGGTGCACGTAACCCCAATATATTCTTTGAATTACCAGTCAGAAACTGGCACTATATGGCAGTAGCAAGAAATGAGGGTATTTATAACCCCAATATATTCTTTGAATTCCCAGTCAGACAATGGCACTGTATACCAGTAGTAAAAATTGTGGGTGCACGTAACCCCAATATATTCTTTGAATTCCCAGTCAGACACTGGCACTATATGGCAGTAGCAAGAAATGAGGGTATTTGTATTCCCAATATATTCTTTGAATTCCCAGTCAGACAATGGCACTGTATACCAGTAGTAAAAATTGTGGGTGCACGTAACCCCAATATATTCTTTGAATTACCAGTCAGAAACTGGCACTATATGGCAGTAGCAAGAAATGAGGGTATTTGTATTCCCAATATATTCTTTGAATTCCCAGTCAGACAATGGCACTGTATACCAGTAGTAAAAATTGTGGGTGTATATAGCCCCAATTCTATTGCTAGGGGACTTGCAGGGTATTTCTGGGGTGAAGGTGGGGGGGCACACCGTTGGAACGGGTATCGGGGGTATATATCGGGTATACGGGAATACACTGACAGTGTATTCCATTCAGGATCCTGGGAAAGCTGGGTTGCGGCGATTGAGCCCGTCAGTGCCACGTTACACTGACAAGCTTCTCCCTGGAATTTAGCTCTTATAAGAGCTGTTGGTTGTCTTCTCCTTCCTATCTAGCCTGTCCCTGCCTACCCAGAATCTAACCCCTAGCTAACTGGACGGAAACCTCCGTCCCCGGTGAATTGCAAGCTCAGAATGACGCGAAGCTGGGCGGCGCTGTTCTTTTAAATTAGAGGTCACATGTTTTCGGCAGCCAATGGGTTTTGCCTACTTTTTTCAACGTCACCGGTGTCGTAGTTCCTGTCCCACCTACCCTGCGCTGTTATGGGAGCAAAAAAGGCGCCAGGGAAGGTGGGAGGGGAATCGAGTAATGGCGCACTTTACCACGCGGTGTTCGATTCGATTCGAACATGCCGAACAGCCTAATATCCGATCGAACATGAGTTCGATAGAACACTGTTCGCTCATCTCTACTCACTACGCCCCCTGATAAATTCTATGAGGGGTGCAGTTTTCAAAATGGGGTCACTCCTTTGGGGAATCCACTTTTCTGGTACCTTACAGGCTCTACAAACATGACATGGCGTCCAGATACCAAACATCTGACACTGGACTCCAAAAGTCGCATCGCGCTCCTTCCCTTCTGCGCCCTGCTGTGTGCCCAAACTGCAGTTTATGCCACATGTATGACACATGTATGACACTGGTGTACCCGTTATATCGGACGTAATGTCACATGTGGGTATAAACTAATATTAGGGCACAGCCGGACACAGAAGGGAAGAAGGTTTATTGGGTTTTTGGAGCACAGACGGTTTGGTTTTTGCATGCCATGACACTTTTGTAGAGCTGAAACGCCAGTAAAGTAGAATCCCCTGATATGTGACCTTATTTTGGAAACTACACCCCTGAAGGATTTATCCAGGGGTACAGAGAGCATTTTTAACCCCCAAGTGTTGCTATAACTTATTATCCATAAATGAATATGAAGCTGATTGTGAGAAGTGAAAATACCAATTTTTCCAGGAATCCGTCATTTCAGTGCGCAATATGTTGTGCCCGCCTTGTATCAGAGATGAACGCTCTAAAAGCAGTTGTGCCCGGGATACCCGCTTACCAGTTTTTGGAGTGTGAATCTCTGCTGACATAAGTTGGGCACAACATATCGGGCACTAAAATGGCGATTCTCTGGAAAAATTTCATTTTTAACTTCTCATTTTCAGTTGCGATTTCATTTCTGGAAACTAAATAAATGCAACACTCAGGGGTTAAACATGCTCGCTATGCCACTTGATATATCCCATCAGTGGGGTAGTGTCCAAGATGGGGTGACATGTCTGCAGATTCCACTTTATTGGCAATTCAGGGTCTTCGCAAAAGTGGCATGACGTCCAAAAACCAAAATAGCGCTCCTTCCATTCTGTGCCCGACTGTACCAAACAGCCATTTCTACCCACATATGGCATTAAGTCCGTTATCCGGGGTACACCAGTGTCATACATGTCGGCATACACTGCCATTTGGGTACACAGCAGGGCGCAGATGTGAAGGAGCGATATGTGCTTTTGGAGTGCAGATTTAGATTGTTGGTGTTTGGACACCATGTCACATTCACAGAGACCCTAAAATTGCCCCTACAAAATGGGGTCACTTATTGGGGAATTCCAGTTTACTGTCAACGCCAGGGCTCTGCAAAAACATCATGGCGCCCAGAGGGTCCCTCTAAATCTGTACCCCAAAAGCTAAAAAGCGCAGTGCTCCTTCCCTTCTGAGCCCTGCTGTGTGCCCAAGCAGCAGTTTACACCCACATATATAATTTTTTGCCCCTCGGGATGTCCCCTTAATAGTTTTAGGAGTGCAGGTCTCTGACAATACAAAGTGGGGGCAACGTATTGGGCACCGAAATGGCATATTTCTTTAAAAATTTCAATTTTCATTTTGTACATTAATTTTTGGGAAGCATTTTTAGGCTCAAAATGATAGTACCCCTTGATACATTCTTTGATGGGTGTAGTTTTTAAAATGGGGTCACATTTGAGGGGTTTCCATTGTATTGATACTTTAGGGGCTCTGCTAAAGCGACATGGCACCTGAAAACTATTCCAGCAACATCTGCCCTCCAAAAGCCAAATAGCGCTCTTTCCATTCTGAGCCCCACCATGACCCCATACAGCAGATTATGGCCACATATGGGGTATTGCCGTGTTCAGGAGAAATTGTTTAACAAACTGAGGGGGCCTTTTCCTCTTTTAACCCCTTGTGAAAATGAAAACTTTGTGGATAAAGGGACATTTTAGTAATTTTTAACCTACACATGCCAAGGTTAGTAAAATATGTGAAACGGCTATAGGGTCAAAATACTCACTATACCCCTCAATGAATACCTTAAGGGGTCTAGTTTATAAAATGGGGTCATTTATGGGGGTTTTCAATTGTTTTGGTAACTCAAATCTTGTTTGAATGTGCAATGGACCTAAAATATCTGCAAGTAAAATTTGTGTCTTGAAATCCAGTTGGTGCTCCCATCTTTTTGGGCCCTACCATGCGTCCGTACATAGGATTAAGGCCACAAAGTGTACATTTTTGAATACGGGAGAAATGGGGCCATCTATTTTGGGGTGTTTTTCTTTATTTTCATGCCTTGTGTGCAAAAAAACTGCCTTTAAAATGACTCTTGTGTAAAAAATATGACAATTTTTTGTTTGACACAAATTCTTTTAAAACCTATGGGGTCAAAATACTGACTATACCCCTCAATGAATACCTCACCGAGCCAACCGTAGTGTGATAACTTCTAGATAAGCAAATGTTCAAATGAGGAAAAAGGCTCACCTTGGAGGGTTGTGGATTATAACCACAACACTTTTTGTACATGCATATGTAAAATTCCTTCTCCTAGGTCGAGGCAGCAAAGTTCCTGACACCTCGCAGGTGTAATATTGTGTGGTATAAGGACCAATGGCTCAGATTTCTTCTGAATCCGAAACTAAGGAACTGCGCTCTCTTATTTAGTGGTTAAAAGTACACGATTTTATTGACTTCAGACAAACTTTCACACAACGTGTTTCGGGCGTTATACTACGCCCTTCCTCAGGTGTATTAGTTTCTACAATTAAAACACAACAACATACGTCTAAGCAATATGCGGTTGCAGCTCTCCAATAAATAGTTAAAACCAGCATCTCACTTTACATCAAATAAAACAAATATAAATCATGTACACAATGTACGCAATGGACCTCTTTGAAACTTAATTACAGAACATCTCATTGTTAGCACCCTAAATTGTGGGCAATGTTTCACACAATGTTATCTACCTGCCCAGTATTATCTACATAGTGGGAAGTAAAATGGTAAACGACCACTAGAGGACCCAGTTTAAGAGTCATCTATCTATACTCTTCTCCTCAGAGTCCAAGTTTACCATGTTGCACCACATTGTCATTATCATTAGAGCCGCAAGAAAGAAAAAAGCATGATCACTTACCCGTGACCGCTGGGCTGGTTGCTTGTCAGTCCGGCGGACGGCATAGTTATTTATACCATTGGTGGAAGTGGCATAATCGGAAGCTTCTGCTTCCCGCGCTGGCGTACGCGCACTCAAGTGCACGTGCACTGGTACAATTCATTTGCCGGCGTCCGGAAGATACTGACGGCGCGTGCGTCCACTTCAATATTCTGCGCACGCGCCCGATCTAAAAGACGCGCATGCGCAGTGTGACTCAAACCAGCTGTCCTGATGATATCTCCTGGCGGTCACTGCGCATGCGTCTGTTATAGCCGCACCGCAACTATGCTGGGCTTATCAAGCGATCGCTCGCTACTTCAGCGAGCCCTGCTGCTTCAATAGATGAATGGGTAACTATAAAGGTCCCAGTTATTATAGAAGACATTGTATTAAAAATTCATTACCTTTAGGTTTCTAAATACATTTTTAAGAACAAACAATGTTATAAATATTATAAATGTATACATATAAGTATAAATGACTGAATGAATGAATGAATGTATAGTTGGTAATTCAAATGTGGACCTTAATTTAATTGGTTACATCTTCTAATGCCTCGTTCAACCCTGATGGGGCCAACGTATCTAAACGATAAATCCAATACATTTCCCGTCTACGGAGGAGCTGAAATCTATTTTGGTGGGTGTCTGGAATGTGATCTACTGGAATAACTGAAAAATCCTTAAAATCACCATTGTGATACAAGGCAGCATGTCTCGATACACTGTGCTTCTCAAATTTATTAAGCACATTGGAACGGTGCTTGTTCAGCCTTTCTAGAAGTGTCCTTATGGTACGTCCTACATATTGTAGGCCGCATGGGCACTGTAGGACGTAAATAATATACTTAGAATCACATGAAAGATGGTGTTTGATATCAAGTGTTTCCCCAGTACTAGTACTACAAATATCCTTCGTGCCGTGCATGATAGTAGCACAGCACTTACATTTCTTTCCATAACATTTCCAACTACCAGGCGATTTGGTGACTGTGCGACTACTAGTAGCACCTGTGTCTTTCTTTCTTAGTCTGCTAGGGGCCAACATGGACTTTAGCGTACGTGCCCTCCTGAATGTTAGACCCGGATTGGATGGTAGTATTCTTTTCAAGTATGGGTCTGCCTTTAGAACTGACCAATGTTTCTGTAGAATCTTTCTTATAGTGGCATGTTTACCATTATAGGTGGTTAAAAAATTAAATCTAAAATCGGGTTTTGGTATCTTCTTTTGAGGTCGTAAACAATCTTCCTGTGTTAGGTCGGTAACTCTATCTAGGGCACCTTGTATAAGACCTTTAGGATAATTCTTTTCTATGAATCGATCTCTCATAATTGCACTTTGGGCCAGAAATTCTGTCTTCTTTGTGCAGTTCCTCCTCAATCTCCTGAACTGACCATATGGTACATTGTCCTTCCACTTGCGATAATGCAAGCTATGGTAGTTCAGGAGGCTATTACAATCCACTTTTTTAAAAAAAGTGCTGGTGATCACGTGGTCACCCTCACATTTCAATGTAAGGTCCAGATAGTCTACACTATTAGAGTCTGAGGAGCCAGTGAACTTTAGGCCCCAAGTATTAAGGTTCAGCTCAGCCAAAAATTGGACACACTCTGATTCCGAACCATCCCAGATAATAATGAGATCGTCTATGTATCTCTTATAGAACACTATTTTGTTGGCCCATCTAGAGCTACCGTGTATATATTGGTCCTCAAATCCGCCCATGTACAGGTTCGCATAACTCGGTGCGAACCTAGTTCCCATGGCGGTCCCTGTTGTCTGCAGAAATACATCACCCTCAAACTCAAACACGTTATGTGTTAGAATGTATTCTATGCCTTTTAAAATAAATGTTTTTTGTGTTAGTGGCATATTTGGGTCTTCCCCTAATACTCTGGCTATATTTCTCAATCCCTCATTGTGTGGAATATTGCTGTACAAACCAGTTACGTCTAGTGTTAGCCAGCGCGGGAAGCAGAAGCTTCCGATTATGCCACTTCCACCAATGGTATAAATAACTATGCCGTCCGCCGGACTGACAAGCAACCAGCCCAGCGGTCACGGGTAAGTGATCATGCTTTTTTCTTTCTTGCGGCTCTAATGATAATGACAATGTGGTGCAACATGGTAAACTTGGACTCTGAGGAGAAGAGTATAGATAGATGACTCTTAAACTGGGTCCTCTAGTGGTCGTTTACCATTTTACTTCCCACTATGTAGATAATACTGGGCAGGTAGATAACATTGTGTGAAACATTGCCCACAATTTAGGGTGCTAACAATGAGATGTTCTGTAATTAAGTTTCAAAGAGGTCCATTGCGTACATTGTGTACATGATTTATATTTGTTTTATTTGATGTAAAGTGAGATGCTGGTTTTAACTATTTATTGGAGAGCTGCAACCGCATATTGCTTAGACGTATGTTGTTGTGTTTTAATTGTAGAAACTAATACACCTGAGGAAGGGCGTAGTATAACGCCCGAAACGCGTTGTGTGAAAGTTTGTCTGAAGTCAATAAAATCGTGTACTTTTAACCACTAAATAAGAGAGCGCAGTTCCTTAGTTTCGGGTTTATAAAATGGTGTCATTTATTGGGGTTTTAAATTGTTTTGGTAACTCAAATCTTGTTTGAATGCACAATGGGCCTGAAACATTTGGAAGCAAAAATTGTGTCTTGAAATCCAGTTGGTGCTCCCTTCTTTTTGGGCCCTACTGCGCGCCCGTACATAGAATTAAGGCCACAAAGTGTATGTTTTTGAACACCGGAGAAATGGAGTCATCTACTTTGGAGTGTTGTTCTTCATTTTCATGTGTTATGTGCAAAAAAACTGCCTATAAAATGACACTTTTGTGTAAAAAAAAATATGAAATTTTTTTGTTTGACGCAAATTTTCTAAAAACTTATGGGGTCAAAGTACTCTCTATACCCCTCAATGAATACCTTAAGGGGTCTAGTTTATAAAATGGGGTCATTTATGGGGGGTTCAATTGTTTTGGTAACTGAAATCTTGTTCAAATGTGCAATGGGCCTAAAATATCTGAAAGCAAAATTTGTGTTTTGAAATAAATTTGGCCCTCCCTACCTCTTGGGCCCTACTGTACATGCGTACATAGGACTAAGGCCACAAAGTGTACATTTTTTAACACGGGAGAAGTGGGGTGATATAATTTGGGGTGTGTTTCTTCTTTTTGATGTGTTGTGTGCAAAAAAACTGGCTTTAAAATGACACATATTTGAAGAAAATGAAAATGTAATTTTTTTCATCATTTGTAATAATTCTTGCAAAACAATATTTGTTTGATCAAAATGCTCACTATACCCCTCAAAGAATACCTGAAGGGGTCTAGTTTTACAAATTAGGTCATTTAATGGGGGTTTCTGTCATTATGTCACCTATTCCTGTCTGCAAACATAGCTTGGTACAGGAAAAAAATCACATACTCCAAATTTCCAAAATTTGCTTATAAACTTGATAAACTTGTAAATTGTCTAAGTTACTCAAATATGTTAAAATTATTTCAAATATGCTTGAAACACAAAAGGAACATTTGGAAGTATATAACTACTAACTTTTTTGCCCTGTATTATTGTACATATATTGAGATATCACAGCTGAAAATGGAAAACATTGAAAAAAATTCAAAATTTTCAGCATTTGCGAGTTTTTTAATAAATTTACACAAGTTATATCAGCCTAATTTTACCTTCTCAGTAAAGTACAACATGTCACGAAAAAACAATATCAGAATCGCTTGCATGCGCTATACTGTTACAGAATTATTCACTAACAAAGTCACACAGGGCAAATTTCCAAAATTTGGCTTGGTCATTAAGGTCTAAAATAGGCTGGTCACTAAGGGGTTAATGATAGGATCCCTTTAACTATGTGAAGTTCATTTTCACTGGTGGGCTTAGATTTTGGGTGACCATCTCTTCTCCAGATAGGAAAATATTATACGTTTCCTAAAGAAACTTTTTCCATTTTTGCCAACTCTTTATTTTTACTACTTTTTTTGTACTACTTTCCCCATTTACTTGAGGGACATTTTGAATTCTATTTTGGCATGTCATATAGAACAAAGTTCCAAATTAGCATGATGAATATTCATTAATATTCATAAAATTCAGCTGCACTTAATAGAAGTGGGCTGCATGTTTTAGTGTCTAGAACTCCACTGATTACCATATGAAAACCGCCCATACTTGAAACAAATTTCTTTCATATTGAACATTAACATTTTGCACTGTTACTCTTTCTGAACATGATGTATCTGATTTTGCATTCTGGCAAGGAATTCTGAAGAACAAAGCCCTTAATATTTCCTTAAAATTATACCAATCTTAAAAGTGACATTGTCAAGGAAGTTAAAAACTAGAATATATTGGATGTGGTTTTTTCTCTGACCAGAACAGATTGGGAAGTAATGATGGCACCCCGTGTAAAGATTTTTCATCTTTAATGAGAACATAGTGTACCCATATTTGATCTTCACTTAAACAGTATATAAATGTAATGTTAATGTAAAACCACCATGTCAGGACTGGAACCAGCACCTCTACAGTTGCGCTGTGAGGTTGCCGCTCCTTTCCTTACACGTGCCGGTAGTTGCACATGTTTCTTTAAGGGTTAATGGTCCTCTCGCTCTTGAACGTATTTCTGCGCACTTCCGCCACTCCTGCTCTGCATTTTACACTACCAGCTAAGAGAATCAGATTTTGGTTAATCTCATTCGCACATTGTGGAAAAGCCACGTTTTCAAATGTGTGTGTTTTTGAAAAACGCAACATGTCAATTTTAATTGTGGAAGGGAAGAAAAACCACAGAGAAAAATGCAGCAAAACCGCCATGAGGCTAAGGCCCAGCGTGGCATCCTGCAACAAAAAAATCGCTGCGGGTAAAGCCACGGCAGCAGCAGAACAGCACATCGCAGTTCTTCTCCCAGCGCTTTGCATGTAAAATTTGCAGAGGTTCCACAATGGTTTTGGAAATCGTTGTGCGTCTGCACCACGTATTTTCCTGCAAGGTAGGGATGAGATTTTCTAGAATTCCATCCACTTGGGGGGCATTGCAGCACTGGAGCCCTGGGTTCAAATCCTGTCAGGAACACCATCTGCAAGGAGTTTGTATGTTCTCCCCGTGTTTGTGTGGATTTCCTCCCATACTACAAGTACAAGTCCAATATGTGGCTCACAATCTACATTTAAAAAAAAAGAATCCCATCCACTTTGCTGTGATTGTAAAATACTACAGAGGCCAGCACAGTGGCTCAGTGGTTAGCACTGCAGCCTTGCAGTGCTGGAGTCTTGGGTTTCAATCCTGCCAACATCTGCAAGGAGTTTGTATGTTCTCCATGTCTTTGCAGGGGTTTTCTCCCACACTCCAAAGACATACTGATAAGGAAAAATGTAGATTGTGATCCTTGTATGGGATCACAATCTACATTAAAAAAAAGTAATTTTTTTTTTCCCATGGCGTTTATGCCACATGGGGCCTTACCCTAAAAATTGCTGCAAAAAAATTACGTCTTTTTTTCAGCAGCATTTTTTAAGCTGCAGTTCGCTACGTGGGGAAATAGGATACAATGCGTTGTTTTTGACTGCGGCTCACTATGTGGGGTCTTTTCTAAGGCCAGGGCCTCTCGGGACGGAAACACCATGATTTGCCCGCGGCGGAAATGCTGTGAGAAAAATTGTAGCGTTTTACAGTAATAGCAAAATGGATGGGATTCTAGCGAATCCCATGCTCACTTTGAGGTAAAAACTGCAGTGCGGACACACCGTGAGTTCCAAAACCAGTGTGGTTTTGGAAATTGCAGCATGTCAATTATACAAACGAAAATGCCGGCGATTTCCCCAAAAGTATAATTGGAACAGAAAGTCAGTGGAGGAAAACTCCTTAAAATTTCTGTTTAAAGCGCTGCAGGAAGAACTGCAATGCGTTGCCACTGCGGTTTTTCCCGCGGCGCTTTTTTTGCTGCAGGATGTCCCGTGGGGCCTTACCCTTAAGAAGATTTAAACACTGCATAAATACAGGTACTGTATACATTTATATATTTTTCCCATTGTGTTATATGAGAGTAATATAAATATGCATTGAGCAGTGAGCATTCCCTTGTGGTAGTCACATGCTGCAAGAATCATATAATGGCCTAGTTTGATGTTTATGGATGCAGGTTTTTTTTTTTTTTTTTTTTTCCGTTGTCGCTTTCCAAAAGCCAATCGAGAGCCTGTTTTTGCTCCTGGCGGTTTCCCTATAGGAGAAAGTTTGCAGAGGCTCCATTATTCTGAAAAAAAAAAAGCAACTTTTAAAAATATACAAATTAGGTAAAGTGTTTAGGTGTATGTCATTTTCACTTTGGGCTTCAGTGATGTGTTCATTACACGCCCCTAAAGCCCATGTGCAGGCCATGTAATTCCGCATTCTGTCTGGACTTAGATTCTAGGGAGACATCGGCAAGTGTAATGTGCACCCACTGTGCATGTGCGTGACGTCACACTACACCCAGGCATGGCTTCCGAGCATAGTGTGCTATCATGCGCATGTGCAGAGGGTGCGCACTGCACTTGGTGAAGTCTCCCACAAGCCTGAGCGCAGACAGAGGACAGAACTATAAGGCCTGTACATGGGCTTTAAGTGCATGTAATAAACACATCACTGAAGATCATGGCAGCATATAATAGCACTATGGTTATGACAAACCTGGAAGCCATCAGTAGGCTCTCAGTTGTTAAGGCAACCGATTGCCACCCCCAAATGATGTTCTGGAGGGCATAGATTGGTAAAAAATGCACCTCTGCACTTTAGATGCCATGGTTATGTTTAAGGGTCCATTCACATGGAGGAAAATGGTGAGGAATTTGGTGTGGAATTTTAGCGCCGAAAAAAAAGCCTCCCATGCTAGCAGAAAAAGGAACCCATTGAGATCTATGGGAGGCTTTTTTTCAGCGCTAAAATCCCACACCAAATTTCTCACCATTTTCCTCTGTGTGAATACACCCCAACCGCAGCATCTATAATGTTAACAGCTGTGATTGGTGTCCGCACTGGTATTATACAGCCGGCATCCGCTGTATCAGGAGAGGGCTCAACTGCTAAGGGCTCATTCACATCTGTGCCCGGTCTCCGTTCTGCAGGTTTCCGTTTCCTGCACAAAACAGAGGTAGGAGACGGAAACCTGCAATACTCTTTCATACCCATTCATTTGAATGGGTTTGAAAGATGTCCGGCCGTGAGCGTCGGTGAGCGTTTTATGCTCTCCGCCGCAAAACCGTTTTTTAAAATCGGACACAGAGTTGGACATGCAGTACTTTGTGTCCGATTTTTAAAAACCAGTTTCGCGGTGGAGAGCATAAAACGCTCACCACCGCTCACGGCCAGACCCGCTCTGACAGCTGAGAACAGAGACCCGAACGCTAGTGTGAACCTAGCGTAAGCCTTCTTCATACAGCGCCTTGAGACCAATGATGTACAGGTACGTTATTAGCTGTTAAGTGGTTTAATGTTATATTGAAGATTGGATCTATTTTGTACATGTGTATATCAGTATTATACTTAGAGTATCTGAAAGAGAATGAATGTTGGTGGCGTGCATAAATCAGCTACTTTCTGTTGTGTCTCGCCTGTATATTTATTACAATGGCGCATTCGGCTCCTGAAGGTTTGTACATGATGTGAAGTTTGCTCCTTAATTAATTCAAATTCAGACACGGGAGATTTCACTATAGTTTATAGCAGAACATTTCTGACATAGATCTCCCCCAGGGCTCTCCCATCCCAGTGTTGTTTGAGAGCTGCTCAGCAAATTTCAGCAAATTTTGGATTAAAAAATGTCAGTTCCCTAAGTAATGTATCATATGTACTTTACAGCTTCTTTTATTTATATTTCTTCATGCAATTGCATTTACGCATACACAACTATTAGCAGGATAGTGTTATCACAGCTCAATGAACAGCCAAGTATACGGCAACTGGAGAATAATAAGGGCAACTGACTAGCAAAAGCTTGTGGAATAAATTTACATCTCCTAATCTCAAATCATTAAACTGCTCGAATATAATAATTAAAAGCTAACTTAAGGCTCCGTTCCCACGGAGTAACACGCCGCTCATTCTGACACATAAACACGTGTCAGAGTGAGCGCAGTAAAACAGAATCCCATTGAATTCAATAGGTTCGGTCTTATGCGCGCTACACATTGAAAGCAATAGGTAAAAAAAAAAGCCTCCCATTGAGTTCAATGGGTAGCGCGCGTAAGCCGGCACCCATTGAAGTCAATGGGATCTGTTTTGAAGCGCCTCACTCTGACACGTGTTTACGTGTCAGAATGAGCGGTGTTACTCTATGGGAACGGAGCCTTAGGTGGAGGTCACACGTTTCAGAAATGCAGCAGAAATAAAAAAAGCAGCTTTTCCCCACGTAGCGAACTGCAGCTTAAAAAATGCTGCTGAAAAAAAGACGTAATTTTTTTGCAGCAATTTTTAGGGTAAGGCCCCATGTGGCATAAACGCCATGGGAAAAAAAAAAATACTTTTTTTAATGTAGATTGTGATCCCATACAAGGATCACAATCTACATTTTTCCTTATCAGTATGTCTTTGGAGTGTGGGAGAAAACCCCTGCAAAGACATGGAGAACATACAAACTCCTTGCAGATGTTGGCAGGATTGAAACCCAAGACTCCAGCACTGCAAGGCTGCAGTGCTAACCACTGAGCCACTGTGCTGGCCTCTGTAGTATTTTACAATCACAGCAAAGTGGATGGGATTCTTTTTTTTTAAATGTAGATTGTGAGCCACATATTGGACTTGTACTTGTAGTATGGGAGGAAATCCACACAAACACGGGGAGAACATACAAACTCCTTGCAGATGGTGTTCCTGACAGGATTTGAACCCAGGGCTCCAGTGCTGCAATGCCCCCCAAGTGGATGGAATTCTAGAAAATCTCATCCCTACCTTGCAGGAAAATACGTGGTGCAGACGCACAACGATTTCCAAAACCATTGTGGAACCTCTGCAAATTTTACATGCAAAGCGCTGGGAGAAGAACTGCGATGTGCTGTTCTGCTGCTGCCGTGGCTTTTCCCGCAGCGATTTTTTTGTTGCAGGATGCCACGCTGGGCCTTAGCCTCATGGCGGTTTTGCTGCATTTTTCTCTGTGGTTTTTCTTCCCTTCCACAATTAAAATTGACATGTTGCGTTTTTCAAAAACACACACATTTGAAAACGTGGCTTTTCCACAATGTGCGAATGAGATTAACCAAAATCTGATTCTCTTAGCTGGTAGTGTAAAATGCAGAGCAGGAGTGGCGGAAGTGCGCAGAAATACGTTCAAGAGCGAGAGGACCATTAACCCTTAAAGAAACATGTGCAACTACCGGCACGTGTAAGGAAAGGAGCGGCAACCTCACAGCGCAACTGTAGAGGTGCCGGTTCCAGTCCTGACATGGTGGTTTTACATTAACATTACATTTATATACTGTTTAAGTGAAGATCAAATATGGGTACACTATGTTCTCATTAAAGATGAAAAATCTTTACACGGGGTGCCATCATTACTTCCCAATCTGTTCTGGTCAGAGAAAAAACCACATCCAATATATTCTAGTTTTTAACTTTCTTGACAATATCACTTTTAAGATTGGTATAATTTTAAGGAAATATTAAGGGCTTTGTTCTTCAGAATTCCTTGCCAGAATGCAAAATCAGATACAGGTTTTGCAAATTTTTGTTACATTTTTACCATATTTTTTTTTTTTTTTAAAGTATTGAGCCAGAGTCTTAATTATATATGAAGCTGCAAAATATCAAACATCTAGCACACGTCTTCTGCTTAGCTGAGATCTCTAACCTAGAAGGCACAACATGGCTTCATTTTATCATACAAGGATCAAAAAAATTTTTAACAAATAAACTTGTTCTACAATGTTTCATTTGCTCCATATGATTTACGTTGCTATAGAAACAGCTTAAACTGTATTATGTCCAACATAGGCAATTTAAATTGCTGCTGCGGTGTGAAATGAATCACAAAATTCAGTATGTGTGCAAGCTGGTCATCATACAAGAGCATCATGGGAGCAGGGTCAGTATATTTCACTAATAACTTACGTGATAAAACTCTTCTCAACGGCATTACTTGCTTTGCTTTTTATCACATTATATGGGCAATATTGGTGTATAGACACAGTTATGCATTTTTTTTCTCATATTTCCAGCCTGCCTGAGATTTTCTATTGTGGTTTCGACTAGATGCTGACACCTTTGGCAAAACTTGGTGCATCTAATTTGACCTTAAATTTTTTGACTTGCTAGACATGGTGAGGATTCTCAGAAAAATGGACTGTGAATGGAATGATCCATGAAAAATGTGCCAATATTTTTTTAAAAAAATTCTGACTCGGGGTAAAACAACTAAAAGGTGGTATCAACTTGGACTAGGAGCCTAAAGATTTATCTTCCATCATCAGCCACGGTGATAAACTGGTGCATTTTCAGATGGTCCATCTAAGCTTAGACTGTCAAATTATCAGTAAATCTGGGCTATTGGGACATATATCTGGCATTAAAATGTCGCTAATCTTGGGTTTGTGACATTTTGAAGATTAATAGACCACTGGTTTTAAAGGCAATAATTAAAGAAAGTCCACAGCAACACAATATAAGTAAGGGTGTGTTCACAAATGCGCTGGGGGATTCCTTTCCCCCATTCCACTTTAAAATGTGGAGAGAAAAGTCCTACAAGTTCTCCATATTTTTCAGGCAGGAACCTGGCGGACCTCATTATAGTCTGTGGGTAACCACTTTTAAAGTGGATTGAGTTTCTATTTTTTGGGTCCCCAAACGGATCCGAAAAACGAAAACCCAAGTGCAGATGTGAACTTAGAGTAAAGGTGCTTTAAAAACCCATTGAAATTAAGAATTTTTAAACTGACCACATGCAAGCTGTCCCCAAGTTGTTTTTCCTGCAATTTCCGCGGAATCACGGCAGGTGGACAGTGGCGCAAGTGTGAACACCCCTTAATGAGGCTTTGTACAACTGTATCCTAAGCCAAGAATGACACCAAGTAATGTGATTCCTCCTGCAATCCTGCTGCCTGAAGACTCTCCAGTGACACCCTTCTCCTTCTACAGCCGCACGCATCCTCCTGCGTCTTCTTCCAACATGTAAGTGATGCTGGTACAGAGCATACTGAGCATGTGCAGTACGCTCATGTAGCAGCCACAGAAAAATGGCCACCACACAGAGCGGGCAGAGCCGATTGGGCATGTCTTGTTGGCCATTTTTCTGTGGCCGCTACATGAGTGAACACAGTCTGGCTGGAAGAAGACGCAAGAGTACGTATGTGGCTGTAGAAGAAGAAGGGCGTTGCTGGAGAGTCTTCAGGCAGCACAGGGGACGCCCCTGCTGTTAGAGCGCAGGGGGGGGGTCTGCCCCCTGTGCTGTCTGGAGACTCAGTTGCATACGAAGAGAACCAGGAATATCACCGAAACGGCAGCGTGGAAAAAAAATTCTAAAGGTAGAGGAAGAATAGCCATTCTCGACGTGGTAGTACTAAAAAAAAAAAAAAAAAGGAATTCTAATGATAGAATCCCTTTAATGTTATTGATCAATGTATATACACAGTATATTTAAGGCTATCTTCATGGTTATGCAAATTGGCACTATAAGATTAGTAAATAAAGGTCAATTTAAAAGTAATAGTTACAAACATTAACTTGAAAAAGTAAAAATATGTATATGTAAGATGTTGTTCCAGTTTAATGCAAATCCTCCACTTTAATATAAAGTTAGAAGCGGAATCTTTGTGATAGTATATAAAATAGGCTTTGCAACACCGCACATCACTGTTAACAAGCTGTCTGGATTATGGTTATGGTTATAGAGAATTGCTGCTCCCATGACTGTCTTACCCAATAATGATCTGAAGGATTTTACATGCACACAAGGTAAGCGTGGCAGCCAAAGGATTGTGTCAGGCATTGAAAATGCACATTACGCATCTACATGTATTACGGCATCTATGGTATGGCAGGAAAAACTGTATTTCCAATATGAACGACCTTTCTATTAAAGTATTGGGCAATTCTGTTTGTGTTTTATCAATAACAGTCGCGGCACACAGTCACTTAGATGTCAAAGAGCACTTTGGGTATTGAACACTCAAAGAATACATATAGGTTCCATAACTAAGATCCAAATATGTACTTGTGTTCTCAGCAAGCTCTATATTCCTGTCCTTATAATGTATTCTTCACTATCTGCAAATATTATGGCTTTGAGACCACGCTGAGCCCCAAGTTACATTGTCTCACACAGTTCCTACAGATACAAATTGCCCTGTTCCACTGCTACACAATCTTTTTTTTCTTTTTAAGTACAGTAATTTTAGTGTCTTCTCATGAAAAATGACACAAATGGTTGCCAAGAGACTGAAATATTGCCTGAAGTGTTTTGGATATGGTTCTCCAAGAAGCTGCTGAGCAAATCTTACAGAAAGGAATACAGTCGTTTCAGTGTACCGTTTTAACAGAATTTTTTTTTAATGTCTTTTACTGCTGAAACTCCTCTGCAGCGAGGACTTGTAATCTGTTCTAATACCGCTCAGCTATATAGGATGTTATTAATTAACGGACAGAAATCAATATAGATAACTTGTTTTTATTACCAATTAGTTTGTTGTCTCAATGTACCTTTATTGCATCGATTTGGGATTTTGATTAAAATAACGGGAGTCTTTTTAATTGTAACTTTAGGAGATTAAAACGATGATTCCTTTATTTCAGGAATCGTATTTAATGATTTTCTACGGTAATTAAACAAATGCTTACATGATTAGGATTACTGTAGGCTTAATTTTCCATCATTAACCACTTCACTGCCAATTTCAGAAATACACAAATTATAAAATTATTAAAAAATCATATTATGACCCCCATAACCATACTGCACCTGTATTATAATGTCATAGGGGCCACTATTAAAATGCAACGTACAAGACTGTTTTTGATTAGTAGATAGAATGTGTGTGCGTTAAGGACCATATCAGATACAGAGACGCGTACAAAGTATTTGCCCCACTACATGTATATGACTGTATCAAAGACAGTCTAATACTGTAGTTAGCATACTAAAATGCCTAAAAAGTGGTGTCTCCCAGAATTAACTCCGCTTAAATATAAGCAAAAGGGAGCTGCCTCAGCCAGGTAAAGTCAGGTTAGGTTCACACTAGCCTTCTAACTACATTCGGGGTTTCTGTCCCCGAATCCACTTGAAAAATGTGGAGAGAAAAGGACTTTTCACTCCACATTTTTTAGTTGGAAACCCAGCAGACCCTATTTAGTCTATATTATTTCCACAGGTAACCACTTTTTCAGCAGGTTAGGTTTCTGTCCTTTGGGCCCAAACGGATCTGAAGACTGGAAAGCTGAACGCTAGTGTGAACCTGGTGTCAGCTGTTAAACACTCAGTTCTGCATCTATTAACTGAGCTCAGCTGGCATAGTCCCCTTCCCTAATGCCAAGAGCGGAGAGACAGCACCTAATGGAGGATTATGTACAGTAGATAATCTGTTTTCAATAGTGTAAAAATCCAGCTCCACCAGGCGACACGATGAAAATTTCTTAAAAAATAACTTTTATTGTAGCATTCCAATAAAAAGTGTTACAAAGTAACATCCAGTGGACGGTCAGAGATATCACATGAAAAAAGGCCTTTTGAGCTGAATCTTTCACGAGTTTTGTGTACATTGAGATAATCTGTTTTCCCTTAGTCCAAACAGCAGCACAACACATGGGGTATTCCTGCCAGGTGGAACTTTTAATTACCGTATTTTTCGGACTATAAGACGCACTTTTTTTCCCCCAAATTTGGGGGGAAAAGAAGGGTGCGTCTTATAGTCCGAATGTGGCGCCTGGCACCCGCTGTACTAGAGAGGCGGAAGCCGGAAAGGGATAGACGCCGGGGCCTGAGACATCGCTGCGCTCCTCTGCCCTGCATGAAGCCAGCGGCGGGAGGAGTGATGCTATTCCTCCGTCCCCCCGCCGCTGGCTTCATGCAGGGCAGGGCAGCGATGTCTCAGGCCCGGCACCTGTGCCGGCGTTTATCCCTCGCCCGGCATCCGCCTCTCTAGTACAGCGGATGCCGGGTCAGTATCGGTGGCCCCTTCTCCCCCGGGGCCGGTCCCCACCGGCCCCGTACCTGTGAAGTTGCAGGCCGGCTCCTGCGCAGCGATATCGCAGGAGCCGACCTGTTCGGGTGACAGCCGGGAGCCTAAAGAGGCTCCCGGGCCTGTCACTGCTATATTAGTATTGCGGCTGGTCTCTATGACCAGCCGTAATACTAATAGACAGAATGTCCCATAGACGGCAATACAGTTGTATTGCCGTCTATGGGACTTGCAATCAAGTGACCGCAGGTTCAAGCCCCCTAGGGGGAATAAAATAGTAAAAAGCTTTAAAAATATAAATAAAAGTTCTAAATCACCTCCTGTCCCTAGAAAAAAAAATAAATTAAAAAATAATAATAATAATAATAATAATATATATATATATATATATATATATATATATATATATATATATATACACTCACCGGCCACTTTATTAGGTACACCTGTCCAACTGCTCGTTAACACTTAATTTCTAATCAGCCAATCACATGGCTGCAACTCAGTGCATTTAGGCATGTGGACATGGTCAAGACAATCTCCTGCAGTTCAAACCGAGCCTCAGTATGGGGAAGAAAGGTGATTTGAGTGCCTTTGAACGTGGCATGGTTGTTGGTGCCAGAAGGGCTGGTCTGAGTATTTCAGAAACTGCTGATCTACTGGGATTTTCACGCACAACCATCTCTAGGGTTTACAGAGAATGGTCCGAAAAAGAAAAAACATCCAGTGAGCGGCAGTTCTGTGGGCGGAAATGCGTTGTTGATGCCAGAGGTCAGAGGAGAATGGCCAGACTGGTTCGAGCTGATAGAAAGGCAACAGTGACTCAAATAGCCACCCGTTACAACCAAGGTAGCCAGAAGAGCATCTCTGAACGCACAGTACGTTGAACTTTGAGGCAGATGGGCTACAGCAGCAGAAGACCACACCGGGTGCCACTCCTTTCAGCTAAGAACAGGAAACTGAGGCTACAATTTGCACAAGCTCATCGAAATTGGACAATTGAAGATTGGAAAAACGTTGCCTGGTCTGATGAGTCTCGATTTCTGCTGCGACATTTGGATGGTAGGGTCAGAATTTGGCGTCAACAACATGAAAGCATGGATCCATCCTGCCTTGTATCAACGGTTCAGGCTGGTGGTGGTGGTGTCATGGTGTGGGGAATATTTTCTTGGCACTCTTTGGGCCCCTTGGTACCAATTGAGCATCGTTGCAACGCCAAAGCCTACCTGAGTATTGTTGCTGACCATGTCCATCCCTTTATGACCACAATGTACCCAAAATCTGATGGCTACTTTCAGCAGGATAATGCGCCATGTCATAAAGCTGGAATCATCTCAGACTGGTTTCTTGAACATGACAATGAGTTCACTGTACTCCAATGGCCTCCACAGTCACCAGATCTCAATCCAATAGAGCATCTTTGGGATGTGGTGGAACAGGAGATTCGCATCATGGATGTGCAGCCGACAAATCTGCGGCAACTGTGTGATGCCATCATGTCAATATGGACCAAAATCTCTGAGGAATGCTTCCAGCACCTTGTTGAATCTATGCCACGAAGAATTGAGGCAGTTCTGAAGGCAAAAGGGGGTCCAACCTGTTACTAGCATGGTGTACCTAATAAAGTGGCCGGTGAGTGTATAACAAAGGTATGATGCTTATCGCTGCAATGTGCTCTGTAACATGGTGGAGACGGCTGAATATGCCTAGGAAAGGTGGTAGACTCATTGCTGAAATAGTGAGATGAATGCGGATGAGCTTGTTCTCTGTGAATAGCTGCTATTCCCACATTTTATTTTTTAATAAATGAAGCAGCGCTTATAGTATAATGTAGTGAGGGAAATTTAGCCGTGTGGTAAATGTTTGCATACCAACTGCATTATTACCATTTTGTCTTCATGACCCTGGAAGCCTCTCCAAAATCTGTGTGTAATATGCGCTGAGCAGTAATTCAGATTTCTTTCTCAGGTTTTGTGACACCATTTATTAACTACAGGAGAATGGAAGTTGTATAAAAGCTGTTCTAAAGCTAAAGAGTATTCCAAGTTAACAATGTGCAGACTTGATTCTTTTGTACTTGATGCTTTTCTACATTAAAGGGAGTCTGTCATTCGATATATCCTTTTCCACTAAACACACGGTGGAATAGCATTTAGAAAGGTTATTCCAGTCCGAACTTTCTTCTTTTCTTGCTCCCAGCCGTTTTTGAATTATTATTATTTTTTTTTTGTTATGCTAATGAAGCTCAGGGTGTGCAAGGGTAGTTCCCCCGAGCTCCAAGCACAGCGGCATCATACCCTGCATGCTTTCTCCTGGCCCTTTCTCTCACGTCCCTCTCGATGCAAATGACTACTCCTCATCGTCCTCTTCGATGTTTCCCCCTAGTGTCCCCATAGAGAGGGGCATGAAAGAAATGACCAGGAGGCGGCATGAAAACACAAAAAACTAAACAATTCAAAAATGGATGGGAGTATGAAAACAAGAAAGGTAGGACTAGAATAACCTTTCTAAAGGCTATTCCAACTTGTGTTTAGTTAAAAAAGGGTATATCGAATGAGAGACTTCCTTTATAGAACATTTGTATATATAATACTGTTTTAATATAATACAGTACTTGTTCATGTTTAACTATTACTGCCTTTGTTAATGGAAGACCTAGCCTTAGTATAGGTCATCAATTGAAGATTAGAGGGAATCGAACACCCAGGACCCTTGCAGATCAGATGTTTGAAGCCACAGCAGTGGCTTCCACTTTACAGGCCATGTAATGTTATGTTCTTTGGTTACATTGCTGATTTGCAACATAGTTCCTTTCAAGTGAATGGACTGGGATATGATACCAAACACAGCCACTATACAAGTGCATAAGGTAAAATAGGATAATCCTTTAATAGTCTCACCATGAGGAAATTCAGTGTGTTACAGCAGCATGGATTATACAGAAATATATTACAAGAACATGTACAAGCTCAGAATAGCAGATAGAAAAGATACTAGGAGTCATAGCAACTAAGAAGAAAAAGAAGGACTCAGGATCATTTATTTCTCTGTGCGGAGTGATCTTCGCTTAGCCTGATGTTGATTATACTTGCAACGAAGCAGTCGGTCACTGACAGTACTGCCCAGTGTTATCACGGTCTTATACATGGGATTTGAGTTGTTCTCCAGCATGGAGCTCACCAGAATCCTTCTGTCACCCACCACCTGCACTGGGTCCAGGAGGCTCTCCCGGACAGAGCTGGCCCTTCTAACCAGCCTGTCAAATCTATTTCTATCCCTGGCTGGTATCCTACTCCCCCAGCAGGCCACTCCGAAGCAGATAGCTGATACTACCACAGAGTTGAAAAAGGCCCTAAGAAGTGGCACTGTGTTTGGCTTTCTGTGAGGAGGAGGGTACAGAGAGCACAGAGCTCACCAAAGTAAAGTATAGGTTATCAACTAATAAGCCTGGAAAACCCTGTATGAGAATGAATACAGTATTTGTATATATAGTACTAGCAACTTCGTCCGCGGCCCCCTGACTCTCTGCGTGCCCTACCTGCAGTGCCGCCCCGGACCCCTGCATTTGCCGTGTGGGCACAGCGGGCCCGTCCAACACCAGTGCGCCGATGGACCTGCAGCTTGTGTCCCGGTGGCCCACTACCACTCCTCTTGCCCCTGGACTCTCCACTTTTTTCCCTACCCGCTCACCCATTCTCTCGCTCCCGCCTTCCTACCGAACCTGTGACTCCGAGACCCTCCCTCCCCCCTCCCACACACCCTCCCCACCCTTCTGTCTATCCCTGCCGACCCCCGGGGCCCCGGCGGACTCACCAGTCCGTGCCGGGCTCCAGCGATGCCGGAATGTGCGACTCTCAGCTGCAGGCATGCACGACGCCATGCACGACGAATTGTGGCTGTATAGCTCCGCCTCCGCAGTGGCCTTGGCCAATCGGAGCCCTGCGCCTGACGTGGTGATGTCATGTAAGGTCCTTCAGCCTAGACAGACTGTGAATTTGGTGTCCGTGGTCGGCAAACCCGGTGATATATGTGGATTCTAAGGCGCCTATGTTTTTTTCCGGGTGGCAGTCTAGATATGTGCGAAATTTCATTGAAATCCATTCGGCCATTGCGGCGTGATAGTGGAACAAACATCCAAACACACAAACTTTCACATTTATAATATTATTAGTAAGGATAAGGATTCATATAATACTTTCAAATATACAATTTAATAATGTAACACTTGCAATACCATGAAGCCAACAAGTTGTTGGTCATGTGTGTGTAAAATGAGCAAACTACCTAGATAACTGTGTATGTTCAATAAGGGTCCTAATATGATAAATAGGGAAATGTATATAGACCTACAATAAGCCATACCATAATTATGACTAGTTCCTATTTTTGAGACAGCAGCCGCCATAGTGCCATGTCAGACGTTTTGATCGGTGAGTTGATATATATCCATCGATCGCTGAAACAAAAGACTTCAGTGCTGAGCTGAGCCCTGTGCCCCTCCAGCTGTGTTCAGCTCAAGAGAGACGCTCTTAAGAGATAGAAAGCATTAATAAATGTCCCCTACTGTATATATAGTATAATGTTTTTTTCAAACTGGAATGTGCACATGAAACGGTTAACATACCTTCTTCCATTCAATGATGTTGGCCCAATAAGGGACATATATTTTTCTGTATAGTGCTGTATAATTCTGCCTCTCTGCGGATCTGCTGCACAGAGCACCACACAGGGATATGGGGGACTATATATTTTTCATTAATTATGTAATTTAGAAAGTAGGAGGGTGTTTACATTAGTGTAGGGATTTCCAATTATCTCGGACAACCCCTTTAATATGACATATGTGCGCCTGTCAATAAATTTGGCACAAATCACTCCAACTTTCTCCTTGACCTAGACTACCACGATATACAAAATTTAGTAAACATGGGCCACTGTCTGGTATATTGGTCTTTGCTGAGTGGGGCACCTTCCAAGACTTGTTATGGGGCCCTGTGGATATGAAGTCTCTACAGTCTGTTTCCTATTTTTATTCAAGACCCCCAGTCTCTCCTGAGTTCAGTTTGTCTTGCGGATTCGTCAGTCTTCTCTCAGGTAGTTTGTTGTGAAGACACAATGTTATTGCTCCCCATCAGAGAGACTGAACCCTCAAACACTTATAATATAGCCTCGGACAGAAGTTGACATTATGGTATTACAATGGCTAGAGTTTTGAGTAGAGATGAGCGAACAGTAAAATGTTCGAGATTCGATATTCGTTTCGAGTAGTCCCTCAATATTCGGCTGCTCGAATCGAATATCGAACCCTATTATAGTCTATGGGGGGAAATTGTTCATTTCAGGGGTAGGCAACATTCGATCAAATTATACTTACCAAGTCCACGAGTGAGGGTCGGGCTGGATCCTCCGAGCAGTCTTCTCCTTGCAGCGTCCCCACAGCGTCTTCCGGCTCTGAATTCACTCTGCCAGGCATCGGGCCTGGGCAGAGCCAACTTCGCATGTCCGTACTACAAGTGGGCATGCGCAGTCGGCTCTGCAAAGGTCCGATGCTTGGCAGAGTGAATTCAGAGCCGGAAGACGCCGCGGGGAAGCTGCACGGAGAAGACTTCTAAAGGTAGGAGAAGAACCAGCGTTGATTGGCCGACTGTATAGCATTCAGCCAATCAATGCTGGTTCTGCATCGAACTTTTCCATTCGAATAGCGAGTGGTACTCGATCGAGTACGAGTATTTCGAATACCGTAGTATTCGATCGAATACCTACTCGATCGAGTACTACTCGCTCATGTCTAGTTTTGAGTGATCTGCTCACTGTAAATGACGCCCCCGATAGTCCCTTGTCCTGCAGCAGCTGCTGCCATATGTATAGACAATGATACATTTTATTACTGTATACTGTATGCAGGTACTGGAATATTGAGTGATGGTCATTACTATCATCATGGTCACTATAAGGAGTAATTCAGACACAAAACAAAAAACACAAACACGATACAGATATGTATAAATGTTTATTATTGGATAGGCAACACTGTAATTAAAATATTACTGGCCCTTTAAATGATTTTAAAATTCCGGTTATTGGCCTACTTTCAAAAGTTCAGGTTATTAACCCATCCCAGACAATATTCTGACACAAAGATACGATAAAGTTATTACAGCCTGCACCGGTAAAAGGTCTAAAATTCAGAGATCTGTGTATGGGGAAGGGGCAAAATCATGTTGCAGGCACGCCATTTCTTATGTAATAGTTTGCTTCTGACATGTTGGTGAAGATACATTTGTATTTTGCCCATAATACTACAATATTAATATTATTATAGTATAGTGTAAGTATTAATAGCTGCTGCTGAACACTCACTTTGGAGAACTCTCCAGCGCCGCCTCTATCTTCGTCTGGAATGGCCTCTCTTCGCTTCTTCTTCCAGCACTGGGTTCAAACTGCGCATGCCCGCCGGCCACAAGACAATGGCTGCTTATACTTACTATGTAAGCGGCCATTTTCTTGTTGTCGGTGTGCATGCACAGTCGGCTTTGTCCATGGCCTAGAAGTTTGAACCCAGCTCCGGAAGAAGATGCGAAGAGTGGCCGTTCCAGACGAAGATGGAGGCGGTGCTGGAGAGTTCTCTTGCAGCATTGGGGACGCCCCCAGTGCTGTTTGAGTGCTGGGGACCGCCCCAATGCTGTGAGAGAATTCATTTGCATACCGACGTAAACCAGGACTTCTACCGAACGGCGGCACGGAGAAGACATCTAAAGGTAGGAGAAGAATAGCCTTTCTTAAGGCTATTCCGACATGGTAACTGGCAAAAATTGTGACTATAAAACTCAAACTTTATTAGTAATATTAAAAACTTTGACATATATATAGTGATGAAATGTCCACTCCCATATTAATGAAGCCCCAGTTTGTAGTGTTAAAGATATATTACACCTTGCTGAGGAAATAAGGAGTTAACTAGAAAACATCCTTCCAGATATGATTCACTGGATGGGAAAAATTAGGAAAACACTCTGATAAAAATATTATGTATCAGCGTGATTAGAATGTCAGTGCTTAAATAGAATGAGAGAGACAGTGCCCTCACAACTGATTCTTGCGTAATGAAATCAGCGATGTATTTCTAAAGCACCTATCGTTCATTCATTCACTCATGAAGCTAATCTACAGCTCTGGGGTTAAATAAGGAAAATTTGATTTCAAGTCCCTATTTCTAAATAGCATTCGGCATAGGACCCAATATAACTCTCTGGCCAGATAATTATTAAGCCTAGTTTAATCCATGCCCATTACTCGCTAAAGCAGCTATAGCATGGCGTTAGTAAACCCAATGACTACAGATAGACGGGAGCCCCCATATCACGGAGCACCACGCTATGCCTAACATCAGTCTCTCAGTCTCTCTACGCGTTTCCCCCAGTGAGATTCCCTACACCGGGTTCATCAGGAGAGTTTTAGATCATTAAGTAATATGCACTAAGACCCCGATAAACCAAAATGTTGCAGTTAAAACCGCATTTCTCGGCGCCCTGATGGTGGATGCCGATACTTATGTTGAAGCCAGTGAGCGCTTCCAAATGTGCTCTATATATATGGTACATGTTCCTACCGACAACCAATCACTGAACAGAGAAGGTGGAGTCGAAAGCGGCAGGACCACGCCCCCACACTCTAATTGGATACTCGTCCAGGACTGGACTACATGCATAACGTAGACAAGACGGCCACATGTAGATACAATTGTAACTGTATTCAAAAACAGAGGAAGGTACGTATTGCTGTCTGAATCGTCATCATCTATATTTTAATGATTGTATAAAACCACGTTTGTCGGATACATCCTAGGACCCAAACGCACGATCTCAAAAAACGCATCAGTATGAACTAGGGTCTAAGCTTTTAAATGAACCGTAAACTAGACAGATGAATATACAAATGGGGGTAACTCTATAACTACCGCTGTTAGATGACACCCTCATGCAATGCTGAAAGGGTTAACCTGCTCTCCCTACATATATATGAAAACCAGAAGCCATTTATACATGGTACTCAAAAATAATACCACAAATAACGGGATATAACCGCAACAGTCCGTCAGGCGGACTGGTATGATGATGTATGCTGCTAACCCATTTAATTTGTCATTGATTTTATTGTGTCCTTTATTATTTAATGTTATTTATTATTTCCTATATATGCTTAGGTAAAAACTTATCAGTTCATTTCATAACAGCAACAGCGCTGTCATCCCCAGTTAGAGTGTCTATTAGTTTTAAGGTCCAAAAAACTTAGACCCTGTTCATATGTTATGATCAGAAAAAAAATTTTGCGTCACTAAATTATCTACTAGTTGTCATAAATTACAGATCTCAGATATTTATATTCGTTACTATACAATCATAAAACCAATCATCTTATATTTTTCAAATGAAAGATACAAACGATGTCGCATCGTTTAACCCAAATGGTTTTACAGTTTTTAAACGGTAAGTCCACTGTGCTTCCCACTGTAGTAGGATCTGATCCAGATCACCTCCCCTGACATTCAGTCTCACACATTCAATTCCCTGAAAAGAGATGTTCTTAGGGTCACCTCCGTGACACTCCCAAATGTGTCTACTAATGGGCTGGTCCTCACTCCTATTGACATTACCTATATGTTCGAGAATCCTCCTTCTGAATTCTCTGGTAGTTTTGCCCACATAGCTCTTTGGGCACATGCAAGTAGCCAAATATACTAGCCCAGAGGATTTACAATTAATAAATTCCCGGTTCTGAAAAACACGGTCAGTGGTGACACTCCTAAAGGAGGTACTTTTATTAATAAACGGGCATGCCTTGCACTGTCCACATTTGAATGTTCCACTTCGGATGTTTCTTTCAAGCCAATTCACCTCTCTTTGAGCTGGGCTCAGGTGACTATGTGTGAGTAAGTCTTTAAGATTCTGTCCCCTGCGATACGTAATTGAGGGGTATTCCGTGACAGAATCTTTAATGTCGGAATCCAACAGCAGGATTTTCCACAGAGGACTGAGCATATGTTTGATCTCACTGAACTTATCATCATATGTTGCAATGAGGCGAATAGACATCTCTTTCTTTGTCTTAGGTTTTGGTGCCAGAAGTTCTGTTCTATTTTGAGACAAAGCGTGATTTCTAGCTCTCCTAATTATTGATGGAGGATAACCTCTCTTCAAAAACCTGCATTCTAGGTCATCGGCTTTATTTTGAAAATCCTGGAACCCTGAACAGTTTCTATGTATACGCAAAAACTGTCCCTTCGGGATTCCATTTTTTAGAAGACCTAGGGTGGAAACTGTCATACTGCAGCAAACTATTTGTTGCGGGTTTTTTTCGGTAGACAGTCGTCTCCACAGAACCATCAGGTTTCATTCCAATAGAAAGATCTAGGAACGAGATCTCCTTGGATTGGATGTCAGCTGTAAACCGCAGGTTAATTGAGTTATCATTCAGGGAGTCCACAAAGGCCCAAAATTCAGCCTCTGTACTGCCCCAGAAGAGGAGGACATCATCGATGTACCGTATCCATAGCAACACCGATGATGTCCATACCTCCATCTCTTCACAGAAGACCAGGCGCTCCTCCCACCAGCCGAGGTACAAATTTGCATAAGTCGGGGCTGCTGGGCTCCCCATCGCAGTACCCCTCAGCTGGTGGAAGACGCGCCCATTAAAAACAAAATAGTTCCTGGTCAGTAGAAAATGAAGAAGTTCCATTGTGAAATTGTTATGTTCCGCCATGGTGTTACCTCTCTTGGTCAAAAAGTAACGTACCGCCTCACATCCCAGGTTGTGCGAGATGGAACTATACAGCTGTTCCACATCCAGACTTGCTACAAATGTGCCCGGTGGAAATGTGATTCCCTCCAATTGGCGCAGGACGTCCATCGTGTCCCGGGCATAGGAGGGCAAAGCCAATACAAAGGGACGCAAGATGACATCAACGTAAGTGCTGATACCCTCTGTAAGCCCCCCTATGCCCGAGATGATCGGACGCCCCCGCAGTGGTTCAACACCTTTATGCACTTTCGGCAGTGCATAGAAAGTGGCTATCTTTGGATGGTTAGGTTTCATGAAATTGTATTCATTATGTGTTATAAGACCACTTTCCGCTGCCTTGTCTAGAATCCCATCCAATTGCTGTTTAAAAAGGGTGGTTGGATCTGATTCCAATATCCTATATGAATTTTCCTGAGTGAGAATATCATTACACATTTTAACATATTTTTCTCTGGTCATAAGCACAATATTCCTCCCTTTATCGGATGACTTGATAACCGTATTCACATCTTTCATAATTTCCTCCAATGCTCTATTGTTGGCTAGATCTAAATTAGATGGAGCTCTCCGTTTAGACAATTCAGAGATGCCTTCAATGGCCAGTAATTCAAATGTATCTATGAGGCTCGTATCAATAGGTGGTGGGGTTTTCTTGCTTTTGGGCCGCAGATTGGTTAAGGATAATGGCTCATTTTCACCAGAACCTTCACGTGTTTTTGAATACAGTTACAATTGTATCTACATGCGGCCGTCTTGTCTACGTTATGCATGTAGTCCAGTCCTGGGCGAGTATCCAATTAGAGTGTGGGGGCGTGGTCCTGCCGCTTTTGACTCCACCTGTTCAGTGATTGGTTGTCGGCAGGAACATGTACCATATATATAGAGCACATTTGGAAGCGCTCGCTGGCTTCAACATAAGTATCGTCGTCCACCATCAGGGCGCCGAGAAATGCGGTTTTAACTGCAACATTTTGGTTTATCGGGGTCTTAGTGCGTATTACTTAATGATCTAAAACTCTCCTGATGAACCCGGTGTAGGGAATCTCACTGGGGAAAACGCGTAGAGAGACTCAGAGACTGATGTTAGGCATAGCGTGGTGCTCCGTGATATGGGGGCTCCCATCTATCTGTAGTCATTGGGTTTACTAATGCCACGCTATATCTGCTTTAGTGAGTAATGGGCATGGATTAAACTATGCTTAATAATTATCTGGCCAGAGAGTTATATTGGGTCCTATGCCGAATGCTATTTAGAAATAGGGACTTGAAATCAAATTTTCCTTATTTAACCCCAGAGCTGTAGATTAGCTTCATGAGTGAATGAATGAACGATAGGTGCTTTAGAAATACATCGCTGATTTCATTACGCAAGAATCAGTTGTGAGGGCACTGTCTCTCTCATTCTATTTAAGCACTGACATTCTAATCACGCTGATACATAATATTTTTATCAGAGTGTTTTCCTAATTTTTCCCATCCAGTGAATCATATCTGGAAGGATGTTTTCTAGTTAACTCCTTATTTCCTCAGCAAGGTGTAATATATCTTTAACACTACAAACTGGGGCTTCATTAATATGGGAGTGGACATTTCATCACTATATATATGTCAAAGTTTTTAATATTACTAATAAAGTTTGAGTTTTATATTCACAATTTTTGCCAGTTCTGAGTTATAGTTAAAGTGTACCCATTCGTGTTTATATTCCGACATGGCAGGCAGAAAAAATACAATTTTAATGATAGAATCCCTTGAAGATAAAGCAAACTAATGTTCATTGTGTGACAAACATCCATTTGGCCAAAATCAGAGGATTTGGTGGACTTACATTTAATATAGGAAAAACAATGAAGTAGTCTGCACTGCATCCGAATTCCATAAAATGTAACGTTTAATCCAGCATTGTTAAGATAAAGTTACAAAAAATATACAAAAAAAGTGGCAGTAGGAAAACATACAAGAGTGATTAAAAACCAGCTGACGCGTTTCGAGGTGTTCTACCCCTTAGTCATAGCGTAACTGACACTAACAGTAGTTTTATGGGATTCGGATGCAGTGCAGACTATTCATTGTTTTTCCTATGCAAGTCTTTGCTCTATAAGTCCAAAGGAGTTTCAGTCGTACACCCCGAAGATCCAGACATATATGGTGACCTACAGTCTATATACATTTTCTCTTGGATTTATATTTAATATAGCCTATAAGTAGCAAGAATTAATAATAAACAGTAGTATATCCCAAAAGCTGCACAAACAGACAAAAACTCAGGGGAATAAAAATCTAATTATGTTATTAACCAAGTTCATAAAAACATGAATGTAGGAAATAAGACACAAGATGTGAACAAGTGTAATTGGGAAAAAAATGTGGAAAATATCTCAAAATATCTAACCTAGTACAATCCATAATAGTCCAATAATAATGCTACTAATAAAAAATAAATATAAAAACAGTCGGAGAAAAGCATGTGCATAGAACAGTCCTCACCAAAGGGGCAACACGGTGGCTTAGTGGTTATCACTGCAGCCTTGCAGCGCTGGAGTCCTGGGTTTGAATCCCACCAGGAACAACATCTGCAAGGAGTTTGTACTGTATGTTCTCCTTGTGTTTGTGTGGATTTCCTCCCCTTCTACAAAGACATACTAATAGGAAAAAAAGCATACATTGTGATCCCTATATGGGGCTCACAATCTGCATTAAAAAAAAAAAAAAAAGAACAGTCCTCACCAATAACAGAGCACACCCACGCCGCCCGCCAGATCAGCTGTTTTTTTCCATAGCGTTTTAACAGAAAGTTTGCAGAGTTTTCCTCTGCAGACTTTCTGTGCCTCATATACCTATACGGAAAATGTCAGCATTTCCATATATTCCAAAGTACTTTATTCACATCAGAACTAGTCAGTACTTCTCTGTATCAGCCCTGCATGATCATTGGTGTTGAATGTTTTTGCGTAAGGAGAGACACTTATTGAGTAGATACTTCTCTGTTCTCTCTATACAGTGTATGACAGCATCTACCCAACGGCTTAGGGAAGGATGCAAACAAGAGATGTTACCTACAAAGGGGATAAATGAACATATCATGGCCAGAAATAGTGTTACCCTTATGCACACACTTAGCAGCTTATTCTGAAAAGGACAGATACACTTTAAACACACCTTATAACTAGAGATGAGCGAGTACTGTTCGGATCAGCTGATCCGAACAGCACGCTCCATAGAAATGAATAGATGCACCTGGTACTTCCGCTTTGACGTCGGCCGGCTACGTCCATTCATTTCTATGCGAGCGTGCTGTTCGGATCGGCTGATCCGAACAGTACTCGCTCATCTCTACTTATAACGTATATAAACAAGAAATATAGACCTTTGTATTTTTTAATATTAGAGTATTTGTCTAGAAACTTGGCAAGCCGGTATATTGCTACAAGATATTGCCTGTCTTGAGTTATTTCCCAGTCTATGGCTAGACGATACCTGCCCATGGTATTCAAAATTATCTTACCCATTACAGATTTGCTATAGGCACAGAAAATACCATTATGGATCTTATTTAAAGATAATAGATAAAAATGACTATTAAGTATAGATTTCCAATGTCTCATAGTTGTAACCTGTTATTTATGAGACCACTGTACGGCATGCGCACTATTGAGGTATTAAAAAATAATTCAAACATTTACAGTCCAATGAAAAAGTTTGGGCACCCCTATTAATCTCAATCATTTTTAGTTCTAAATATTTTGGTATTTGCAGCAGCCATTTCAGTTTGATATATCTAATAACTGATGGACACAGTAATATTTCAGGATTGAAATGAGGTTTATTGTACTAACAGAAAATGTGCAATATGCATTAAACCAAAATTTGACCGATGCAAAAGTATGGGCACCTCAATAGAAAAGTGACATTACTATTTAGTAGATCCTCCTTTTACAAAGATAACAGCCTCTAGTCGCTTCTTGTAGCTTTTAATCAGTTCCTGAATCCTGGATGAAGGTATTTTGGACCATTCCTCTTTACAAAACAATTCAAGTTCAGTTAAGTTTGATGGTCGCCGAACATGGACAGCCCGCCCTCAAATGATCTGAAAACAAAGATTGTTCAACATAGTTGTTCAGGGGAAGGATACAAAAAGTTGTCTCAGAGATTTAACCTGTCAGTTTCCACTGTGAGGAACATAGTAAGGAAATGGAAGACCACAGGGACAGTTCTTGTTAAGCCCAGAAGTGGCAGGCCAAGAAAAATATCAGAAAGGCAGAGAAGAAGAATGGTGAGAACAGTCAAGGACAATCCACAGACCACCTCCAAAGAGCTGCAGCATCATCTTGCTGCAGATGGTGTCACTGTGCATCGGCCAACAATACAGCGCACTTTGCACAAGGAGAAGCTGTATGGGAGAGTGATGAGAAAGAAGCCGGTTCTGCAAGCATGCCACAAACAGAGTCGCCTGAGGTATGCAAAAGCACATTTGGAGAAGCCAACTTCATTTTGGAAGAAGGTCCTGTGGACTGATGAAACAAGGATTGAGTTGTTTGGTCATACAAAAAGTGTCATGCATGGCGTCCAAAAAAAACAGCATTCCAAGAAAAACACTTGCTATCCACTGTAAAATTTGGTGGAGGTTCCATCATGCTTTGGGGCTGCGTGGCCAATGCCGGCACCGGGAATCTTGTTAAAGTTAAGGGTCGCATGGATTCCACTCAGTATCAGCAGATTCTTGAGAATAATGTTCAAGAATCAGTGACGAAGTTGAAGTTACGCCGGAGATGGATATTTCAGCAAGACAATGATCCAAAACACCGCTCCAAATCAACTCAAGCATTTATGCAGAGGAACAATTACAATGTTCTGGAATGGCCATCCCAGTCCCCAGACCTGAATATCATTGAACATCTTTGGGATGATTTGAAGCGGGCTGTCCATGCTCAGCGACCATCAAACTTAACTGAACTTGAATTGTTTTGTAAAGAGGAATGGTCCAAAATAGCTTCATCCAGGATCCAGGAACTGATTAAAAGCTACAGGAAGCGACTAGAGGCTGTTATCTTTGCAAAAGGAGGATCTACTAAATATTAATGTCACTTTTCTGTTGAGGTGCCCATACTTTTGCACCGGTCAAATTTTGATTTAATGCATATTGCACATTTTCTGTTAGTACAATAAACCTCATTTCAATCCTGAAATATTACCGTGTCCTTCAGTTATTAGATATATCAAACTGAAATGGCTGTTGCAAACACCAAAATATTTAGAACTAAAAATGATGAAGATTAATAGGGGTGCCCAAACTTTTTCATAGGACTGTATTTATTGAAATTAAAATGTTTTCGATGCATTGGGAATTCTATGTATGATTTCTGTTGCTTTTTAGAGATGAGCGAGTAGTATTCGATCGAGTAGGTATTTGATCGAATACTACGCTTTTCAAAATATTCGTACTCGATGGAATACTACTAGCTATTCGCAGTAAATATTCGATTCAGAACCAGCGTTGATTGGCTGAATGTTATACAGTGTATAGCATTCGGCAAATCAAAGCTGGTTCTGCAGCAGGCTCGTCCTTGCTAGTCGGGAGAGCTGGCAGCTTGCTGTTACGAGGGAGCTGACTTTTTCTCATAGGAATGCATTGACCAGCGTTGATTGGCCAGTGTACAGCATTCGGCCAATCAACGCTGGTTCTGCCGGAGGCTCGTCTATGAGGAGGCGGAGTCTAAGATCGGACCACAGCAGTCTCCATTGTGGTCAGATATTAGACTCTGCCTCCTCACAGACGAGCCTCCGGCAGAAACAGCGTTGATTGGCCGAATGCTGTACACTGGCCAATCAACGCTGGTCAATGCATTCCTGTGACAAAAAAGTCAGCTCCCTCGTAAAAGCAAGCTGCCAGCTTTCCTTACTAGCAAGGATGAGCCTGCTGCAGAACCAGCGTTGATTGCCGCAGGCTCGTCTTTGCTAGTCGGGAGAGCTGGCAGCTTGCTGTTACAAGGGAGCTTACTTTTTATCAGCGCAGCTGCAAGCGCTGTGCAGTTAAAGCACACGGACCCCATAGACTATAATGGGGTCCATGCGCTTTAACTGCACAGTGCTCCTCCTAAACACTCGTGGACTTGGTGACTCTCCTTTAGTCGAATAGTGGTTTCCCTTGAAATGAGCATTTTTTCCCGTAGGCTATAATGGGATTCGATATTCGATCGAGTAGTCTAATGTTGAGGCTCTACTCGAAACGAATCTCGAATCTCGAATATTTCACTGTTCACTCATCTCTAGTGCTTTTCATTTTTTAATACATATCCTGATAATACTTTTAGCAACTTGAAATTGTTATTTGTGATTTCATATCTCTGAGCAGCAGGATTTCACACTGGTATCAAAAAGAAAGATCACAGTAGCTGTTGTCTTGCTTAGTTGTTCACTGAAGAATTCTGGATATATTGAGCCCCAGACACAATGAAATAGTGAATACCTCTAACCTTGTTCCTCAGAGTCCTTGAATATACAAATCTGTAAATACTTAAAGCAAATAAAATTCCTAATCTTTGTCTTTCATCTTAATTACAATGTAGCAGTGCAGAGTAAATGTACATGTACAATAAAATATAAGAACACAAATGTAGAAAAAATGAAAGTAGTCTGAAACCACATTATTGTAAAATACAATACAAATAATACAATACAGTGCAGGAAAAAAAGTATTTTGCCTCTTCCAGATTTCCCATTACTACATTTGATCTGATTTGATCTTTCAACAGAATGTCACATTAGATAAAGGCAGTCTATATCAAATCAGTTATTCTAACAGAAAACTTATCTAATACTTGTGTATTAATGTGAAAAATAATATCGCCCTTAAACTTCCTAAGAGCAAGAAAACAAGGGTCACCTGCAATTGAAAACATGGGGGATATTTATTAACCCCTTCCTGCTGGGTGTTTAAACATGGCGGCCGCACTGGAGTTGGGCAGCCACAATAGATGCCGGGTGATGTTTATAGATGTTTATACATAGATGTTTATACATTAGCCACCCAGCATTAATGCCCACGATCAGTGCCTGCACTGATCGTGGGCATTAACCCCTTCGGCACCTCAGTCAAAGCTGACTGAGGCGCCATTTTACTGGCAGCGCATGGGCACCGCTATTTTGTCGGCAATTGCCAGCTCCTGGAGTAAGCTCTGGGACCAGGATTGCATTGTCAGCACAGCAGGGAGCCCTGTAATAGCCCGTCATTCAATGGATTCTATTGCAGGCTATTGTATGTAGAAAGATCACAGTAGCTACTCTATGTAGCCTGCAATAGAAGAGCCGGGTTTTTGCAATGCATTGCAATTAGAGATGAGCGAGTACTGTTCGGATCAGCCGATCCGAACAGCACGCTCCATAGAAATGAATGGATGCACCTGGTACTTCCGCTTTGACGGCGGCCGGCCGTCAAACCCCCCGCGTGCCGGCTACGTCCATTCATTTCTATGCGAGCGTGCTGTTCGGATCGGCTGATCCGAACAGTACTCGCTCATCTCTAATTGCAATGCATTAGCATTGGGATGCATTACATTAGTGATCAGACTGTGGTTCAAGACCCTTAGGAGGTCTAATAAATGCATTAAATCAAATCACCCCCCTTTCCTTAGAACACATATAAAAGTACTTAAATACTGTGAAACACATACACATTAGATATTCCTGTGTGCGAAAACGCCCGCTCTACAAATCTATGAAAATATTACCGTACAGTAAATGCCATAGCGGGAAAAAAAAGTCAAAAGTGCCAAACCGCTGTTTTTTCACTGTTTTGCCTGTGACAAAAATTTGAACAAAAAGTGATCAAAGCAATAACAATTCCCCAAAATGGTAGAACTGATAAGTACACCCAGACCTGCAAAATAAAGTCGCCCTATGCATTTCAGCCTCATTTGCTGTCTCCTAGGCACATCAGTTTGATGGTGTGTGTGTGTGTGTGTGTGTGTGTGTGTGTCTGAAAAGACCCCAGAGTATAATAACTGTTAATGGGTGTCACAATGGAGCATAATACTGGGTGATGGGGCCACTATGGGGCATAATACTGGGTGAAGGGGCCACTATGGGGTATAATGCTATTTGCAGGGGCAACTATGGGGCATGATAGTGTGCGCAGTAATGCTGGGGGGGGGGTTGGTCGGGGTCTTCGGCGTCGGTCGGGGGGGGGGGGGCCATGTCAAAGCTTCACCACGGGGCCCCACCATTCCTAGTTACGCCACTGCAAGGGCCATGCACCAAAGATGCACCACATATACCCCCATCTATACTAGAAAACTGGCATAGATGGGTTGGTAAACTCCCCCAATCTGATTGAAATTTAGAGCATGGTGTGCAGTTGATTGGTTGTCTAGCTTAGAAAAACACAGTTGATTTAATCTAAATATAGTTCCACATCTGTCCACAAGTTGTGTGTAGTATCAAAACTCAGCCTTGTTCACCTTACAGCAGGTACAGTGCCAGAAAAACATGGACAATTGTGGTTCTGATTCTGCTAGAAAACAGTCACTTTTTTTAATCCTAGACAATCCTTTAGTAGACTTGGAAAGGATATATAGAAAAACCGAGAACTGGCAGAGCGCTAAAGGCAGCAAAATCCGTAATAGACTTGAAAAATAAAAATGACGATATGCAAGGTAAAGATGAATTGGTTCTGTTTTATTGCTCCAGCTGACTTGGTTCTAAGGCTATTGCTGGACACTTCCTGCTTGGCCTGAAGAAGACACCCGCCCGGTGTCGAAACGCGTAGCCGTTTTAAGCTGTTGTTCATGGCCTTGGAGCAATAAAACAGAACCAATTCATCTTTACCTTGCATATCGTCATTTTTATTTTTCAAGTCTATTACGGATTTTGCTGCCTTTAGCGCTCTGCCAGTTCCCGTTTTTTCTATATATCCTTTCCATTTTTTCACCACCCACTGTGTGAGACGGTGTCCGGGTAAGAGCTGCAATTGGCCCGGTGGGCTCCTGACTGGAGTCTACTATTTCCACCAGACGGGAGCCAGGTCACCCTTTTTAAACTTCTTTGGTAGACTTGTTCAAGTTGCTGCCTCAAATTTCTCTTACTTAGCACATCCACTGAATATTAAAGAGGACCTTTCACCATCTGGGGCACATGTGGTTTAATACACCTCTAGAAAGCTGACAGTGCGCTGAATTCAATGCACTATCGGCTTTCATGTTCTGTGTCCCTGGTGAAGAGCTATCAGTGCCGATACCATAGCTCTTCACCATCAGAAGGGCATTTCTGACAGTCAGTCAGGAATGCCCTTCCTCACAGCAGCGCCTATAGCGATGTACTGTGAGAGCAGGGAGGAACGCCTCTCTCCTCTCCTGATAGTACTTGTACATAGACAAGTACTGGAGGGGGGGGCAATAGATGCTACTGTGAGGAAGGGCGCTCCTGACTGTCTGTCAGATATGCCCTTCTGACAGTGAAGAGCTATGGTACTGGCACCGATATGTCTTCACTGGGGGCACAGAACATGAAAGCCGATAGTGCGCTGAATTCAGCGCATTGTCGGCTTTCTAGCGATGTATTACACTGCTTGTGACCCAGAAGGTGAAATTCCAAAATGTCTTGATGATGTTGAGATCAGGGCTCTGCGGGGGCATCACATTCCAGACTCCTCCTCCAAAGGGCGGTCACACCAAATATTGATTTGATTTAGATTTGTCTTTGGTTTATTCACTTTGCATTTTGGGAATTTACAAAGGTAAACTATTAACACTTCTATTTTTGAAATAATTCTTATTTTGCAAAAAATTTTCCACATCTGTCTAAAACTTTTGAAAATCTTCCCTAATCTATGACTCTACCCAAATGACAAATACTGTATATAGACAGGGGGTAGCTGTAAATTGTGTAGTGGTGGCAACTTCTACTGGGCGCTGGATCCTACTCTGTCACATAAAATATACACCATTCTAAATGGAAAGGAAAGGGTCCCATTACAGGTTTTACATCAGGATATAGAAGCTTTAAGTTACACCTCTGTATATAAAGGAAAGTAATATACACAGCTGCTAATAATAATCTATATTTATATACCATCAACATTTTTCACAACATTTTATAGGTTACATGTACCAATAAAATAAGACATACACCAGTTTGATGGTGTGTGTGTGTGTGTGAGTGTGTTTGTGAGTGTGTGTGTGTGTGGGGGGGGGCAATTATTTTAGAAAATGTGACAGACTTGCCTAAAAAGATACATTTTTATTGCACTCTTAGATCTTATTAACACATTCACATTTCACTTACAGATGGCGTCCGCCTTTTTCACAGACCCCATATGTAGCAATTATGGTAAAGGAGTTTATTCAGATGTCAGTGTTTCATTTCGGTTGCACATCACTTTTTTCATGGATGTATCACACCATTGAAATTCTAAAGGTCTGTCCTTAAGAGACCCAGAGTTATACAAAATATAGAAAAGTCAAACAAAAAAAAATTGCTCTTTTTTTTCGCATACATGAAAACGGATCAATCATGGAGAAGACAACATTCACAAATGAGTAGGGTGGGGTGCTGTCCATTACAAGCACGGACCACCCATAAATGCATCTACAGACGAGGCCTAAAAAGTGTGGCTGTCTAGAGGTGAGACAGCAGTATCTTTAAGTTGGTGGTCTACAGTGTCATAGAGATGCAGCAGAATCAATAGAGATTAGCTGCCATCAAAAGAACATTTGATAATTCTGTCATGGTAGTTGTTGTTGAGTGTAGCGTAAAAAACAGATTGTAAGGAGTCCATGTTCCAGAATCTTACAGATAAAGGGGGATTAGAGATGTGTCTGTACAGTAGTTAGCAGATCAGGAAGGTTTGAGAGAGATTTTTTTAGTAATTGGGTTATAACTGTGTATAACGAAGTGGAGAAATACATCAGAAGTGAGATAAAAGTGTAATATTTTTATTGAATGTGTAGTGACAGCACTGGACAAGATGTGGCAGAATATGATATAGTCATTAGTAAATAGGTTTATGCCTATTATATCTACTTTATATAGGCAGAAACCAATATATATATATATATATATATATATATATATATATATATATACACAATATATAGTTTCTTTTGATGTAATTTACAGGAATTTACATCACTTTTTATTCAAAGGTTTCATTTTTTTTAGGAATGAAATGGCAAAACCCCCCAGTTAACCTGGCTTTTCAGTTTTTTTTCCACTATAACATTCAATGTATGAGTTAAATAAGTTTAGAAATTTTTATTCTGAGCATTTTGCACCATGGGTAAGCTTGATATGTGTTAGATTATTTTTGCTTATTTACTTTTATATGTATGCTTGATTTATTCAAATTGTATATTTTTAATTTACACTTTTTTTTTCATCCCTCTAGGGGACTTGAACCTGTAGGTATCAGAACACTTGTACCGTAAACTGTAATGTAGCATACCTTAGAATCCCTGTATAACATTTGAAGCCACCAACGGAAGGCCTCAATAGTTACCGGGATATAACAGACCTGTGAGCTGAATTCAGCGCACTGTCAGCTTTCTAGCGATGTAATACACCGCATGTGCCCGAGGACGTTAAAGATCCTCTTTAACACAGACATGTACTCTAAGATAGAAGTGTTTTGTCAGCAGAATAGTTTTTAACCCTTATATACCATGAGTATTGTAATCTAATAATATTTAACAACTAGTCTCTCTACTGTCAGTTGGGTAGTCTCAGACTCCCTTCTTCAGCCCAGAACCACCCACCTAACAGAGACAAGTTAGCATATTGGGAGTTGAAACTAACAGCAATGATGACTCAAAAATGGTGGGGGCTACAGAAAATTCTATTGAAGGATGTAAAGAGCTGGGATTGGTTAGGGTGGTAAAATGTCTACTTCAATCCCTTTTTGGGTTGGTACACAGTAAAGCCACTCAAATAGGCACTGAGGAGCTGTATCCTGTTTGTGACACCATCTTTGATGTGTAGCAACCCTGGAAGGAGTGTGTGACGCCACACCATGGCATGACCAGACACTGGTCTGGTCATGGTGTGCACAGTGGCAGTGGTCTTCTCGGCCAAAGCTCCCTCACTCCTATGGTTGGCACAGTAAAGAGGGGGTTACACTTAGGATGGTGATGGTAGTAGCCCCCCTGGACACACCTTGTGTAGTGTCTTTTTGCTTTGAGAACATGGGCTGTCCTTGGTATTAGAGTGCAAATGGTAGGCAGAAAACTTGAGTGCAGTTTAACAAAATAACTTATAGTTTCTTACAATATAGTTGGAGGCACACACTCCTATATAAATAAAGTTTTCTTCCGATGTAGATGAAAGCACTCAAGATGATGAACTACTTTCAAGTTATGTGCTTATCTGAACTTGAGCAAGATTTCTTCAAAGCGTTAGGCTATGTTTCATCTTTTACTTGAGATACATTTCTCAATAGCAGGGTGTAAATCTTCATATTCTATTCAACAATTCACAAGTGCATGGTGCAGGTCTGTAATGTAGCACTGTAAGCTATCTAAGCTGCTAGACCTGGCTGGAGGCCTAGTCAGGGGCTGTGAGGCTCAGACCTCTGTTTCTTCTCCTCAAAGGCTCCTCATCTTTACCAACCAACTAACAGACAATGGTGAGGTAGGTCTATATCTTAAATTCTCTGCTTACTAGAATATTCTGCAGAATAATCCAAAGTCATAGAGGAACTTGCTCTTCCAAGATGGCTTAGCCCAGGGATTAAAGGCACCAACATATATAATGTTAATCACATTATAGATCAGTAAAATGATAAAAAAACCTCATTATAAACAGTGCAAATAATAGTGTCATGGCTGGCAAACCTCAAGCATACTGTAAATATTAGGTTTGCATGTTCTCTCTGTATTTCTGGGGGTTTCCTCCAGGTTCTCCGGTTTCCTCCCGTACTCTAAAAACATACTGATAAGGAATATAGATTGTGAGCCCTATATGAGACAGTGAGTGACAGTGTCTGTAAAGCGCTGCGGAATATGATGGCGCTATATAAGTAAATAAATAATAACTTCTAATTCTGTTAAATAATATTTCCCATAATTGTGTTCACAATTAAAAGCTAAACATTTTTTGTAAATATAAAAATTACACAGAGTTTTAAAGAATTTCTCTAATCCCCACAAGAAATTAACACAGAATATCTGACATGTCCACAACCATTGAAAGGTCTTACATTTGTGGTTGTATCTACTGGCAACCTACCAAGACACCAGACTCTAACCACTAAGATAGTTAGAGAAAATCTTTAAAATTCTGCAAAATTTTCAACTACATATAACTTCAAAAATGTATAACTTTTGTCTACAATTTTACATATGTTTATGTTCATAGTGAAACTTTTTTAAGCAGTATAAAACATCAACCATTTATCCACTAGTAGTCTCCTAGTGGTACCTACATTACATGATCACTACTGTAAGTAGTAGACTGACCCTCTCATTCACATCTGCGTTTAGTAATCCATTCGGGGAATCCGCATGGGGACCCCCCCGAACGGACTCCCGAATGCATTTGAAAGCAGTGTGCAGTGAAAGCACACGGACCCCATAGACTATAATGGGGTCCGTGTGCTTGCCGTGCACTGCCTGCACAAATCACGTGGACAGGAAAGTAGATTGTGAACTACTTTGCTGTCCGCATGTTCCCTACGGAGATTTGTCAGCAAGCACATGGACCCCATTATAGTCTTTGGGGATCCATTTGCTTTTACTGCACACCACTTGCAAATGCATTTGGTATTCCGTTCGGGGATCCCCATGCAGACTCCCCCGAATGGAATACAAATGCAGATGTGATCAAGGGGTGAGAAGAATTGAAAACCTGGGAGGAGTAAGTCATGAACAAAAGGGAGTTTGTTGCACAAAGAACAAGAGTTCCACAGTGAACAGTTAAAGGGAGTCGTCAGTCTTCCCTTTATGAATCGGTGCCTTTGCTGCCTAATATTGCTGGTTTTGTTAACATGCAAATGAGCTCTTTGAACCAGTGAGGACATTGTCATTGCGCCAAAGAATAATCAGTAATGCTCTTATTGTTCTAAAGCTTTCATTGGCATATTGACAAAAACATCAAAATCTTGGCAATGGAGGCACCAACTCACAAGGGAAACACACTGTTTGATTCAGGTGACCCTAACCTATCTATCTGGGTTAATATACTGGATTTTGGTGACAGATTCTATTTAAAGATGTTAAGGAGAAAGACATGCAATGCATGCTAATCAGACACCCATATCTTGCATGGCAATGCTAGGATTTCCACCCAGTTTCTGACAATTTTATCCTGAAACCGGGGAAGAAAAAAATCCTCCTTGCAGGACTTTTCTCTCTGCTGATTTTTAGCAGAATCTGAGACTGAGACGGCGTCTCTACAGAGACTTGAACGTTAGCGTGAACCTAGTGTCAAAATGTAACATTGAGCCTCTGGTGCTTCCTACTCCTTTACAATTTCTTTCAAGGTTGTCATAAATGTCTGTAACTTTCAGCTGCATTGCCGGGCCTCTAAAGTGACCTATTGATGCAGCACTAACAGCACCCTTTAAGCCCTTTGCAAGTTATCTCTGCCTTTGCAAGTGAATAGGGCCTCCTTGAGGTCTCTGCAATGTAACAATGTCTCCTTGTGCCACCAGCAAAGTAACAGTTTCCTCCTTGTGCTCCCTGCAAGCTAACACTACCTCCTTTGTGCCCCAGTATGGTAATAGTACACCACTTGTGCCCCCACAAAAAGTAATTCTACCTCCTTTATACCCCCAGCAAGGTAACAGTGCTCCTTTTGCGGTGCCCCTATGTGCCTCCCATGTAAGAAATAATGCCTCGCTTGTGCCCATAACATAAGCAATAGTGCCTTCCACACATAGGTAATGCCCCTCCCCACAGAAATAGCCTCTTTCTCCAAAGAGGTAATAGACTCGGCCTCTAAATAGAACCTATCGCAGCTATATTGTAGTTATGCCACAGGAAATAGTTCCTCCCCACAACTAATATTCCCCCTCACATAGGTAGTAGTCCTCCCCCACAGGTATTAGTTTCCCACCACATAAGTTATAGTTCTCAATAGCTAATAGTTTCCCTCACATGCAATAGCACCCCCTCCCTTTAGATACCATCCTGGCCCACCACATACAGTCCTATGAAAAAGTTTGGGCACCCCTATTAATCTTAATCATTTTTAGTTCTAAATATTTTGGTGTTTGCAGCAGCCATTTCAGTTTGATATATCTAATAACTGATGGACACAGTAATATTTCAGGATTGAAATGAGGTTTATTGTACTAACAGAAAATGTGCAATATGCATTAAACCAAAATTTGACCGGTGCAAAAGTATGCGCACCTCAACAGAAAAGTAACATTAATATTTAGTAGATCCTCCTTTTGCAAAGATAACAGCCTCTAGTCGCTTCCTGTAGCTTTTAATCAGTTCCTGGATCCTGGATAAAGGTATTTTGGACAAACAATTCAAGTTCAGTTAAGTTAGATGGTCGCCGAGCATGGACAGCCCGCTTCAAATCATCCCACAGATGTTCAATGATATTCAGGTCTGGGGACTGGGATGGCCATTCCAGAACATTGTAATTGTTCCTCTGCATGAATGCCTGAGGATTTGGAGCGGTGTTTTGGATCATTGTCTTGCTGAAATATCCATCCCCGGCGTAACTTCAACTTCGTCACTGATTCTTGAACATTATTCTGAAGAATCTGCTGATACTGAGTGGAATCCATGCGACTCTCAACTTTAACAAGATTCCCGATGCCGGCATTGGCCACACAGCCCCAAAGCATGATGGAACCTCCACCAAATTTTACAGTGGGTAGCATGTGTTTTTCTTGGAATGCTGTTTCTTTTTGGACGCCATGCATAACGCCTTTTTTTTTTATAACCAAACAACTCAATTTTTGTTTCCAAAATGAAGCTGCCTTGTCCAAATGTGCTTTTTCATACCTCAGGCAACTCTATTTGTGGCGTACGTGCAGAAACGGCTTCTTTCTCATCACTCTCCCATACAGCTTCTATTTGTGCAAAGTGCGCTGTATAGTTGACCGATGCACAGTGACACCATCTGCAGCAAGATGATGCTGCAGCTCTTTGGAGGTGGTCTGTGGATTGTCCTTGACTGTTCTCACCATTCTCCTTCTCTGCCTTTCTGATATTTTTCTTGGCCTGCCACTTCTGGGCTTAACAAGAACTGTCCCTGTGGTCTTCCATTTCCTTACTATGTTCCTCACAGTGGAAACTGACAGGTTAAATCTCTGAGACAACTTTTTGTATCCTTCCCCTGAACAACTATGTTGAACAATCTTTGTTTTCAGATCATTTGAGAGTTGTTTTGAGTAGCCCATGATGCCACTCTTCAGAGGAGATTCAAATAGGAGATCAACTTGCAATTGGCCACCTTAAATACCTTTTCTTATGATTGGATACATCTGGCTATGAAGTTCAAAGCTCACTGAGGTTACAAAACCAATTTTGTGCTTCAGTAAGTCAGTAAAAAGTAGTTAGGGGAATTCAAATCAATAAAATGATAAGGGTGCCCATACTTTTGCACCGGTCAAATTTTGGTTTAATGCATATTGCACATTTTCTGTTAGTACAATAAACCTCATTTCAATCCTGAAATATTACTGTGTCCATCAGTTATTAGATATATCAAACTGAAATGGCTGTTGCAAACACCAAAATATTTAGAACAAAAAATGATTAAGATTAATAGGGGTGCCCAAACTTTTTCATAGGACTGTACTTAATACTCCCATCATCTAACAAATCTTTGTGCCCCCAGCACACATACCTTAAATACCATCCACATAGATAATACTCCCCCCCATCTTATATATAGTCCAAGCCCCCCATATAGGTAATACTCCTCACAACACTACTGCTGCCTGTTGTATTGAATTGTATAATTACCTTCTCCCTAAATTCTGTCTTCCTAACTACATCAGGGAAGACAGGCTTGCACATTCCAGTGAGTGCCCTCTATTGGTTTGCAACACTGAGGCAGCAGCTGACTTCCTAATTACATCATGGAAGGCAGATTTGCATATTCTTCCCATGGTCCCTTGCGAAGTGGAGTGCTAAAGGCTTAATAAGTCTCCACACACCTATATGGTGGTCTCTCCTTAAGGAGTGACAATATCCCCTTATACCTTCTCCCTACACAGGGCTGTAGTGCCATTGAGCAGGAATCGGGAGGAGAATGGACAACACACACATTACCATGTGACCACTATGACCTCTATAGCTACGCTGCTGCAAGGAGCCAAAGCTTCTGTATTATCAAAAATAAAAATGGTGTGGTTTATACAAAACCATCATAAAAACATAATATAAAACACAGAATTTATCCCAGCACTATTTTTTTAATATTCTTTTTCTGCTCTCAAAACAGTTACAAATATAATGAACAAAAAAGTCCTGAAAATACTTGTGAAAGACACAAAGAAAAACACTGCAAATGTTTAGCTTTTCTTACAAACTAAAACACGGCATGAAAAAGTGTATCTAAAACAATGATTTGTAAAACAATGAACAACATTCTCCGTTGTCCAAGTTTCTATAAATCCAAGAGATATAGCACTTGCATCCATGAAAGTTAATTGCCCCTGGGGTAGTATAGCAATAAATTGAAAACCTCTCATGCATATATTTGGTGAGCCCACAGGTGAAAAATAACAAGAAGCAAACACAGTTTTACATATGAATTATTGAACAGGCAAGCCAACCTTTCAGGAAGTGCTCATCTTTATTTCATGAAACCTTTTCATTCACATTATTAGACCAGCATTGTTTTTCTTTAATGTCCAATATATGTTCATGCTGAGAAAAGACACAAAGTTCTTCATAATCTGTGTGACATATGTACCGCTCAATGCTATCAATATGACTCCTATAATTACTGTTCTTTGCCTTTGGCTGTGCCTATGGTGCTAGCGGAGTTAGAGGAGAACGCTATTAACTAGTAATCATATATCAAAAGCTTTATCCAATGCCAATGTAATGATGCCAGATAGACACAAGATGGCAGAACTGGACTTCCACTATGGCAACCGTTTTTTCCCAGATATTAAAAGCTGTGTTGGAATGGCCTACCAAGGTAACGGAGGATTCGCCAGTAAGCCCAGACTTTAACACAATAAGGGTAGGTTGGTAGGTTCACATGGAGATTCTTGGTCCGGAACCTATGATGGAGGCTGCCTCAGGTTCCGGACTGGGTAGCCGCGGCTGAAAGCCAGTACACTGCACCAGCCTCCAGCCGCGCACTCCACTCCGGATTAGGCCCAATGAATGGACCTAGTCCGGAGGAGGGAGTGCCTTCAGGCCGAATCGCGAGGCGACTCGGCCTGAAGAATAAGCGGCTCCCATTGATTTCAATGGGAGCCATCTTTTTGGTCAGGATTTTGAGGCGGATATGGCCTCAAAATCCTGACCAAAAAACTGTGTGTGAACTTACCCTAAAGGTGTAGCAGAACACACCCAAATTTGAAGGGTACCATGGTCTATTTCCTAAGGATGGTTGGAGGATGAGTCCCTAGAATCATTTTATCAGGTAGGCCAAGGAACCCTAATCTGAAGCTGACTAACAGTGTCTCCCAGTACTCAGTTATCCCCAGGACTAACAGTAGGGGCAAATATGAAGAAATATGAAGCACATAGCCCAACACTAGCAGATAACAACTATGGAAGGAATAGGAATTCACCAGTTGGTGACAGGAGAGGGATGGTGATGGAAATCAGAAGATGGAACAAATAGATGACGGTCGATGGTTGTTAGACAATGGAACACATGGATGATGGGGATAGTATGGTGAACAGATGAGAAAGCAAACATAAATTAACTGACTCTTATTTATGTTAGGTTCACTTTAGCATTGGTCTGTCCATTGAACTGAAACCGATGGAGGAAAAAGTCTTCTATGCAGGACTTTTTAGTGCGCCTATTCTAGACAGACATTGCGACGGAGTCTTCACGTGTAGTAGAAATTTGCACTAATTTTCTTTTTTTTTTTAATGTAGATTGTGAACCCCATACATGGACCACAATGTACTTCATTTTTTTTTCGCTTTGTAGTATGGGAGGAAATCCACGCAAACACGGGTAGAACATACAAACTCCTTACAGATGTTGTTCCTGGCGGCATTCGAATCCAGGACTCCAGCGCTGCAGTGCTAACCACTGAGCCACCGTGTTGCCCCTTGCACTAAATTTATTATTGCTGTGCACCTGTTTTCTGTACAAAGTATAGCTCTAAATTGAGCCAGTCATGAGGAAATTATCATTGAAAATTGTCATATTTCACGCAGAATCCGACCAGTTTATCAATCAGTTTGGAAGGTCTTTTGACTGACTGGTCTATGCTTACACAATCTATTAGAATATATGGGACAGTATTTGTAATCTATTGTGTATCTTATTTGACCAATTGCTGTATAAATAAGGTATTAACATTTTTTTTTTTTTAAATCCTATTTCCAGCAAATGCTACAGTTTGGATTTGGTTTTCATACAAGGTGTGTTTCTCAACATTTTGTGATATCTAGAGGTGGAGATCAAGTGTAGTCCATTTGGTTTGGTTTCTATCTTCCAGTATCGGCTGGAATTATCCTCTTATGTTACAGATGGCTTTGTGTTCCTATGTATTGGTGATATTTCTGACTTCAGAACATACCAGCTATTTCTTGTCTCATCATCTTTAATGGCAGCCTCTACTTTCAAATTAATAATTGTTTTGATCTTAACAATGAGTAAAAAATGGAAAGTCATGGTGCTATAATTTTGTGCTTTCTTTCTGTTTTACAGCATGTCAGATAATAATAGCAGATAACACGATAGTGCGCGGTGTGTCTGATTACAGCCCTACACTACTTTGACTTAACAATCATTATGTCAGCAATGCTGTCATAAAGACTCATGCAGAATCAGCAAAATAGAATATTTTTTCTTTATAGCTATTTTTTGATTTAGCATTATTTTTCAATCCATATTTTTGTTCATGCACACTTTTAAATTAATTTATGGGTAGCTGCAAGGGAAGGGTATAACCCCTGCCCCGATTGTGCATGCAGCTATGGTGTGAGCTTAGTATTAACAGGGATTAGTGCAGTAAATTGGCACATATAAGATTCATTACTGTCTTGGTATCTGTGAATAAATGCTTTGAGCTGTATATTGTGTTACATACTCAAGTCACTTTGGTTCAAGGCACTGTGTGGTCAGTGTTCTAGTGCATTCTAGAAACTATTGTGCAGTAACACTTTGGAGGCAGAATCAAGTCACGCCTAAGAGTTGCAGGGCAGAAGTTGATTGTTGCTCCCCTATGGTTTGGCTCCAGGCATTGCCCGCGTTACCCAAACTCGCTACCTATTCCTTGGTTTGAAGCTGAGTAGGCTGGCTTGGAGGATAGTGTGCGAGAAGGACCATTTATAGGACTGGGGGACAGCTTTAAATGCAGTAAGCTTGGACGCTTGTTGGACATCTAGAAAAGGGAATTCTCCTTTCAGCCGAAAGACACCATTCAGTTCACATACTGGTTCACCTTAGGGCACTCATGAGTAAGAGAATGGGTTCTTCAGTGACAGGCAGAGATGGACGACACTCCCAAGATTTGTTTCAGGTTGAACAAGTTCAGTATGAATCTGATACTAATACAGTCTTTAGACTCCAGGGTATAATAGGTGGAGGCCCAGGGTAGTTAAAAAAAATAAAAAACATTTATTTTGCGTACTTATATAGCGCCATCATATTCTGCAGCGCTTTACAGACGTTGTCAATCATTGTCCAACGTAAGGCTCACAGTCTACATTCCCTATCAGTATGTCTTGTGGAGTGTGGGAGGAAACTTGAGTAAATACAGGGAGAACTTACAAATCCTTTACAGATGTTGTTTTTGGTCAGATTTGAACCTAGGACTACAGTGCTCCCAAATTGTCTCTGGGAACATTATACTCTGTGGGGCCACTATAATGTTTGGGGACTACATAGGATCATTATACTGAAAGCCAATTAGGTCAATTATATAACATGCCGAATGTGGCACTTGGGAGATCACTGTATTACAGAAACAACCTTCACAGTGAACCAAATGGAGAAAAGTCTACCCTAATGTCAGTACCAATGGCACAATTGGTATACAGACATATACAGATACAGTACCAGATATGCAAATGAAGCTGAAGCAGTGACCACTGTGACCATTTCTAATGAACCACGTAGACAGTCCTATTTATGGCTACGTGTCAGTTATCTAACTAGGCCATGTATAACTAAGCACAGAGTTGACTTTGTTGACATGCGTTTCACTTTCTCATCACATTTCATTTTTTGTAAATAACAATGTCTTCCTTTGCTTTAAGTCTGATTTTGCACCTAATAACCTTCCAGTCCTATTTCAGTATTCAGCTATTCTAGAGTTCCGGAACACCAGTCATGATCACAGATTATACTGAGAGAATATCCAAATGAACTTGGCTTTGAGCTCGGAGCTTTACTACTTCATTATGTTTGCAATATTATTTGTATGCTGATTTTATTCCTGGTTTATCATCTTACTAATTAATGTGCTTGCCATGTGGGTCATTTGTTACAATGTTCTGGGGAATATTCAGCTGTGCTGTGTTTATACACAGCTTTTCGCGAGGAAACAAATCTTAATAGCTTTTATCATTATCCAATTTCTGGCTCGTAGTTTCACATTCACTGTCACCTTTATATAGGACTTGCTATTCATTTGAGTTCTTGGAGGTATAATGGTAATAGTATACTATTAAGTATATGGAAATGTTTGACATCTGGCTTTACCTATTGCCTGAATCTACAAAGTGAATTAATTTAGATGAATCTGTAAAATTATCATACTGTACTGACTTATCTTAAGTAATAAACCAAGCTCAATTAATTTTAAGATAATTGCTTAATTAATTGGTAAATATCATGCTAACGATGATCATCATCAATTATGATATTATTATAATTTGTACAAATGCAAGGTTATTATGGTATACATACATCAATCAGCCATAAGTAGGGATGAGCAAAGCAGTATGTAACAAGTCAGGCTCGTTACAGATTTCCTAATTATTTTGGTTCAGCCACACCTAGAATTTTTGGGGCTCACCACCCATAAACCACAATTATAATCTGAGGTATCTTCAGACCCTTAGTATAATAACCAGAGGCCCAAGCTAGGTATGTACTGATAGCATACTCACCTCTCCTGCATTCCATCGCAGCATTTGGTGTGGATCTCTTTGTCTTCTGGCCACCTGACCAGTTATTGGTCCCAGGCTGCTGAGACCTGTAATTTGGCCTCAGCAGTCACATGGAGCATTCCAATGTCATGCCACTGATGTAATTCAGATGGCCCAAAGAGGAACCTTACTGCAACAGGCACTGCAGTGGGGCCCAAGAGAGGTTAGTATGACTGCTACATGTACATGCAACTTCCCTGGGCCTCTGTTTATTATACTTTGGGGTCTAAAGACACCCCAGAATATAATCAAGACACATCTGTTTGAAGAAACAAAACTGAGGCAAATTTTATGAGGTTTGCCCAACACTTGCCAAAATATGAAAGAAAAACTGAATAACATGGATTATTTCATGAAAATGGCACATGTAAAAGGTAGGAAATATTAATCAGTCAGTTATTAGCCAGTTGTTTTTACATTGATTTTTTGGAAGAAGTGTAAGGATCTAAGCAACTTTGACAAGGGCTGAATTGTGACAAGTGGGCCAGAGCTTCTCCAAAACTCAAAGTCTTGTGGAGATTTCCAATAGAGCTTCTGTAAGACACCTAACCGACTGAGTTAATGCTAAAAATAATAAAAAGCTGTTAAAATACACATTGTGCCAATGAAATAGACATCATCAGGAGGCCCTGTCTGAAGCAGGCAAGCCAGTAGAAGCTTTCATGTGGATGTTACTTTGAAATGTTCCACCTACCTAACCTTTACTATAGACAAGGGAAAGACTTTGGTATTCCCTAACGGCATTGGCTTCCATTGAGCAAAATAATACTCCCTGCAAATCTTGCTCAGGAATGGTTTCAGGAATATGACAAAGTGTTCAAGGTGGTGACTTATCAAAGCGTGGGGTGTGTTACATAACATATGAGGCTAGTTGGTTTGGCAGTGCAACTTTGGCTGCATTGTTTTTACAAGTACAAGTTAAATTTAGAGATTAGTGGTACAGATTCCATGATTGTATTTTTTGGTAGCACAGCTGCAGCACATGGGAGCTTGGGGACAATCTACTGACTTAAAGGGGTTTTCCAGGCAGAAAATATTTTTTTCAGAAAGATCTGTTAGTGCTATTGATGGGTTAATAAGTACACCCATATACCTTTAGCAGTTATTGGAGTGATTATTTCTGGGTGTCTCTGGCACCTGCTGCATCCTCTGTGTTTGTTTGCATGCTGTTACATTCCTGCTGTGCAGTTCCTTTCTCTTTGCTGTATAACTCCTCTCACTCAGCCCCTCCTCCCTCCGGTTACAAAACTTTCCTTCTCACTAAGCCTAGCCCCTCCCATCCTCACTGACTACCGATCCTGCCCATTAATAGCCCCTCCCACCCTCACTATCTCATTAAGTCTATTGATCCCGCCCATTACTAGCCACTTCCATACTCGCTAACTTATTCCACCCACTACTAAAAGACATGAATAGGGGGAGGAGCCATTGCCCAAACACAGAAAGACTTGGTAAGTATTGCTGGGGATAGGGTGGGGGAAGAATGACAGTGACGTTCTGTTTCGGTAGCAGTGAAACGGAACGTCACCGGATTATCATAAAGTGTACATGGATAATTATAAAAAATTTTTAATTGAAGTAAATTAGAAGTTCGGTGGGGAGAGGGAGTTTAGTTGTTAATTGTCACTTTATCTTGGACAACTCCTTTAAATGTGGCATGGATGTTGGTGTCGGAGGGAACCCTATGGGGACTCATCCTCCAACCAACCTTAGGAAATAGACCATAGTACCCTTCAAATTTGGGTGTGTTCTGCTACACCTTTATTGTGTTAAAGTCTGGGCTTCCCAGAAAATCCTCTGGTACCTTGGTAGACCATTTCACAGGGAAAGAAGCCTTTCATCAATGAGAAGCAAAAGAGAGCTGAAGTTTGCCAAAGACCATAAGGATTGGACCATAGAGGACTGGAGTAAGGTAATCTTCTCTGATGTCTAATTTTCAGCTTTGCTCAACACCAGGTCATCTAATGGTTAAAAAGAGACCTGGAGAGGCCTACAAGCCACAGTGTCTTGCACCCACTGTGAAATTTGGTGGAAGATCTGTGATTATCTGGGCATGTTTCAGCAAGGCTTGAATTTGGCAGGTTAATGTTGTGAAGATCATATGAATGAAACCGCATACAAGGTTATCCTGGAAAAACACTTGCTTCCTTCTGCTCAGACAATGTTCCCCAACTGTGAGGACTGTTTTTTTCCAGCAGGACAATGCGCCATGCTACATAGCTAGGTCAGTCAATGTGTGGATGAAGGAGCACCACAACAAGACCCTGTCATGGCCAACCCGATCTCCAGACCTGAACCCCATTGAAAACTTCTGGAATGTAATCAAGAGGAAGATGGATAGTCACAAGCCATCAAACAAAGAAGAACTGCTTACATTTTGTGCCAGGAGTGGCATAAGGTCACCCAAAAACAGTGTGAAAAACTGGTGGACAGCCAAGACGCATGAAAGCTGGGATTAAAAATCATGATTATTCCACCAAATATTGATTTCTGAACTCTTCCTGAGATAAAATATCAGTATTGTTGTTTCTAAATGAATATGGACTTGTTTTCTTTGCATTATTTGAGGTCTGACAGCGCAACTTCTTTTTTATTATTTTGATTATTTCTCATTTGCTGCAAATAAATACAAAATTTTTTGCTTTGAATTTCGGAGACATGTTGCCAGTAGTTTATATAATAAAAGAACAATATATATTTTACTCAAAAATATACCAATGAAGAGAAAAATCAGAGAAACGGAAAATTTTGCTGTGGTCTCTTAATTTTCTTTCCAGAGGTGTATGTATTATGTAGTCATACTAAAAAATGTTCCTAGGTCATTCCGTTCCGACTTAGTGATCCAAGTGCTTCTGTATCATCATCATCATCATCAACTGGACTTTCCCAACAAGTCATGTCCTGCTCCCCGGGGTTGTGGTACATGCTACAATCCTGTAAATGGTATATGTTTGGGGATGCTGTAATATCAATCTTTTATATGCTGAATCAATGGGGTACAATCTACCATATGCTTAGTGATCAAACATGTTTCCAAGATCTCTCATACATTAGAATGGTTTTGTGTGATGTGATTTTTTTGTAAAAACAAAAAAAGTTCTAACTATATACACCAATGTATGAACCCATGCATATCAAGCAGCTACAAATATTACAAATATAGACTGTAAAAATATTAACATCTGGTAAACTTTACTAAGATGATGTAAACATATTACTAACATAGATCTCCTTAGTGTTACAGTCTCAGAATTTGGACATTAATATTTCATAAAGATTTGTGAGACGAAAAAAATAAAATGGAAATGTTAACTGAATGTTATCCAAATGGTTCTAATAACCGTAAAGCGTGTTTGTAGTATATTTATCTATTACAAATGTCTGAAAAGTGAAAGGAGAGACACCGAGCGCACAAAGTGTAGTATTACACTGTAAAAATGAAACAAATCTTAAATTGAATGAAAACGACCAAATGGCCTCTCACCTGATGGGGTTGTGACAAATCACAACACCCAAAGTCACAATCATATAGTGAATGGTTTCGGTGAGAGTGGCAGCAGTTCCTTCAGCAAACACCGGATAACCGGAAGGCAAACAGAACAACAGGTGGAGAAGAGGTTCCGCGCTCAAGGGCCGTACAGGGAGATCTGAATACAATCGTGTAGATAGAAGAAAAGATACAGTATAGCACAACGCGTTTCTGGTTGTAAAGAAACCCTTTCTCAAGTGCAAAATCACGAGTACACGTAGGGCAGGATGCATATTGCAAAGGTCTAAGAAATAGACAAAAGACACAATTTAAAAAGAAATAGACTGTCATTTTCTGAAGATACATTCCCAATATAAGTACTGTATATACTGTATAGCTTTTTTAATTGTAGTTAGGTATATTGGAAACAACTCTATTCCGCAAACATACAGCGACCAATCCAGTGCTCATATGGGGAAGTCATCATCCCCTTCCACTGAAACGGGGGATACCAAAGGGACAGTTCCTCTGTGTCAGGAGGAACTGTTCCTCATTGACAGAATATGATAGTCAAAGTCTATCTCTGTTACAGAGATTTTTGGTTAGGGGCTATCTGAGAGGCCTCTTGGAGGAGACACGGGAAAACGCAATAATTACCCCGAGAGATTCCCTACTGGTCCCAAAAACTAGAGAGGAGACATCTAAAACAGTACGAATGTTTGGCACCTACAATCAGCATGCCACGGAGGTCTCCAGGATTTTTGACAACTATTGGGAGATATTAAAACAGGATACTGACATCAGGGATTTAATAACAACACGTCCATCAATAACAGAAGATGTAGAAATTTAGCCGACATCGGGACAAGGAGTCATCTCTTTCCTCTATCCCCAGAGGGTACCTGGTTTGATGCAACAAAGACAACAGGAACATATAAATGTGGTTCATGCAGGGCATGTGCCTATATTAGGAAAGGCACAGAGGTTATGGCATATGGGGCAGGTAGAAATTTCAGGATTAAACAATTTATAAACTGCAAAAGTGAGGGAGTAATCTATGCCATGACCTGCTCCTGTCTTGTCAATTACGTTGGGAAAACTAAACACGAACTAAGGAGAAGGGTACTGGATCATGTAGGGGACATTGTCCACCGACGGGATACACCAGTAGCAAACCATGTATGGCTACACCATGCAGGTGATCCCTTTGCAATCAAATTTCAAGGAATTGAGAGGGTCCTGAAATCTATCAGGCGGGGAAGATTGGGACGGATTGATTCTCCGAAAGGAGACACAAAGGATATTCAGATTTAAGTCTGTTAAACCGACTGGTCTGAATGAATCCATCTCCTTCCTACCCTTTGTGTATACTGACTGACTGAAGATCACATGCCAGAATGCTTAAGAATCAGTGCAAACTGACTGGGTTAAAAGATCAGGGGACCCCTTATGCCTGAGTATTGAAAAACTAAAAGGATAAATGGGCCCATGGGACCTACGTATGGAGGATAGGTTAAGTCCGATTGCCCCATGAAAGAGAGAGTCACTCTATGTATGACACGCATGTGTAGTTATTCTTGGTCCATGGTGTCTATAGGTGGCTATCACTAATGGATACATGCAAGATACGTGATGTGGCGATAACCCCATTAAAGAGTTTGGCAACATACATATGGTCGTTTGTGTATTTATAAATGGTAGAGCCAATGAAGAATTGAGAATATGCCCCATTTGATGGGAAAATCTATAGGATGACATCTATTTGTTTGATATATCCATGTATATATGGAGACATGGAGGGAAGGGGACAGTTATAGAACATGGTGAGGGGAACATCACATCCTATTGGACGATAGAGGAGTAATATGGAAGTGTTTTATGCACGTTAATTGACCATCTTCTATTGATGCTGATCGATATGAACACCAAAATTACCAATGTGGACTGATTAATGGAGAACATATTGCCAAAACACAATGGATCAGATATGTGATCCTTGTTAACCTCTAACACCCCCCACCCCTCTGGTATGGTCTCTAAGAAACTTACCTTTCAAACAACATTAACATGCACTCTCAATATCAATCACAACGTAGTTATTGCAACGTAGCATTTAAAAGAGAAAGACTTGTGCTTTATTTACAAATTGCGCATCACGCTCCTTGATAACCCCCCCCCCCAGATGCACAACGATTGGTGCAGCCTGGTTGTGGAGGCGGAGATTCTGGGCGGAGTTATCTCGGATCTCTCTATTTAGACCCGAGCAGACACAGCACTCAGTGTCAGTCTCTAAGTAGCGGGGCCAACCACTATGGTCCTGCGAACTGTGGTTTTTACCGCACATCGGTTGCAGGATTCTATTTAATACTCCCCCTTATGAACTATTTTACTTAGAGAAATGCGTAGAAGAAATCAATATGAGGAGCAGATAATGTACACTGACTACTGGGGATACTAGTAATTAGGTGTGGACCGGTGGGCGGATTGACTGACCGTGGACTGCTTAAATGAATTGACTGGGGCCGGACACCTGTATTTCCCCATTAGATTGTAACAGTGACTCCTATATAGGTGGAATTGCATTAAATCAGCAACTGAAGATATCATTAGTGGTGCCACTAGGAAAGTGAATAGGTGAGAGAGAATTGGAGCACGAATTATGAGCATTTAAAAATAGTGCAGACCAATACTCACCTGTCAATACCTACCTTCCAGATTGAATAGCCACACTTGCACTTTGTGTACACCCCCTCATTTATCAAAGAGTGGGTGCCATTTGGGAAATTGAGGGATTGAGCAGGGACGTTTTTTATAGGAGTACATTAAAAGTTAAGTTTTAACAATAATTTTCAAGTGGGGATTTTTAGTGTGTAGACGTATATGAAGAATGTGGCAGAAATTTTAACGTGCACTAAATCAACTAACAGGAGTTTTAAAGTTACACAAGACAATCACCAGACTTATCATATTCTTAGAGACTATGTTAAATCTGGTGCAGTTTAAAACTTTCAAGTCTAACTTTGAGCTTTTTTTTTTTTTTTAACCACTTCAGTACCAGGCCAATTTGTGGTCCAGGACCAGACACATTTTAGGTTTATTATGTATGTGCGGTTTTGAGGTCTGTAAAATTTTTCTCGTATGTCTTAGTCAACTAATTTTTGCGTCTTTTTTCGGGGACACATAGGGCTTTATTTTTATGTTATTTTTATTTTCAAATGTGTTTTAATTTTTTTTATATCCAGGAAAATATAAACAAAATAGGAGGGAAATTGTGTCTGGTTTTCAATTTATAATTTTTTATTTATTTAATAACACAAAGTGTCACTGAAAAACTTTATAATATAGTTTTTCCTCTCCGTTACGGTAATTTTTATTTTGTATGGTGTCGTCGGGGGTGGGGCTATAACCTTCAATAACGGCGTTTTATTAGCGTATTATTTATTTATTTTTTATTATTTTATTTACATTTTTTTAAAACTTTTTTATTATATTTTTATTTTATTTGTTTCCCAAATTGTGTCCCCATAAGGTGATAAGAGACCTTTGGGGACATCTGATCACTTTTTTTTTTGTACTTGAGGCTGATTTCTCCTATAACTGAGGCTGCTACATTTAACCTCAGATATAGGAGAAATCCAACCTCTTGCACACTGCTACATGGTATACAGAGCTGATCTGAGTCCTGTAGGACCCAGCAGCTCTGGCAGGACACTGCTCCCGGTAGATCACGTGCGGATCATGTGTCTGCCGGGTCAGAGGGCAGCTGATTTATGGCTGCGTCCATAGCTGTGTATACAGCGCTCATTGAGCGCTGTATACACAGCGATCGAGATAGCAGAGCAGGTAATAAACCTTCCCTGCTATCTCTCTGGGAGCTCCGGCTGAAGTTACAGCCGGCTCCTAGTGAAAGCAGCTGAACGATCTTGTGCAGCTGCTGTGTTCTGGCTTGGACGTACAGGTACGTCCTGGCAGAACTAGACAACCACTTCCCGGACGTATATAGTCTATGGGCGGTCCGGAAGTGGTTAAAGACAGGATTAGGAAATTTGCCCCATTGTTAATGGTGCTTCATACAACTTGTGAGGGTTTGAACCTAGAGGGCGCTGTAGGGCAAACAAAAACAGGATTGAAAAAGACTCTGACCACTCCTATACCAGAGAAAGGAGCTCAACTCCAGAGGGAGTGCACACAGCAGTAGAGTGCTGCTGGTGACCTGCAGGAGCAGATGGACTGTGGACCAGTTGGAGACAGACAGGAGGTCTATCCCAAGAGGACTGGAATCCAAAAAGAGCCCAACTCCAGAGAGGGAGTGCACACAGAGGGAGTGCTGCTGGTGACCTGCAGGAGCAGGTGGAGTTTTTTAGTCAGGAAACTGACTCGAATTCCTCCTCCAAAAAACACCTCACTATACAGTGCTATGGTGAGAAGTTTTTAGGAGGAGGAATTTGAGTCAGTTTCCTGACCAAAAAACTCTGTGTGAACGCAGTTAGAGACAGACAGGCGGTTTGTCCCAAGAGAATTGGAATCCAAAAGGGACTTGGTTAGGCTCAGTGTGAACCAGACTGGTGAGAAGAAACCTCAGTAGACTATATTGCCCTCAATAGATTAGTAAGGGTTCAAGAAGTGAGGTATTGCCCTGGGCTAGGCTGTTTGTTATTTTTCTTCTGTTATAAACTGAATAAAGCCACTTATTTTGGTTTATATTACCTGATCTGCTGTTTATTTGGCCCCCAGCACCACTAACACCTCTGTTAAGTCCAGGAAAACCGCTTACCTTTGATGCTGAATTACCCCCAGTTGTCACAAATTATACACACAATACAGTTTTGTATGGATTCAATTGCTGACATCCTCAGTTGTGTCTGACAGTGCATTGTTTAGTGGTGGCTGAATAGTAGGTTTATGCACAATTGCAAGCCTCTGGAGGATCCTATACCTTGGGGTTCGTGGGGCTGAAAATTCAGCGCCAAATAAAGCACCATTTTCCTCTGTGTGAATGAACCCTTAGACCGGGGCCCCACAGGATGTAAATGGCGCGATTTGCCCGCAGCGGAGACGCTACGGGAAAAATTGCAGGGTTTTACAGTGCAAGCAAAAGGGATGGGATTCATGCGAATCCCATGCCGACTTTGCGGAAAAAAACGCAGTGCAGACATGCTGCGATTTGCAAAGCTTTGTAAATTGCAGCATGTCAATTATATCTACAAAAACGCCGGCAGCTTTCCTGTAGATATAATGTTAAGAGAAAGTCCGCAGAGGAAAACTCTGTGAACTTTCTCAAAAAAGCGCTGCGGAAAGAACCGCAATGCAATCACGCAGCTTTAGTGCTGCGATTACGGCCTGTGGGGCCTTAGCCTTAAGTAGGTTTCCTTTAACTAAGCTCATCTGGCAAATTAATTATCACGGGGTTTTGAGATTGATTTCTGTGATCCAAAGAGCCTTGAGACACAAGACCAACCAGGAGTTTAAATTTAAAAAAAAATTACATTTTTATGACACTTAAAGCCAATCTGCATAATAATTTGGAATGGGAGTAAGTGTGGCAATGTTTTAGAATAAAATAATCCTATTTTTCAGTTATGTGCATAAAACCTTATTCCAAAAAACCCTCCAGCCTCAGGGCTTGTTCACATCTGCGCCCGGTCTCCATTTTGCAGGTTTCCATTTCCTGCCCAAAACTGGACAGGAGACGGAAATCTGCAGTCAGTTTTCAAACCCATTCATTTGAATGGGTTTGAAAAGTGTCCGGCCGCGAGCACCTGTGAGCGTTTTGCGCTCTCCGTGGCGGAACAGTTTTTTTTTTTAACCAGACACAAAGTCGGACATGCAGGACATGAATTTGTGTCCGGTTAAAAAAACAAAATGCTTAAAACGCTCACAGGCGGTCACGGCCAGACACGGTCTGCTAGGCTTTCGTCTTCTGCCAACAGAAGATGGAAATCTGGAAACGGAGATCGGGCGCTGGTGTGAACCCAGCGTAAGCCACAGGTAAATCTCAGGTAAATCTCTGCTTTCACCTTTTATATAAATAACCGGTAATATTATATTAATAGGGTTTGCTGGGATGCTAAGAATAAATCAATGACCTATCCTTAGGATCCTGGAACCTCCATGGATCAGCTGGTTAGAGAGGCAGTGGTGCACTCTGAGTGCTGTTTCCACTTTACCGTCCATGTAACATAATGTTCATAAATTCATCAGTCAAACAACCTGATCACAGATTGAAGTGTTACCAAGCCCAGCTGATCAGCCAAGGGCCTGAGTGTTGGACTGCTGATCTTTAATTCACCTATCCTATGGATAGGTCATCAATTATGTAGCCTGGAAAACCCCTTCAGGCTAAGGTCCCACGTAACGAAGCTCAGCAAAAAAAAAAAAAAAGCTGCAGAGAAAAATTCACCGGAAATGCATCAGAGTTTTCCGCTGTGGACTTTCTGCCCCAATATATGTATCCGGAAAATGCCATTTCCGCAGGTATAATTGACTTTCTGCGATGTTCATAAACGAGCGTTTCTCCAGTGTCTGAGTTGCAGGACAATGCTCGGAAGTTTCCATTATCCTCCAGTTTTTGACACTCGCTTGTCCATGGTTGCCAGGCAACACATTTCAGAAAACATCATAGCCCTGGAAAACACAAGCAATTTTGCAGCAGAAATAAAATCTCTCAACTATCTCCTGGATTAAATCATCGAGAAAGTTCCCCTGTGACTCGGCAAATGTATAAAAGTTAATCCTCACCACAGCGCTGTGTTATAGTCTATGATTTATTCATATCAGATAGAGATGTACCTAGAGGTCAGATGCAGGGACGGGTGCCTAGGGCACAGACAAGTCTAGTGGGGGGTGGGGTGTAATATCTTGCCAAGGGCGAGATGAATTAGATGAGAGAGTGAGAAAATACGTTTTATTAAAGCATCGCCCTGCAATCGGACAGACAATACCGCTGTACAGATTTGTAAAGGATTTGCTTTCTGTGACTTGTTGTTTTTCTATAGATGTCTGTATAATGTCTCTGTTATGAGACTGTATGTTGTCCAGCTGTGACTACAGTATCTGCAGGTTACACTAGGTTCACACCTGCGTTCAGCACCGCATTCTGTGCTTTCCGTCTTCTACATGCAAGAAGACGGAAAGCACAGACTGGGTCCGCCTGTGAGCGGCGGTGAGCGTTTTATGCTCTCCGCTGCAAAACCGTTTTTTTAAATCCGGACACAGAGTACTGCATGTCCGACTCTGTGTCCGGATTTAAAAACCCAGTTTCACGGTGGAGAGCATAAAAAGCTCACCGCCGCTCACGGCCGGACAGCTTACTCACCCATTCAAATGAATGGGTGAGAGAGACTCCTGCAGGTTTCCGTATCCTGCTGTGTTTTATGCAGGAAACGGAAACCTGCATAACGGAGAGCAGAACGCAGATGTGAACGAGCCCTTATAAGCACAGTTCAAGTGCAGTGACTGAAGTCAATTCTGGGGTGATCACTCTAATAAAGGTTATTATCACATTATAGAGTCCTGGCATATCACGTACTCACATGGGTAAGATTTAGTGGATTATAGAGATTATTATCATTTTACAATTTACAATAAATGCCATCAGTGTTTTCCTATCAGTAGTTTTGCCTGTGGACATATCAGAGTATCACATTGCTCCGTATATTATATTAGCTGTGATAATTTAATTAATTGACCAGAAAACATTGGGTCAGCAGCCCGGCCCCTCAAGCCACCAGATGCATGCTGAAATGAAGCCGTACTCACACACTGAACACATGCCATACATGTAAGGGAGCGTTCACACTACCGTCGGTGTCCGACATGTAGTGTCTGCTCCTAGTGTCCGCTCAAAATCTGTCACGGACACTAGGAGCGGACACTAGATGTGTCCGTGGCACCTGTCATTCACTTGAATGGGCATCGGGTGCGTTCTTTTACACTCCGTGCCCTTCCTTCTCTGTCCGCAAGAGAAGATGTCCGACTTCTCAAGCGGACAGAAAAACCCTGCATGCAGGTGTCACGGACACATCTAGTATCCGCTCCTAGTGTCCGTGACAGATTTTGAGCGGACACTAGGAGCGGACACTACATGTCGGACACCGACGGTAGTGTGAACGCCCCCTAACTGTTACAGGATACACCTAGGACACATGCTATACATATACAGGTACTTGTTACAGGATACACATAGGACACATGCCATACATGTACCTGTTACAGGATACACATAGGACACATGCCATACATGTACCGGTCACAGGATACACCTAGGACACATGCCATACATATACAGGTACTTGTTACAAGATAAACATAGGACACATGCCATACATGTACTTGTTACAGGATACACATAGGACATATGACATACATGTACCGGTTGCAGGATACACATAGGACAAAAGCTATACGAAATCATCCATATACTGTCAAACTACACACCAGTCACATAGCAGATATATTTTACCCAGTACTACTGACCCTTGGTCAGGCAGGCAGGAGACACGTCTTCGATTGAGTGAAATTCACAACCCTATACAGGTCAACCAAACCCTGAATTATAGTATATTAAATTACTCCTCCAAAACTGCTGCTAGCCCTATTATGGCAAAGAGGGCCCCCCTATTCTCTGGAGCCCTGTACAGTAGTATGTCTGCCCTTGTATTGTATAAGGAAAGTTATGTAATGTCCTAATATATTTATTGTTTTATAAGACGTCTGCTATAGCTAACAATATACCGTATTTTTTGGACTACAAGACACACTTTTTTTCTCCAAAATTTTTGGGGAAAAGAAGGGTGCGTCTTATAGTCCGAATGTGGCCGCCCGGCATCCGCTGTAATAGAAAGGCGGATGCCGGGGAGGGTTAGACGCCGGCACAGGTGCCAGGACCTGCGACATCGCTACGCTCCTGCCCTCCCGGGAATAGCAGCATCGTTCCTGCTGCTGCTGGCTTCCTGCAGGGCAGGAGCGTAGCGATGTCGCAGGCCCGACACCTGTGTCGGCATCTAACCCTCCCCGGCATCAGCCTTTCTATTACAGCGGGTGCTGGGTCTGTGTTGGCGGCCCCTTCCCCCCAAAGTGTAAACTCATATCATATGTCAAACACATACACATTAGGTATCCCTGTGTCCGAAAATGCCCGGTCTACTAATAGTTTTCCTGTACGGTGAACGTCAAAATCAAAAGTGCCAAACCGCCGTTTGTTTTTTTTTCAATAAAAGGTGATCTAAGCAATAGACATTCCCCAAAATGGTATAACTAAAAATTACATCTGCCCCGCAAAAAAACGTTCTACTTTAAACAAATTTTAATTTTCTGGCAGAATTTGTGTCATTAAAGGGGCTCTATCACTAGGAAAAGTCATTCCGGTGGAGGCTTGTAACTTCTAGGCCTCGGTCCTTGGGCAGACTGCGCATACCCACAGGCCACGGGAAAATGGCCGCTTACAATACTGTTCAAGGGATTGTCTAGGATTAGAAAAACATGTCCTGCTTCATTTCACAATGTTATTTCATCGATGTGAATGGGGCTAAACTACGATACCACAATATTATGAGTTTTCTGTCACAGTGTAAAGACATATTGTAAAGCACATATGTTGGAGTTATATTAGCAAGATAAATAAATATTATAAAGCTAGAGGAAGAAAACTAAGAATCACAGCTCTCACAATAGGTGATGGTAATAGGTCACCTCCTGCCCCTCTCTGCACATCTGACAACACTCTCCCATAGAAGTCAATGAGCACCTTCAGTCTACACCAGGGGTAGGGAACGTACGGCTCTTCAGCTGTTGCAAAACTACAACTCCCAGCATGCATACTTGCTTTGCTGTTCTTGGAACTCCCATGGAAGTGAATGGAGCATGTTGGGAGTTGTAGTTTCACAGCAGCTGAAGAGCCGAAGGTTCCCTACCCCTGGTCTACACTTTAGGTCTCACATGGGTGCAATCATTCATCTTTATTTGCTGAAACTGGAAAACTTCTTCAATTACTTAATTTGTGAATTACTATTTAGACTGAAAAATACTCATTACACACATGGGAATAAAGTGACCTTAGTCTTTGTTATTCATAACCATTCTGTATAACGCATAGCTTACAACATATATTTGTATCACAAAAAAACATGACTTCAGTACGTCAGAAGATGTCTACAGAAATAACACTTGATAATTTCTGTAGATAAATCACACTTTCTCAAATTGCATTAATATTCAAAAGAAAAGACAAAAATACATCCCTGCAAGCAGCAGATGCTTCATATTTAGAATGTTTTCTAGACTAAAATTTGCAGTAAATAGAAAAGGCCAAGAAATAAGAGTTTATTGAAACAAAGTATCTTAGCTGTGTTTACTATTATTAATATTATTTACTTTTAGATTCCCAATAATTCCACGGTGCTCTCTCTCTCCCTCACTTGATCGATCTATCTATCTATCTATCTATATCTATATACATATATATCTACATTACAGATGTACTGTGGGCAGCATGGTGGCTCAGTGGTTAGCACTGCAGCCTTGCAGCGCTGGAGTCCTGGGTTCAAATCCTGCCAAGGGGAACATCTGCAAGGAGTTTGTATGTTCTCCCCGTGTTTGCGTGGGTTTCCTCCGGGTACTCTGGTTTCCTCCCTAACACTAAAGACATACTGATAGGGAATGTAGATTGTGAGCCCTATATGGGACAGTGACCGACAATATCTGTAAAGCACTGCAGAATATGATGGCGCTATATAAGTAAGCACAGAATAAATAATAATACTGGCACTTCATTCACATCCACTGTTCTCTTCATTACTAGGGGAACCAGCAGTCTGACCCTTGGTCATGTGACACTTATCCCCTATCCTGTGGGTGTAATTTTGTCTTTTTTTATCTAGGTCTGTATTGAATTGAATTGTATTGAAAAAAATTCTAGGTCTGTAAAGTATATAGGTAAAAGCCCTCCAATGATAGCAATTAATCAAACAGAATAAAACTGTGGCTTGCTCCATAAAATGCCTGTTAGGACTGTGCGGCAGGTGCGGCCAAGGTATTGCGGTCGCAGCCTGTTCCGCTGTAACTGCTCAGTTCAGCATGCATGGGGTTAATGCATGGGCGTGGTCGGTCTGCTGACTGACAGTGGTGTCAGCCTATCGGCTTGGGCACCTGGGCTGGCTCGCTCCATTTAAGGAGGCCGGTTTGGGCCATCCAGTGCTTTAGCCTCAAATGTCAAAAGTGCACCACTGTGCAAGACACTAGTTTTGCAGCTAGCTGTCTCAGTTAGGTAGAGAGAATCTCCACCCTTTTGGTTAACCCCTTCCCGCCGATGGCATTTTTTGATTTTCGTTTTCGACTCCCCTCCTTTTAAACCCCATAACTTTTTTACTTCACTGCTCCCAGAGCCATATGAGGTCTTAATCTTTGCGGGACAAATTTTTCTTCATGATTCCACCATTAATTATTCTGTATAATTTACTGGGAAGCTGGAAACAAATTCAGAATGGGATGGATTTGAAGAAAAAAATGCATTTCTGCGACTTTCTTAAGGGCTTCGGTTTTTTTTGCATTCACTGTGCCAAAATGACATGTCCCCTGTATTCTGTGTTTCAGTATGATTCTGGGGATACCAAATTTATATAGTTTTATTTACATTTTAACCCCTTAAAAAAATTTCAAAAATGTGTAAAAAAATTTTTTTCTAAAAGTTGCCATATTCTGACAGCCGTAACTTTTTTATACGTCCGTGTACGGGGATGAATAGGGCATCTTTTATTGCGGGGACGGGTGTACTTTTTAGTTCTACCATTTTCGGGAAATGCTATTGCTTTGATCACTTTTTATTCAAATATTTATCAGAATCAAAACAATGAAAAAACAGCGGTTTGGTACTTTTGACTATTTTCCCCGTTATGGCGTTTACCGTACAGGAAAAATATTTTTATGGATTTGTAGGGCGGGCGATTATGTACACGGGGATACCTAACATGTATGTGTTTCACAGTATTTAACTACTTTTATATGTGTTCTAGCGAAAGGAGGGTGATTTGAATTTTTAATACTTTTTACATTTTTTTTAATTTTTTTTACTTTTTTTTTAAATTTTTTCTTTGCATTTATTAGACCCCCTAGGGGTCTTGATCTCCAGGGGGTCTGATCACTAATGCAATGCATTATAATGCTAATGCATTGCAAAGCATTGCAAAATATCTGCACTTCTATTTCAGGCTATGTAGCATAGCCTGCAATAGAAGCAAAGTAATAACAAGCCGCGGAGCCTTCACAAGGCCAGCTGTCATAGTAACGTGCTTACTCCGGGTGCCGGCAATCACCAAGAAAATGGCAGCGCCAACGCGCCGCCGGGAAAATGGCGCCTCGGTCAGCTTTGACTGAAGTGCCAGAAGAGTTAATGCCTTCGATCGGTCTGGGAGAGAATAATTTTGTTATACATTACAGTACAGAGATATGATATAAGTTATGATGTAGGACCACCCAAATAATAAAGCCTTCTGTATCTTCATAAATGTTGTTATTGTTATTATAGGAGCACAAGCCATATAGCTAATGCTTGGACACGAGAGCACCCATAGCATCGAGGATTGAACCGCTATTCTTTTCCTTAAGACTTTAACACAAGTAAGTAGGAGAAAATGCAAAGGCTATAGAAGTAGACATGTACTGTAGCCTATTATTAGCTTGCACTGTGCTTCCAATCACTTAAAGTGCTATGGTTTCAGAATTTCTTTGCACTCTATATCTTTTTAGAAAACAATTAAAGCTAGTGAGGCATTGCAATAAAAGTCTCTTGGTTGTTGAATAATACAAATCATAGCTTTAAGCAGCATAAAATTATTCAGCAGTTGAAGATTAGTCATGGAATGATTTTACAATTTCAGCAATTATTGAAGGGTGTATCACGGACTTTGCCTTTTTTCATGCTAAAAAACAGCTGCAAGCTCGACAAAGTAGTCCCAATGATACAATTAAAGTCAATTGCTTTTGAATGTATTCGACATCCTTTACAAGCCTTACATTTTTCAAACATTATTGAAATGATCAATCATGCAGATTTTTGTCTTACTTATACTCTGGCAAATGGATAATATCGTTTTCTATACATTACAAATGTATAATGTAATCTAGGATTTTTTTCTACAGTCAAAACTTTGCATTCTTGTAGAATTCAATACAATAGCTGCGAAATTTACTATGTAAAAAGGTTATGTTTAATTAAAAAAAATCTATCAAAATACAGAATGTTAAAATATTCATAATGCATCCCAAAGATTAGCAATACAACCGTAAAAAGGCGAAACTGAAACAGCTGCTCCAGAATGGTTATGGTGTTAGAAAGATACAGGATATTACAGAATAAGAAGCAGAATGTTTGTAGGATTTTAGTGAATTATTGAAATGTGCAAGGTAAAGTACATAAACTATAGTATACGTGGAGTCTGCTATCCTCATAGTCCTCGCTTATGGGTATAAAACTACACATACCACATTTGTAAAAGGGATGATGAAGATACTCGTCTTTGCAGGTGGACTGCATTGTAACCTTGGACTGCAGATAAACTATATATCTCTTCTCTCTATATTATAAAAATGAGTTTCTGTCTGTCTGCCTGTTTTTTTTTTATGCGCGACCAAACAACTGGACCGATCTACACAAAATTTGGCACACAAATACTTCAGGTGTCCAGGAAGGTTTAAGACAAGACCTCAACTCACTCGGATGTACCGTTCCGGAGATACAGCTTTCCCAAAACAGTGACCCCCATTAGTCAATACAAACCTGCAAGTCTTTCACTCATATTCCACCTGCCATACACATGGTCACTCCACATGCACAATCCAACACTGATATCCCAACTGAGATACACGCATCAGTGGATTAGATATGTGCGTCAGCACACAGTACCACATGCCGGAGAATTAGAGACGCGGCTCTGCACAAAGTATCACACATTAGAGCTTCACTCCAGGTTTCCATTGCAACCCAACCATTTTTCTTCATTGCTGTATGTCAGCTTTAACCACTTCTGAACTGCCCATAGACTATTTACGTCCGGGAAGTGGTTGCCTTGTTCTGACAGGACATGCCGGTACATTCTGTCAGAACACAGCAGCTGCATAAGATCGTGCAGCTGCAGATACTGGGAGCCGGCTGTAACTTCAGACGGAGCTCTTAGAGAGAAGTCAGGGAGGGTTTCTTACCTTCCCTGCCTTCTCGATCGCTGTGTATACAGCGCTCAATGAGCCCTGTATACACAGCAATGAGCGCTGCCATGATGGGGCAGCCCTCTGACCCGGCGGTCACGTGATCCGCCGGTGTCAGTGTCTTACAAGAGTTGCTGGGTCCTACAGGACCCATATCAGCCCTGTATACTGTGTATACAGCGTGCAGGAGATTGTATTCCTCCTGCAACTGGGGCTAAATATATGTAAAAAAGATAAAATAATAAAAAAAAAGTAAAATAATAAGTAAAATAAAATGCCATTATTAAAGGTTATAGCCCTACCCCCCGACAACACCATACAAAATAAAAATTACCGTAACGGAGAGGAAAAACTATTTATAAATGTTTTCAGTAGCACTTTGTGTTATTAAATTTTTTTAAAAAAAGTGAAGACCAGACACAATTTCCCTCCTACTTTGTTTATATTTTCCCGGCTATAAAAAAAAATGAAAACACATTCGAAAATAAAAACAACATAAAAATAAAGCCCTATGTGTCCCCGAAAAAAGACGCAGAAATTAATTGAATGAGACATACGAGAAAAATGTTACAGCCCTCTAAAATGCACATACCAAATAAACCTAAAATGTGTCTGGTACTGGACCACAAATTGGTACTGAAGTGGTTAAAGGGGCAAGGCGCTATGGATGACACTGTAACACTGATATCCAAACTGAGATATACATGATCAAATGATGATTATGGACACACACACATATGACATACAAAATACACTAGTGCAAAACTGGTCAATTCTTATGGGGCCACTACACAAATCAAAAATTAAATATACCCGTGCGAAGCCGGGTCCTCCTGCTAGTATCTAATAAAAAGGAATTGTCCAAAGTTGGCCCTCTCTTTAAAAGGGTTAGAAAAAAATGTGCCAGCACAAAAACATAACGTGACAACAAAAGAATCTATACTTGTTAGTTTTCCCCTCCTCTTCCTGCACTGAGCATCAATATTCCTAATTGGTTGCGTTCGGTAACCTGTCCATATACTTCATCACTGCAGCCAATCGCTGGCTTCAGTATTCATATACTATATACTGTTGTGGCCAATGACTGGCTGCACAGTTATGTGACCACTGTAGCCAAAAAGATGAATTCTGTGCTGCAGGACTGGAAGCAGGGAAGAAAGCTCATGAGTATAGCTTCTTATGTGATCACACTTTTGTAGCATTTATTCTATATATAGGGAAATCACATATTAAACCATTTTAGCTGTTACTAATCCAGGAGTGATGCTATGTATCTCTGACTCTTGCTGGTTGCCCTTCTCTTTTCTCTTTACAACTCTGATTCAGTCTGCCACCTCTTTATAAGTTAACCACTGTCTCCTGTGTGATGAAAGAGGAGGGCAAAAGTGCTGGTGCCGATCCGTAGCCTTGTCATTCAGATCAGAAGTAGAGAGATCTGAAAGTGTCACTCGGTACTTTCTTAGTAAGGAGAGAATCTGACACATACAGTCACTAAATTGTTCTGCTGTATCTCCTTTTTTTCTTTCTTTTTATTTTCAAAAAAGAACTTATCTGAAAAGGAAATATAAGGGTATAGTCACATTTTGCAAATTTGTTGCAAATATCCGTGGCCAAAAATCAGTTCTAATCATGTGAATGCGGTTGTATTTGCAGCAAACACACAGATTGCAAAATGACTGATTCAAACAAATGGAACAGAAGCAGAAATTTTTACAGACAGTCTATAACCTGGAAAAACACCCTATCTTTAAAGGGATCCTATCATTGAAACGCATTCTTTTCTCACTAAGACATAGGAATAGCCTTAAGAAAGCCTATTCTTCTCCTACCTTTTGATGTCTTCTCCGCGCCACCATTCAGTTGAAATCCCAGTTTTCGTCGGTATGAAAATGAGTTCTCCCACAGCACTGGGGGCGTCCCCAATGCTGCCAGAGAACTCTCTCCAGCGTCGCCTCCATCTTCTTCAGCAACGGCCTTTTCACGCGTCTTCTTCTGGCGCGCGGGAGGTCAGTGCTGCGAGAGAACTCATTTGCATACCGACAAAAATCGGGATTTCAAGTGAACGGCGGCGCAGAGAAGACATCGAAAGGTAGGAGAAGAATTTTTTAGGGCTATTATGATGTGTTAGTGAGAAAAATATTATAGGATCCTTTAAGGGTACCGTATTTTTCGGACTATAAGACGCACTTTTTTTCCCCAAAATTTGGGGGGAAAAGAAGGGTGCGTCTTATAGTCTGAATGTGGCGTCTGGCATCCGCTGTAATAGAGAGGCGGAAGCCGGCAAGTGATAGACGCCATTACAGGTGCCGGGGCCTGCGACATCGTTGCGCTCCTCTGCCTTGCATGAAGCCAGCAGCGGGAGGAGTGATGCTGCTATTCCGCTCCTCCGTCCCCCCGCCGCTGGCTTCATGCAGGGCAGGGCAGCGATGTCTCAGGCCCCGGCGTCTATCCCTCCCCGGCATCCGCCTCTCTAGTACAGCGGATGCCGGGTCAGTATCGGTGGCCCCTTCTCCCCCGGGGCCGGTCCCCACCGGCCCCGTACCTGTGAAGTTGCAGGCCGGCTCCTGCGCGGCGATATCGCAGGAGCCGACCTGTTCGGGTGACAGCCGGGAGCCTAATGAGGCTCCCAGGCCTGTCACGGCTATATATTAGTATTGCGGCTGGGTCTATGACCAGCCGTAATACTAATAGACAGAATGTCCCATAGACGGCAATACAGTTGTATTGCCGTCTATGGGACTTGCAATCAAGTGACCGCAGGTTCAAGACCCGGGGGGGGGGGAATAAAATAGTAAAAAAAAAAAAAAAAGCTTTAAAAATATGAAATAAATAAAAGTTCTAAATCACCTCCTGTCCCTAGAATATATATATAAAAGTAGAAAATCATATATCATAAACCACCGGTTTTTTTTTCAATAAAAGGTGATCTAAGAAATAGATATTCCCCAAAATGGTATAACTAAAAAGTACATCTGGCCCCGCAAAAAAAAACACTCTATGCATCCCCGTACAGCTGCAGGGTCACCTGTCAATGCTGCCTTGCAGCTGTTGCAAAACTACAACTCCCATATATTAAATATTTTACCAGTTTTTGCTTCAAAAATTTTTTTCCCTATTTTCCTCCTCTAAAACCTAGGTGCGTCTTATAGTCCGAAAAATACGTGGGAATTTTTTGTCAGGATTTTGAGGCTGTATCCGCCTTAAAATCCTGACCAAAAAAACAACTCCCATTAAAATCAATGGGACCCGGTCAGTTCTTTTTTCTGGGAGCTGTTTGTTCCAGCTCCTGGAAAAAAATAGCGACATTCTCATTATTTCGCCATGCGACATCCGCCTGAAGATACTCCCTCCCATTCATTTGGGCCTAATCCGGAGCGGAGTGCGTGACTGGATGTCGGTGCCGGTTCTGGTCCAAAAAACCACATGTAAGCTTACCCTAAGGCTGGCACCCCATGTGGTGTAAATGCTGTGGAAAAAAAACGCACAGCATTTCACAGTCTCTGCAAAGCGGATGGAATTCTAACAAATACCAACCACGATGCACAAAAATACAAGCCATTGCATTTTTGAAAATCGCAGCATGTCAATTATACTTATGGAAATGCCAGCGGAAACATAAAGTCCTCTGCAGCCTTTCTGTGCTGCAGCCAGTTACCTGAAGCCACATTGCAGAAAAACTGCTTTTTTGAACCAAAGCAAAAAGTAACTTGAAAAGGATTGGAAAATGTAATGCTGAGACGCCACACTACGGAAACGCAGCTTTTTTTGTTTCCGATTTTGCTGCACTTTTTGAGCCAAAGCCAAGAATGGTTACAAAAGGAATGAGAAATATATAGGAAGCTCTTATAATTCTCCCTTCTGCTCAAGCCATTCCTAGCTTTGGTTCAAAAAAACCAAAAAAAACGAGTGATTATGAAGATAATCTTGTTTCCCTTAGTCCTAACAGCGGCACAATGTGGGGGGTATTTCTGCCCCTGTGTGCTGGTAGGACAGGCGGATATTTAATTAGCCAATAAGATGCGTGGCAGGCCCTATAAGAGGGCACAAGAACCTCCCCTCTGCGTGTAAATACAAAAGTACCTCCATAATATTTATATACAGCTTTTAGACATAAGATATGATTCCCAGGGTGGGAAATCTTGTGCCGCTGTTAGGACTAAGGGAAACAAGATTATCTTCATAATCACTCGTTCCCTATCGTCCTCAACAGCGGCACAATGTGGGGATATAGCAAGCAGGTCCCCAAGATGGGTGGGATTAACCCATAACCGAACTTAAAACGGTATGGGCAAAGGCAGTGGAATCTGCCACTTGGTCCTTCAGGCGATAATGCCGGATGAAGGTAGATTCCGACGCCCAGGAGGCCGCTGCACAGATTTGATCCACCGGCAAGGCACTTTTTTCTGCCCGAGAGGTGGACACTGCCCTGGTTGAGTGGGCATGAAGAAATGCTGGAGCCGACAAACCTTGGGTGGTATAGGCGATTTTAATAGTCTCGGTAACCCACCGAGATATTGTGGCTTTAGTGGCTTTGGCGCCCTTGTTTCTCCCCGTGTAGCTGACCAACAAGTTTTCAGTTTGCCTAAAAGGGCGAGTGCGCTGTAAGTAAATCTGTAGGCATCTGACCACGTCCAGTTTGTGCCATCTTTCTTCTTCAGCAGAAGAAGGGAAAGGAAAAAATACCGGAAGGGAGATTATCTGGTTTCTGTTTACAGCGGATGGAACCTTGGGACGAAAACCCGGGAGGAACCTAAGCTGCACATGGTCAGAAAAAAAGGTGGTATATGGCTCCTCAGCGGACAAGGCTTGTAGTTCACCAACCCGTTTGGCAGTTGTTACTGCCAATAGTAGCGCCATCTTGCCGGTTAATGACTTGAGGGAGATTTCCTCCAAAGGTTCAAATGGATGAACACATAGAGCGTTTAGGACCGGAATAAGGTCCCATTGGTGGACAGGGGTGTTTACCACCGGTCTCAGCCTAGTTGCCCCTTTAATAAAGGTGCTCACTAAGGAATCCTGAGACAAACGCCTCCCCAGATAGGCGGACAGGGCCGCTACGTGTACTTTGAGTGTGGCCACAGCAAGACCTCTGTCTAGTCCGTCTTGAAGGAAGTCCAGGATCGCCTCCGTAGGGGGATCGGTGGAGTCCACTTGATGCTGCAGACACCAGGCATTAAAAATGTTACTTATTTGACGGTAGTTCTTGTTAGTCGAATCTGCTCTGGCGCTGGATAGGGTCTTCAAGACGGCTTGTGACAGTCCTCTATTTCTCAATAGGGACTGGTCAACCTCCAGGCTGTCAGGTTGAGTCTCCTCAGATCCTGGCATCTCAGCTCTCCTTGGGTTACCAGGTCTGGGAGTGGGGGAAGCCTCCAATATATGCCCTGACTCATTTGTATGAGCTGAGCAAACCAAGCCCTTTTTTGGCCAGAATGGGATTATGGCTATTCCCGAGGCTTGGTCCTGTCTTATTTTTATCAATACCTTCGGTATGATTGGAATTGGAGGGAAAATGTAAAACAGCCTGAACCTCCAAGGGATGGACAGGGCATCCACTGCCAAGGGATTGTCCTCCTGGTACAGGGAGCAGAAGGTCCCTACCTTGGCGTTGAGTCGGGTAGCCATAAGATCGACCTCCGGGAGACCCCATCTCTGGACGATCTGTTGAAATATGTCTGGATTGAGAGACCATTCTCCTGATACGGTAATACCCCGACTCAGCTGATCCGCTACTATGTTCAGGGAGCCCTTTATGTGAACAGCGGACAACTGGACCAGATTCTTCTCTGCCCAGGTGAATATGAGATTCGTCTCTCTCAGCAAGGTTGGTGACCTGGTGCCCCCTTGTTTGTTTATATAAACAACCACCGTCGTATTGTCTGACCGGATCTTGACTGACTTGCCTTTCAATTCCGGGGCAAAGTGTACTAGGGCCAGGTACACTGCTCTGAGTTCCTTGAGATTGGATGACCCCAGCTCCGGACATCTCCATCGTCCTTGTACAGTTTTGTCTTGACAATGGGCTCCCCATCCCCACTGGGATGCATCTGTTGTCAACAGGGTCCACACTGTCGGGACCGTGGACCTTCTGTCTTTCAGGTGTATCCACCATCTGAGGGAAAGACGGGTAGCGGGAGAAAGGCAGATCTTCTTGTGCAATCCCCGTGGAGACCTGTTCCAGGTTCTCAACACTTCCATCTGTAGGGGACGCAAATGCCATAAAGCCCAAGGGACCGCCCTGGCCGAGGATGACATTAGGCCCAGAACTCTCATGGCGGTGCGGATGGTTACCTGCCGAGTGCGCAATAGGAATCGTGCACTGGCTTGGATCCTTTCTTTTCTTGGACCGGAGAGGAAGATCTGCATCGCTTCTGAATCCACTAAAAAACCGAGGAATTTCCTTCGGGTGGATGGAACGACTTCGGACTTCTCCCAATTGATAATTCATCCTAACTCTTGTAGGAAATTGATGGCAAGGTTGAGCTGCTGGAGGAGAGCAGCAGGAGACTGAGCTTTCAATAGCCAGTCGTCTAGATAAGGGACGATGAAAAGACCCTGGAGTCTGAGGGTCGCAGCGACCGGAGCGATCACCTTGGTGAATACCAGTGGGGCGGATGTGATGCCGAAAGGCAGAGCTGTGAATTGATAGTGCTCCCTGTGGCCTGCCATAAAGACGGCAATCCTGAGGAACTTCCTGTGGGAAGGAGCAATAGGGACATGTAGGTAAGCGTCCTTCAAGTCGAGGGTAACCATCACCTCTCCTGGTTGAAGAAAAACAGCCACGGAATCCACGGTCTCCATTCGAAATGACCTCTTTCTGATAAACTGGTTGAGGTACCTCAGGTCTATTATCATTCTCCAGCCCCCGGTGACTTTGGGGACCAGAAAGACGGGGGAGTAAACTCCCAGACCGTGATCTGAGGCTGGTACCTTCTCCAGGGCGCCCTTGGTAACATAATCGGCGACCGAGGCTTCCAGACTGGACTGCTGAGAAGGTGGAAGGATTCGGGTGGTGACGAACCGATCTGGAGGTGGAAGGTGAAAATCGATATGATACCCGTGCTGTATAATCTTCAACACCCATGGGTCTTGAATGTGGGTGGACCATGCTTTGAAAAAGAAGGAGAGACGTCCTCCCACAGGAAGAGGGGCAACAGGGAGCTGCCCCACGTCAAAACTCAGGCTTCCTCTTGGTATCCTCCTTGGAAGCGCCACGTCCGGCACCCCTAGGGCGGTATCTAGAATGCTGCTGCTGAGCCGGGCGTCTATAATTAGAGGAAGAACCTCTGCCTCTAGAGGGAGCACGTCTGCCCCTGGATGCTTGAGGTAGGGACCTTCCCCTACCTTCAGCTAAACCCTCCATAATGGCATCCAAACTTTGGCCAAACACTCTTCCCGGTTCAAAAGGGAGAGCGCAGAGAGCTGCCTTAGATGCAAAATCTGCACGCCAAGGCTTTAGCCACAGGGGTCTACAGGCAGCGGTAGATAACGCCATAGATTTGGCGGAGATCTTCAATTGATGGCGGGAAGCTTCCGCCAGATAATCTGCAGCCCTATGAATTCTCTTCATAGAGGTCAGAATTTCGTCTCTATCCACGCCCGCATCTATATCCCGCTCCAAGGCGGCTAAACGGTTGCGCAGAAAATCTCCAGCCGTGGAGGAGGCTATGGCCACAGAGGCTTGTGCAGAGGAAGCGGAGTAGATCTTCTTTAGAACAGAGTCCGCCCTACGATCCAGAGGGTCTTGAAGATTGGAACCATCTTCTAAGGGCACCAGGGTTCTGCGGGACAGCTTGGCTACGGCCAAATCCACCTTCGGGGGAGGCCCCCAGGAATCCCACTGGGCAGTGTCAACAGGAAACAGAGTCTTGAAAATCCTGGAGAGAGAGGGTCCCTTCTCTGGCTGTTTCCACTGCTGTGCCATAAGGTCGGACAGCGTGGCGTCCGCATGGAAGGCAATATGTCCCCCAGAGGCAGACGTGGAGGCTTCCCCGTCAACATCTCGGCCCACTGTAGACCGGATGGACTTCAGCAGCCTGCCTGTTTGTTCATAGTGGAACACAGGTCTGCCGGAAATTACTGAGTCGTCCTCAGAGGAATCGTCCTCTGCCACCCGCAGCTATTCCAAAGGGGGCAGGGAGGAGGAACGGTGCTCAGGGCATGGACTCTTGGTGAGCTGAGACAAGGTGGCATGGATTCCTTTGAGGGAATCATCCTGCAAAACAAAAGGAGAATACAAGCAAGGGAAAACCTATTTACCCAAGCGATGCCCAAACTCACCATCTCCTTGACCCAGGCCATCATATCTCTGGGAGAGGGCTCCTCAGGTGGAGGACCTCTACACCCGCGACAACGGGCCCATTCATAGCCTAAAAATAATAGGCAAGTTATAGGACCACAATACATCAAAGGGAACAACCCCTTAAACCGCTACCTACCATCAGGGAGCGGTGTGTCGCAATTAAAACAGGAAAGGTGTTTCCTCTTGGCAGAGGATTTCCTCCTACCATCCCCAGGAGGGGTAGTAGAGGATGACATATCCTGCAATAAAGAGATAATAGACCATGCAATACTGTCACCATGCATCATACCATTGATTTTTAAAAAAGGGTAGATCTTACCAGGTTCAGAAGACCGGATCAGTAAAGGTGACAGACCAATAACCAGACTCAAGGTTAACAAACGCAATTTAAGCTAGTGAGACCAATAACCAGACTCACAACAATAGCACAGCCTTCCAGGTACAGCAGGAAGGTACAAGTGACACGGCCGGCCTGACCTTTAACCTGGCCGGCCGGAAATGGGAGGAGCTAACCGCTCCCATCCACTACCCCAAACAGGGGTTAATAGAGGATTTTATCTCCCCTCCCCAGCAATCCCCAAGCCAGGGGAACACTCACCCTCTCCTCCGCTAGGGCTCCGAGTATGTGGAGTGGAACCTGAAGGAAGTTAGAGCTGGCCGCGGCCGCCGCGCCGTGAACTTCCGGTCAAAACCGGAAGTGAGCGCAAGCAAAATGCGGCCGCCGCGAATGCAGCCATACACAGTAGTTCCGGCTGCCGCACGGACCCGCCGTAACCACGGACGCAGTGGCGTGGTGCGGCTCTGAGGATCAGCGCTCAACAGACGCTGAAAGGGTAAGAAGGAGAGGGGAGGGAGGGAGGGGGAGAGGAGAAGCAGGATTCAGAGGAAAAAATAAGCCAACGCAGGCTAACCAGCACCCTCTTTCCCTAGGAAAGAGGGTGACTGAACAAAACATCAAGCTCAAGTAGCTGAGCCCTGTAAGAGGACATAAGTCCTCACACCTGTCCTCTGTCCACACAGGACAGAAAAAAACACGCAGAGGGGAGGTTCTTGTGCCCTCTTATAGGGCCTGCCACGCATCTTATTGGCTAATTAAATATCCGCCTGTCCTACCAGTACACAGGGGCAGAAATACCCCCCACATTGTGCCGCTGTTGAGGACGATAGGGAAACTGCATTTCCGCAATGTGGGGGTTCAGCCTAAAGGAATCATTTATACTTCTCCTTTCTGCTAAATCTTCTGAGTTTGGCTAAAAAAAATGCAGCAGGAAAAGCAGCTTTTCTGCAACATGTGACCTCAGTCTAAAAGAGCGTTCCGGCCAGAAGCATTTATGACTTATTGACCATACAGGTTACAAATTGCTAGTGTAGTCTGGGGTCAGTAATATGGATGCATATACTGTGGTGTTCATATTATCTCCACACTACCTAGATTACAATACCTGGGAGTTTGAACTGCTGGTGGTCTGGGTATTGCAACCATAATATGGATGCTGAAATTGCAGGTCATGTTAGGGTGAACTCACACGAAGGAAAATAGCGCTGAATTTGGTGTGGAATCCTCCGTGTGAATGCGTAGAGGAACCTTACTCTTTCTCAACGAATGACCTTGCGACATGCGTATGTTGACCATTTGACGCTTTTGTACCTATACACTGCTGTGCATAGTCATACATCTAGCACATAACCTCCTCTGACTTTTCCTTACAATCAGCATATATTCTGCCTATGAAACCAGTAACTTCAAAAAGAAGCCATTCTGTTATATTATGCATTACAAGCTTAATTTGAGAACAGATCAAAGTACTCCGAATAAAACAGAACCTGTGTCTTTTTTACAAGAATATCTTGGTTGTCTACGATAAGACAGAATAGATTAAGACTTCCATGCTTCAGAATGACCTGACCTTTATATTCACTGCTTATTTGTTGCCACCCCGACGAGTCTCGGATTTATAGCTGTAGAGAGCAATAATGTTTTCATGATCTGTTGCCAGAATACAGGTGAGAACTTGATAAGCAATCTTTTATCAATTTAGGTATCTGTCGGGCTTACAGAGAACATAGACAAAATGATTGTGAATAGAATAGATGGGATGGATATGTACTTTAAGATAATCTGATTCAAGACAGATTTTTGCATTAAAATGGTTATAGCTAGCTAAACATATGGGAACATTTATTTCACCTTGAAGCCTGGCTCTCTATACTATACTATACTATACGGTACTATACTATACTATACTTATGACAAATATATCAATTTATAAGATAATGACCAATTATTTCTATATTGTTTTGTACTAATTTGACTATAAATACTGTGGTAGCAATTGTAAAATAATAAAACTGGGTTGCTGCTGCCACCATTAGGGTATAGCTTATTGAGGAGTCCAATATCTTCATGATACACAAACCCCACCTGCCCACCCTATGATGAGAGACAACTTTCTTCATATGCATTGTATAAGGGAGAAAGCTACTGTTTAGCGGAAGGTGAATGGGATGGGGTCTACATTATGGGGTAGATTTATAAACATTGGTCTTCATGTCTCATGCAGTAGTATGGGATTTGCCTGATTCATGAGCATTAGCACGCTTCTTCTATCAGTTCCGGCATAATTACAAAATATCCTATAGCGTTCCCATATAAATAAAAGTGCCTAACACAGAATGTGGAACATAAAAAACACAGTTACTTACTTCTCCTGGCACTGTAAGGCTTCAGGCCTACTTGGTGACATCCTAGATGTCACATCGGCAGAGGTTTGCGTCCTTATGCATCGCAACGCAAGCCCTTGCTCACGTGACGTCCTGTACATCACTGAAGCGGGACATCATCTGCAGGGAGTACGCCAGAGCCAGGGAGAGGTAAATAATAGTGTTTTTTTATGTTTGTATCCTACCCTGGGTCTCCAATGGGTGTCCAGGGGCCACTATGGGGCTTAATACTTTGTGAAGGGGCCACTATGGGTCATAATACTGTGCACAGGGGTCACTATGGGGCATAATATTGTGTGCGCAGGGGCGACTATGGGTCATAATACTTTGTGCAAGGGCCACTATAGGGCATAATACTTTGTGCAGGGGCCACTATTGGGCTTAATACTTTGTGCAGGGGCCACTATGGGGCTTAATACTGTGTGCAGGGGACACTATAGGGCATAATACTGTGCGTAGGGGCCACTATGGGGCATAATACTGTGTGTAGGGGTCACTATGGGGCATAATAGTGTGTGTAGGAATGCGGGGGTGGCATGGGGGTAATCAGTCGGTTTATCTGGGCCTCGGGGGGGAGGGGCATTATTCTAGCATTCCCCCTAAAGTTTTCTCCCAATTTATGCACTGATGATAGGCCATGTCCCTACACTGAAATCTATGCCAGCTGGTACAAAGTATCTAAATTTGGCTGGATCCTGCCCAAGCCACACCCCTTGCCATACCCTCTTTTAGGAAAACGGTAAAGTAAATGCAAAAATTGTTGCAAGTGATGTTTGAAAAATTTGCACAAATAGTGTACAGAGATAATAAATGCCACAAAACTGGACTTCACCTATAGCAGTCACCTTTCCCAAATCTTAACTGCGGCTCATGGAACTTAGATACCCCCAGGACCTGACAGTAAGGCTGAATTTCACAACAAGCAGATGGTTACAAAAACCTCATAAATGAAGCATTACAAATAAAATACACTTATTGTAGTAAATGCATGGTAACGTGCACAAAAACAGCATGGTAAAAGCACCAAGAAGAAGCAGCTTAGAAAAAGAGCCTACAGACATTTGGGCGCCTTTCAACATGATGTTTTTGAGCACTTTATAAATCATGCTGGCTATATTTTTACTGCGGTTCAGGTGAAATAGAAGCATCTTTTTGTGCCATGCACCCAGGAGGTGGCCTGTTCTACCATTGTGTTAGTTCTTCAAGCTTGATGAAAACCAAAGCCAAATTCAGGAGCACAGTAATAACATGAAGCAGCGGGAAATCCCTTGCTGATAGGAACAGAGCATTCCAAATTTTCAGTGATACATTGAAAACTATATCTCTTAATGCCCACATGTGAAATGGAGAATTTAGAGAAGAGACTAGTCTGAGGACAAAGCATGTGTACGCATGGCATCCTCAAGAACTCAGATTAGTAGCCAAGACCATTGTACAGCTCATGATTGAAGACATGCCATACCGATGTAGCAGTCACTAAGTGAACATTGGTTAAGAATGCTCTTTCATTCACTTTGTATGACAGCAGCTATTTGGTTTAACAGCTCTATATTTGTACATTGTGGGGGAGACTGTGCTGTGATACCTACATGTGAGTTTCGTCACATAAACTCTACGCTTTGTGAAACTCAGAACTGTTTTATTTTTATGTTCCCAGAGCTGTATCATAGCTTATTTTTTGCAGGACAGATCGTATTTCATAGTGGTACCATTGCACCCATTCCCAAAATCTGCTGTAACAGTAATAGGGATTCATTTTGATTTTTTTTCCAGCGACAGCATTCACGCAGTACACGCATGTAGTTCCAAGAACGTGTAAGAAGATGGTGCACAGAGCATGTGCTGTATCATTAGATCACTTGTCTCAAAGACTACAATATAACTGTATTGCAGTCTCTGAGAAATTCATGTATAACTATTAAAGGGGTATTCCCACGTCGCAAACTCACCAGTCTTCACTACTGTAAAATCTTCTTTCTTCCTGGTTTCTTGCGTCATTTGGTGGGCAGGGTTTCACGTGCAACCTGCCATTTAGCTCCACCCCAAATTAGTGTGTAGCTCCGCCCACCTGATAGCATGATCCTATGGGGCGGCTGAAGAGCCTGTGATGTCATCAGAGTTCCTCAAACAACACTATATGCACAATATTGGACTATGAAGTACAGGCAGGAGCAACTCCATTCTGTATTACATACAGAGACTGCCTGTCTCTGCCATAATGAACACAATTGAATTAGCTAGCCTGATAACTGGAGAACAGAAGAAATGAAAGCAGCTCCTCTCCTCAATCTGATAGCAGGAAGTTAGGTCACATGTGTGGTGTAGACACAGGAATAGCTAGAAACACAGGCTCGCTCCCTGCACTTAGCCCCTCCTCCCTCCCCCCTGAGAGCAGGCAGATACATCACTTGACTATTGAGCAGATAAGTCAAGGGCTGTGTCAACAATGAATTGAATAAAGTAAGATAGTGGACAAACAAAGCAGTTTTACTGAAGCAGTGTATTTAGGAAAAGTCTTGAATCCACATTAACAAGCAGTATAGATAGGATCCTTGTGATGGGACAACCCCTTTAAGTCCTGCCACAAGCAAGCCTCAGTAGTCACTTTCCTATTTCACAAGGCTCCCGGTTGTTATGGATACTGCACAGATCCTGCAATCTCGCTTCACAGGAGATATACAAAAATAATACAAATAAATGTGTGTGTGTGTGTGTGTGGGGGGGGGGGGGGTGCCACCAGTGTGGATCTTTTGGCCAAAAGGAGAAGTTTTGAAAGGGTTAATGGGACAACGATCATGGACATTACTGCTAGGTTTCTGCTGTTCTATACATTGGAGACCCAATGGTTTTGGTACCTGCTAGTCTTCTTAGCAGGCGCCATGTTTAAGGTGCTGACATCTGCTGTACTATTACAGCAAATTTCAGCATGGAATTACAAGTTGCCTTTATAACAGCACTGATGATAAACCCCTTTAATTTATATTAACCCCTTCCCGCCGATGGCATTTTTTGATTTTCGTTTTTCGTTTTTGACTCCCCTCCTTCTAAACCCCATAACTTTTTTATTTCTCCGCTCCCAGAGCCATATGAGGTCTTAATTTTTGTGGGACAAATTTTTCTTCATGATGCTACCATTAATTATTCTATATAATGTACTGGGAAGCAGGAAAAAAATTCAGAATGGGGTGGATTTGAAGAAAAAATGCATTTCTGCGACTTTCTTACGGGCTTTGGTTTTACGGTGTTCACTGTGCAGCCAAAATGACATGTCCCCTATATTCTGTGTTTCGGTACGGTTCCAGGGATACCAAATTTATATGGTTTTATTTACATTTTGACCCCTAAAAAAAATTCCAAAACTGTTAAAAAAAATTTTTTCTAAAAGTCGCCATATTCCGACGGCTGTAACATTTGCAGACAAGGATTTGCAGACAAGCCTGGGAGCCTGTACAAGGCTCCCGGCTGTCATGGCAACGGGACGTCAGCCCTGGAGCATGCTCCAGGAGCCGGCGATCCCGGCCAAAATGGCGGCGCCGGAGGGGTTAATGCCTCCGATCGGTCCGGGGACCGATCGGAGGCATTAGAGCCGGTTGTCTACTGCTTAAAGCAGTAGACACCTGGTGGCTATGGCGGCCGCCCGGCTACCGGGCGGTCGCCATAGTTACAGACCCGACATGCGCCGTACTATTACGGCGCATGTCGGGAAGGGGTTAAGATATCTATTACAGTGCATTTCTTTCTCTATGTTTAAAATGTAAGGCATACCTCCAGTAAGTGGTAACAGGCAACTGCCAATCCTGGTGCTCACTATGTAATATGGTGCTCACTATTGTTTGAGCTGGCAGTTTGGGAGCTCCTCTTTCTTGAGAAGTTGTGTTCACTATTGAACAGCTGTATTTCTAGTTTCCTCTGATCTTGGACATTGGCACAAGGTAGTAATAGTCACAGGTTATCACCTTGGTACATCTACTGCTTTGTAATGATGCCTGTGCAGTATATTTATGGTGCATGGAAAGGAGGAGTAACGTGCGCTGTCTGTTGAAAAACATACAATTTATATAATGCAAATCATCAGGGCTAGTTCTAAACAGGCACTGAACAAGCATTGGAAAATGTAAGATGTGAGGTAAACTAAATTCTGAACATAGTAGATGACTATAAATTATACACATACTCCGGATAATATAAGTGAAGTATTGTATTAGCAAGAACTCAAAAATAGAAGTGTTAATTTTTTGTAAACTTAGAAAATAAACTAAGTGAAAGAACAAAACAGAAATCTAAGTGAAATCAATATTTAGTGTGGCCGCCCTTCCAGACAGCATCAATTCTTCTACAATTGTATAAGTTTTTTAAAGAAATTCTGTTGAGAGGTGGCTCTAAATGTCTTGGAGAACGAACCACAGACCTTCTGTGGATGTAGACTTGCTCAAATCCTTCATGTTATCCCAGACAGACTGATTGTTGAGGTCAGGGCTCTGTGAAGGTCATATCATTGCGTCCAGGATTCCTCCTGGGCGGTCACAAATATTGATGTGATTTAGATTTCTCTACTGTTCCGTCACTTAATTTTGCTACATGACAAAAATAAACTATTAAGGATGTTTTGTTTCACCACTTCTGAAATGGAATGTCACCATTACTCTTCCCCCTTCCCTATCCCCATCAATACTTACCAAGCCGTCCTGTGACTGTGGAATGGATCCTCCCCCTCTTCCTGTCTGCTAGCAGTGGGTGGAATAGGTTAGCTAGGGAGACGGGGGAGGATGGAAGGGGCTAGTAATGGGTGAGATTACTAGTCTTAGTGACACATTGGGTGAGAGGGGCTAGGTTTAGTCAGACAGGCATGGTAGGAGGGGCTAGGCTAGTGAGACAGGGAGGGTTTTGTAACAGAGTGAGTGGGTAGGGGGGACTGAGTGAGAGGGAACTAGTATAGCAGCTACACAGGAAACTATACAACAGGAAGCTAACACCACTAAACAATGTCAGAGGATGCTACCAGCAACCAGAGACACCTAGAAATCACTCCAATAATTGCTAAAGGTATATGAGTGTACTTATTAACTCATGTGGGGAACCACACAGGTAGATGCTTGTAGCAGTGCAGGAAACAGAGACACAGACACTGGATTGCACACAAGTTCAGGCTTTATTCATACACTGCCTTTGCAAAGCCACAGGATAACCAAAACAAAACCCTTCTCGGCTGAGAAGCTAACTTAAACATAAGGAAACTTTTCCCTGACTATACAGGAGACTGGCTACCAGTCTCCCACCTTGGCAACAACAACGGGTGGCACAGTACCTGCCTTGGAGGTCTGGTCTGGACAGGTCAACTATGTCAGTGTGGTGCCACCCTGCTAGTCTTCACACTCAGACTATTAGGGCCTGATTAGTCAGCTGACCTCCCTGGTGTGGGTCTCACCACACACCCCTTAGGTGCCTGGCTGAAATATACTTGTCTTCCCTCCCTTCACTCTCTCACACCCATCACTAGCACAGACAGACCTTTCTAAAAAAAAAAAGAAAAAAAAAAAGAAAAAGATTTTCTGCCTGGAAAACCCCTTTAATAACTGTAATAACGGTAGTGTGAACATACCCTGACACTTCTATATTTGAAAGCATTTTAACTTTGCAACATTTTTTTCCAGACCTGTCAAAAACTTTTACCCAATACTGTAGTTGTGTGCTTTGTCACCTTTACCAACTATTCATGATATGAGCATAATTCTAAACAATATTTCCCAGACCTGTAGACCAATGACATGATTATAAAATCATTTATAGAAAGCTATGTTAATACAGTTATCCAAAGTGCAGAGCCACACTGTCACCAAATCATACAGCTTACTTTGATAGATGACTATCTATTATATTATCTAAGCACAACATACTTTTCTTTCTTCCCGTAATGCTACATTTACACAGCATATTTGTGAGACTTTCATTTGGAAAGTGTGAATAACATCTAGATAACACTTTAAAATAACTCTTCAAAAAGCAGGCTCCTAGACATTTCACATTTACAGCTGTAATGGAAAGGAAATTGCCTTTAGCTTTGCAGCAGTGTCTGCAATACAGATAGAAAAATCCCTAGGACTGTCCCTGTAGGAATGACATCATAAGAGTAATTGTTACACCTCCCTGGAGCATGAAGCCTTAAGACGCTATATAATGAACCAAAGAGGATAGCCACCAGGATCTCTCTCCTTACAAATCTTACTATTAGTACTAGCGGCTGTAGTGGTTCTTATAGTACAGCTAGTAGTATTCGTATCCTTAGATGAACCTCAGACTTCATATTGTACATTGTGTATAACAGAAAACCTACATTTAGCAAATGAGCGCTCAATTAATAGGTTTTAGAGCAATGTTTAGCCAATAAAATCGACTCAATAGATAAAAGTTCTCATATCGTCAATTGTGTTTCTATAGAAACAACTTAGTATTGTGTTTCTCCGTAACATTTGTAAAATCAACAAACCCCCTTGGCTTCTGTAATAGTAAGAATTTCAGTTTTCTTAACCCACTAAGTATCCAGTAGACATAAACTAACACTAGCGTTCGGGTTTCCGTCCTTAGGGTTTCCGGTTCCAATGCGGAGCTGGTCTGCAGTTACACGTAGGAAACACATGAACCCTATAAACTATAATGGGGCCCACCCGTTTTACCACCATTTCCACCATAAATGCAGGACTTTTCTCTCCACCAATTTTAAGCGGAATCTGTGACGGAGAGACTCGAACACTAGTGTGAACCTACTGTAAATTTGTTTGCAAATGCCTCACCCATCCAGCAGGGGGGAGTCTTTAGGGCAGATTTATGAAGACTGGCATTACAAACACCAGTCTACATACCCCCGAAGATAGTGGAGGGTGCAACTCATAAAAAGGAGGCACATGCCTCCTCATAAATGAAGCACACCTTCTGGCCTGGCTGTGCGCCTGTGGGATAATTGTACGCTATCTCATAGCTGGTGTATATTTTCCACGTCTTTACACCAGATTTCTGACATATATGATAGTAAATCTGTGTTCTTTCACCAAGCCCCCTTTTCAGGAAGGTGGGGCAGATATTAAAAAGCTGCGCCTTTTGCAGAAAACCCGCACACATGGCATAGTAAATCTGGGCCACTATGCTTGCTGACATATAGCGTCTTCATACAACACTGTATAATAGCGGCGTCCGCCCCAAGATACAGTAGTTCTAGAGGAGAATATCTCCATAATCACATATTACAGTATGGGTGTCGGTTTACTTCTCTGTACAACTCCAAGCATAACAGAGTTTTTTGCAGATGTTCTTTCTATAACAAATTCTATAGAAAAATACCTGAAGAAGAAAAAAATGCTATAAAATGCCAATGAATAAGAACAATAGACAAACACGTTTCCTTCATCGCAGAAGACAATCAGAAGACCTTGCATCGGTTTTCTATTTTCTGTTCGTTTTTTTTTTTACAGACAAAATAATGTTGGAGTCAACTTCACTTTTCTGTCTATAAAAATAGAAACTAGGAAAGTCTTTTGTTTGTATCTATAATGAAAACTTTTTTGTCTATCGTCTGTATTATCTGACAGATCAGAACAACAGATATTTACCTGAAGTGTGAACACAGTCTAAAAAGGATCTATTTCACAATACCATTCCGATGCCATGATGAACAAGGCAATTTCAGTGTGATCGGAGCCTTTAAATACGAATTGCAGCTAAAAAACGTTGCAGAAAAAAAACCACAATAAAAATGCACATTGTATCTTTCCACAGCGCTTTTCATCAAGTGTTTTCTTCCTCGGCTATGAGGAAAGTACTAGTTTGTACCGAAACGCGTAGCTTTATCATGACATAATCTACCTCCATAGTTACGATGTAACTTTTTTAATCATTGGACAACAATAACAGTTAGATTTTATTCATCATTTTGAACCTTTCCTGACTGGAGCAGATATTTTTTATTGTCATTCTTCTGTAAATGTGGCTGTGTGGGGGCTTCATTTTTGCAGGACAGGAATAAGTTGTTCTATTACAGTATGCATAATGTATTGATTGCTTTTTATCTTTTTTATATAGTTATTTATTTTTTTAAAGCAGTCCTGTGTAGTAAAAAGATCAAGTTATAAGTCCACAAATAACAAAAGTATATATATGGTAAATGTCTAGATATTGTAGAAGAATAATAACTGCCTGACTAGACACTGCAAAAACAATGTTTATTAAATATTATTAAAATGAGCTAGAATTAGAGATGAGCGAACAGTGTTCTATCGAACTCATGTTCGATCGGATATTAGGCTGTTCGGCATGTTCGAATCGAATCGAACACCGCGTGGTAAAGTGCGCCATTACTCGATTCCCCTCCCACCTTCCCTGGCGCCTTTTTTGCTCCAATAACAGCGCAGGGTAGGTGGGACAGGAACTACGACACCGGTGACGTTGAAAAAAGTAGGCAAAACCCATTGGCTGCCGAAAACATGTGACCTCTAATTTAAAAGAACAGCGACGCCCAGCTTCGCGTCATTCTGAGCTTGCAATTCACCGAGGACGGAGGTTTCCGTCCAGCTAGCTAGGGCTTAGATTCTGGGTAGGCAGGGACAGGCTAGGATAGGAAGGAGAAGACAACCAACAGCTCTTGTAAGAGCTAAATTCCAGGGAGAAGCTTGTCAGTGTAACGTGGCACTGACGGGCTCAATCGCCGCAACCCAGCTTTCCCAGGATCCTGAATGGAATACACTGTCAGTGTATTCCCGTATACCCGATATATACCCCGATACCCGTTCCAACGGTGTGCCCCCCCACCTTCACCCCAGAAATACCCTGCAAGTCCCCTAGCAATAGAATTGGGGCTATATACACCCACAATTTTTACTACTGGTATACAGTGCCATTGTCTGACTGGGAATTCAAAGAATATATTGGGAATACAAATACCCTCATTTCTTGCTACTGCCATATAGTGCCAGTTTCTGACTGGTAATTCAAAGAATATATTGGGGTTACGTGCACCCACAATTTTTACTACTGGTATACAGTGCCATTGTCTGACTGGGAATTCAAAGAATATATTGGGAATACAAATACCCTCATTTCTTGCTACTGCCATATAGTGCCAGTGTCTGACTGGGAATTCAAAGAATATATTGGGGTTACGTGCACCCACAATTTTTACTACTGGTATACAGTGCCATTGTCTGACTGGGAATTCAAAGAGTATATTGGGAATACAAATACCCTCATTTCTTGCTACTGCCATATAGTGCCAGTTTCTGACTGGGAATTCAAAGAATATATTGGGGTTACGTGCACCCACAATTTTTACTACTGGTATACAGTGCCATTGTCTGACTGGGAATTCAAAGAATATATTGGGGTTATAAATACCCTCATTTCTTGCTACTGCCATATAGTGCCAGTTTCTGACTGGTAATTCAAAGAATATATTGGGGTTACGTGCACCCACAATTTTTACTACTGGTATACAGTGCCATTGTCTGACTGGGAATTCAAAGAGTATATTGGGAATACAAATACCCTCATTTCTTGCTACTGCCATATAGTGCCAGTTTCTGACTGGGAATTCAAAGAATATATTGGGGTTACGTGCACCCACAATTTTTACTACTGGTATACAGTGCCATTGTCTGACTGGGAATTCAAAGAGTATATTGGGAATACAAATACCCTCATTTCTTGCTACTGCCATATAGTGCCAGTTTCTGACTGGGAATTCAAAGAATATATTGGGGTTACGTGCACCCACAATTTTTACTACTGGTATACAGTGCCATTGTCTGACTGGGAATTCAAAGAGTATATTGGGAATACAAATACCCTCATTTCTTGCTACTGCCATATAGTGCCAGTTTCTGACTGGGAATTCAAAGAATATATTGGGGTTACGTGCACCCACAATTTTTACTACTGGTATACAGTGCCATTGTCTGACTGGGAATTCAAAGAGTATATTGGGAATACAAATACCCTCATTTCTTGCTACTGCCATATAGTGCCAGTTTCTGACTGGTAATTCAAAGAATATATTGGGGTTACGTGCACCCACAATTTTTACTACTGGTATACAGTGCCATTGTCTGACTGGGAATTCAAAGAGTATATTGGGAATACAAATACCCTCATTTCTTGCTACTGCCATATAGTGCCAGTTTCTGACTGGGAATTCAAAGAATATATTGGGGTTACGTGCACCCACAATTTTTACTACTGGTGTACAGTGCCATTGTCTGACTGGGAATTCAAAGAGTATATTGGGAATACAAATACCCTCATTTCTTGCTACTGCCATATAGTGCCAGTTTCTGACTGGGAATTCAAAGAATATATTGGGGTTACGTGCACCCACAATTTTTACTACTGGTATACAGTGCCATTGTCTGACTGGGAATTCAAAGAATATATTGGGGTTATAAATACCCTCATTTCTTGCTACTGCCATATAGTGCCAGTTTCTGACTGGTAATTCAAAGAATATATTGGGGTTACGTGCACCCACAATTTTTACTACTGGTATACAGTGCCATTGTCTGACTGGGAATTCAAAGAGTATATTGGGAATACAAATACCCTCATTTCTTGCTACTGCCATATAGTGCCAGTTTCTGACTGGGAATTCAAAGAATATATTGGGGTTACGTGCACCCACAATTTTTACTACTGGTATACAGTGCCATTGTCTGACTGGGAATTCAAAGAGTATATTGGGAATACAAATACCCTCATTTCTTGCTACTGCCATATAGTGCCAGTTTCTGACTGGGAATTCAAAGAATATATTGGGGTTACGTGCACCCACAATTTTTACTACTGGTATACAGTGCCATTGTCTGACTGGGAATTCAAAGAGTATATTGGGAATACAAATACCCTCATTTCTTGCTACTGCCATATAGTGCCAGTTTCTGACTGGGAATTCAAAGAATATATTGGGGTTACGTGCACCCACAATTTTTACTACTGGTATACAGTGCCATTGTCTGACTGGGAATTCAAAGAGTATATTGGGAATACAAATACCCTCATTTCTTGCTACTGCCATATAGTGCCAGTTTCTGACTGGGAATTCAAAGAATATATTGGGGTTACGTGCACCCACAATTTTTACTACTGGTATACAGTGCCATTGTCTGACTGGGAATTCAAAGAGTATATTGGGAATACAAATACCCTCATTTCTTGCTACTGCCATATAGTGCCAGTTTCTGACTGGGAATTCAAAGAATATATTGGGGTTACGTGCACCCACAATTTTTACTACTGGTATACAGTGCCATTGTCTGACTGGGAATTCAAAGAGTATATTGGGAATACAAATACCCTCATTTCTTGCTACTGCCATATAGTGCCAGTTTCTGACTGGGAATTCAAAGAATATATTGGGGTTACGTGCACCCACAATTTTTACTACTGGTATACAGTGCCATTGTCTGACTGGGAATTCAAAGAGTATATTGGGAATACAAATACCCTCATTTCTTGCTACTGCCATATAGTGCCAGTTTCTGACTGGGAATTCAAAGAATATATTGGGGTTACGTGCACCCACAATTTTTACTACTGGTATACAGTGCCATTGTCTGACTGGGAATTCAAAGAGTATATTGGGAATACAAATACCCTCATTTCTTGCTACTGCCATATAGTGCCAGTTTCTGACTGGGAATTCAAAGAATATATTGGGGTTACGTGCACCCACAATTTTTACTACTGGTATACAGTGCCATTGTCTGACTGGGAATTCAAAGAGTATATTGGGAATACAAATACCCTCATTTCTTGCTACTGCCATATAGTGCCAGTTTCTGACTGGGAATTCAAAGAATATATTGGGGTTACGTGCACCCACAATTTTTACTACTGGTATACAGTGCCATTGTCTGACTGGGAATTCAAAGAGTATATTGGGAATACAAATACCCTCATTTCTTGCTACTGCCATATAGTGCCAGTTTCTGACTGGGAATTCAAAGAATATATTGGGGTTACGTGCACCCACAATTTTTACTACTGGTATACAGTGCCAATTTCTAACTAGGAATTCAAAATGCGCAAGGCTCCCGGAAAGGGACGTGGACGAGGCCGTGGGCGAGGTCGGGGGAATGGTTCTGGGGAGCAAGGTAGCAGTGAAGCCACAGGGCGTCCCGTGCCTACTCCTGTGGGGCAGCAAGCATTGCGCCACTCCACAGTGCCAGGGTTGCTTGCCACATTAACTAAACTGCAGGGTACAAACCTTAGTAGGCCTGAGAACCAGGAACAGGTCTTGCAATTGCTGTCAGAGAACGCTTACAGCACATTGTCCAGCAGCCAGTCAGACTCTGCCTCCTCTCCTCCTATTACCCAACAGTCTTGTCTTCCTTCCTCCCAAAATTCCGAAGCTTTACAGAACAATAACCCAAACTGTCCCTGCTCCCCAGAGCTGTTCTCCGCTCCTTTCATTGTCCCTCAACCTGCCTCTCCACGTCACGATTCCACGAACCTAACAGAGGAGCATCTGTGTCCAGATGCTCAAACACTAGAGTCTCCTCCATCTCCGTTCGATTTGGTGGTGGATGACCAGCAACCCACCCTCATCGACGATGATGTGACGCAGTTGCCGTCAGGGCATCCAGTTGACCGGCGCATTGTGCGGGAGGAGGAGATGAGACAGGAGTTGGAAGAGGAAGTGGTGGATGATGAGGACACTGACCCGACCTGGACAGGGGGGATGTCAAGCGGGGAAAGTAGTGTGGATGTTGAGGCAGGTGCAGCACCAAAAAGGGTAGCTAGAGGCAGAGGCAGAGGTCAGCAGCTTAGGCGAAGCCAGGCCACACCCGGAATCTCCCAAGATGTTCCAGTTCGTACCCAGCCCCGAAAAACTCCCACCTCGAGGGCACGTTTCTCGAAGGTGTGGAGTTTTTTCAAGGAATGCGCCGAGGACAGATATAGTGTTGTCTGCACAATTTGCCTCTCGAAATTGATTAGGGGCTCTGAGAAGAGCAACCTGTCCACCACTTCAATGCGCCGTCATTTGGAATCCAAGCACTGGAATCAGTGGCAGGCAGCAACGGCAGGACAAAGGCCGCCTGCCGTTCACGCCACTGCCACTGCCTCTGCCTCTGCCACTGCCACTGCTGACTGTGCTGGCGATGCACTCCAGAGGACGAGCCAGGACACCACTTCATCTGCCTCCGCCACTTTGTTGACTTCTACCTCATCCTCCCCTGGTCCTGTCTTATCTCCTTCTCCTGCACCATCAAAGGCACCATCAGGCGTTTCTTTACAACAACCCACCATCTCTCAGACATTGGAGCGGCGGCAGAAATACACTGCTAACCACCCACACGCGCAAGCCTTGAACGCCAACATCGCTAAACTGCTGGCCCAGGAGATGTTGGCGTTCCGGCTTGTTGAAACTCCCGCCTTCCTGGACCTGATGGCAACTGCGGCACCTCGCTATGCCGTCCCTAGCCGTCACTACTTCTCCCGGTGTGCCGTCCCCGCCTTGCACCAGCACGTGTCACTCAACATCAGGCGGGCCCTTAGTTCCGCGCTTTGCACAAAGGTCCACTTGACCACCGACGCGTGGACAAGTGCATGCGGACAGGGACGCTACATTTCACTGACGGCACACTGGGTGAATGTAGTTGAGGCTGGGACTGCTTCCCAAACTGGCCCGGTGTACCTCGTCTCCCCGCCTAACATTCCTGGCAGGGACACGAGAAGAACACCCCCCTCCTCCTCCTCCTCTACCGCCTCCTCCTCCGCCACCGCCTCCTCCTCCGCCACCGCCTCCTCCTCCGCTGTTAGATTGACCCCAGCTACGAGTTGGAAACGTTGCAGCACTGGCGTTGGTAGACGTCAGCAGGCTGTGCTGAAGCTGATCAGCTTGGGGGACAGACAGCACACTGCCTCCGAGGTGAGGGATGCCCTCCTCGATGAGACGGCAATATGGTTTGAGCCGCTGCACCTGGGCCCAGGCATGGTCGTTTGTGATAACGGCCGGAACCTGGTAGCAGCTCTGGAGCTTGCCGGACTCCAACATGTTCCATGCCTGGCCCACGTCTTCAACCTAGTGGTGCAACGTTTCCTAAAGAGCTACCCCAATGTTCCAGAGCTACTGGTGAAAGTGCGGCGCATGTGCGCCCACTTTCGCAAGTCGACAGTAGCCGCTGCTAGCTTAAAATCTCTCCAGCAACGCCTGCATGTGCCACAACACCGGCTTTTGTGCGACGTCCCCACACGCTGGAACTCAACGTTTCAGATGTTGAATAGAGTGGTTGAGCAGCAGAGACCTTTGATGGAATACCAGCTACAAAACCCTAGGGTGCCACAAAGTCAGCTGCCTCAGTTTCACATCCATGAGTGGCCATGGATGAGAGACCTTTGTGACATCCTACGGGTCTTTGAGGAGTCCACAAGGAGGGTGAGCTCTGAGGATGCGATGGTGAGCCTTACAATCCCGCTCTTGTGTGTTCTGAGAGAATCCCTGATTGACATCAGGGATAACTCAGATCACACAGAGGAGTTAGGGATAGCATCCGATCCGTCACAGCTGGAGAGTAGGTCCACACATCTGTCCGCTTCACTGCGTTTAATGGAGGAGGAGGAGGAGGAGGAGGAGGAAGAAGAGTTGTCCGATGATGTGATGGTGATACAGGAGGCTTCCGGGCAACTTCGAATCGTCCCATTGTTGCAGCGCGGATGGGTAGACATGGAGGATGAGGAGGAAATGGAGATTGAACTTTCCGGTGGGGCCAGAGGAGTCATGCCAACTAACACTGTGGCAGACATGGCTGAGTTCATGTTGGGGTGCTTTACAACCGACAAGCGTATTGTCAAAATCATGGAGGACAACCAGTACTGGATCTTTGCTATCCTTGACCCCCGGTATAAAAACAACATCTCGTCTTTTATTCCGGTAGAGGGGAGGGCCAATCGCATCAATGCTTGCCACAGGCAATTGGTGCAGAATATGATGGAGATGTTTCCAGCATGTGACGTTGGCGGCAGGGAGGGCAGTTCCTCCAGTAGGCAACCAAGTTCTCACCGGTCCACACAAACGAGGGGCACACTGTCTAAGGTCTGGGACACCTTGATGGCACCCCCTCGCCAAAGTGCCGCCACGGAGGGTCCTAGTGTCACCAGGCGTGAGAAGTATAGGCGCATGTTGCGGGAATACCTTTCCGACCACAGCCCTGTCCTCTCCGACCCCTCTGCGCCCTACACGTATTGGGTGTCGAAGTTGGACCTGTGGCTTGAACTTGCCCTATATGCCTTGGAGGTGCTGTCCTGTCCTGCCGCCAGCGTCCTATCTGAGAGGGTGTTCAGTGCAGCCGGTGGCATCATCACTGACAAGCGCACCCGTCTGTCAGCTGAGAGTGCCGACCGGCTCACTTTGATAAAAATGAACCACCACTGGATAGAGCCTTCATTTTTGTGCCCACCTGTGTAAAGCACCCCAACATGAAACTCCATGTCTGTACTCAACCTCTCCAATTCCTCCGCATCCTCATACTCATCCACCATAAGCGTTACACAATTCTGCTAATACTAGGCTCCCTCCAACATGATTTCCCCCAACTCTGCTGGTTAGAGGCTCCCTCCACCCTGATTTCCACCAACTCTGCTGGTTAGAGGCTCCCTCCACCCTGCTTTCCCACAACTCTGCTGGTTAGAGGCTCCTTCCACCATGAATTTGCCCAAACTGGGCTGTTTAGAGGCTCCCTCCACCATGAATTGGTCCAAACTGGGTTTTTTAGAGGCTCCCTCCACCATGAATTGGTCCAAACTGGGCTGGTTAGAGGCTCCCTCCACCATGAATTGGTCCAAACTGGGCTGGTTAGAGGCTCCCTCCACCATGAATTTGCCCAAACTGGGCTGGTTAGAGGCTCCCTCCACAATTAATTGGTCCAAACTGGGCTAATTAGAGGCTCCCTCCACCATGAATTGGTCCAAACTGGGTTTTTTAGAGGCTCCCTCCACCATTAATTGGTCCAAACTGGGCTGGTTAGAGGCTCCCTCCACCATGAATTTGCCCAAACTGGGCTGTTTAGAGGCTCCCTCCACCATGAATTTGCCCAAACTGGGCTGGTTAGAGGCTCCCTCCACCATGAATTGGTCCAAACTGGGCTGGTTAGAGGCTCCCTCCACCATGAATTTGCCCAAACTGGGCTGTTTAGAGGCTCCCTCCACCATGAATTTGCCCAAACTGGGCTGGTTAGAGGCTCCCTCCACCATGAATTGGTCCAAACGGGTTTTTAGAGGCTCCCTTCACCATGAATTGGTCCAAACTTGGCTGTTTAGAGGCTCCCTCCACCATGAATTTGCCCAAACTGGGCTGTTTAGAGGCTCCCTCCACCATGAATTGGTCCAAACTGGGCTGGTTAGAGGCTCCCTCCACCATGAATTTCCCAAAACTTGGCTGTTTAGAGGCTCCCTCCACCATTAATTGGTCCAAACTGGGCTGGTTAGAGGCTCCCTCCACCATGAATTTGCCCAAACTGGGCTGTTTAGAGGCTCCCTCCACCATGAATTTGCCCAAACTGGGCTGGTTAGAGGCTCCCTCCACCATGAATTGGTCCAAACTGGGCTGGTTAGAGGCTCCCTCCACAATTAATTGGTCCAAACTGGGCTAATTAGAGGCTCCCTCCACCATGAATTGGTCCAAACTGGGTTTTTTAGAGGCTCCCTCCACCATGAATTTGCCCAAACTGGGCTGGTTAGAGGCTCCCTCCACCATGAATTTCCCAAAACTTGGCTGTTTAGAGGCTCCCTCCACCATTAATTGGTCCAAACTGGGCTGGTTAGAGGCTCCCTCCACCATGAATTGGTCCAAACTGGGCTGGTTAGAGGCTCCCTCCACCATGAATTTCCCAAAACTTGGCTGTTTAGAGGCTCCCTCCACCATTAATTGGTCCAAACTGGGCTGGTTAGAGGCTCCCTCCACCATGAATTTGCCCAAACTGGGGTGGTTAGAGGCTCCCTCCACCATTAATTGGTCCAAACTGGGCTGGTTAGAGGCTCCCTCCACAATTAATTGGTCCAAACTGGGCTAATTAGAGGCTCCCTCCACCATGAATTGGTCCAAACTGGGTTTTTTAGAGGCTCCCTCCACCATGAATTTGCCCAAACTGGGCTGTTTAGAGGCTCCCTCCACCATGAATTGGTCCAAACTGGGCTGGTTAGAGGCTCCCTCCACCATGAATTGGTCCAAACTGGGCTGGTTAGAGGCTCCCTCCACCATGAATTTCCCAAAACTTGGCTGTTTAGAGGCTCCCTCCACCATTAATTGGTCCAAACTGGGCTGGTTAGAGGCTCCCTCCACCATGAATTTGCCCAAACTGGGCTGTTTAGAGGCTCCCTCCACCATGAATTTGCCCAAACTGGGCTGGTTAGAGGCTCCCTCCACCATGAATTGGTCCAAACTGGGGTGGTTAGAGGCTCCCTCCACCATGAATTTGCCCAAACTGGGCTGTTTAGAGGCTCCCTCCACCATGAATTTGCCCAAACTGGGCTGGTTAGAGGCTCCCTCCACCATGAATTGGTCCAAACGGGTTTTTAGAGGCTCCCTTCACCATGAATTGGTCCAAACTTGGCTGTTTAGAGGCTCCCTCCACCATGAATTTGCCCAAACTGGGCTGTTTAGAGGCTCCCTCCACCATGAATTGGTCCAAACTGGGCTGGTTAGAGGCTCCCTCCACCATGAATTTCCCAAAACTTGGCTGTTTAGAGGCTCCCTCCACCATTAATTGGTCCAAACTGGGCTGGTTAGAGGCTCCCTCCACCATGAATTTGCCTAAACTGGGCTGTTTAGAGGCTCCCTCCACCATGAATTTGCCCAAACTGGGCTGGTTAGAGGCTCCCTCCACCATGAATTGGTCCAAACTGGGCTGGTTAGAGGCTCCCTCCACCATGAATTTGCCCAAACTGGGCTGTTTAGAGGCTCCCTCCACCATGAATTTGCCCAAACTGGGCTGGTTAGAGGCTCCCTCCACCATTAATTGGTCCAAACTGGGCTGGTTAGAGGCTCCCTCCACCATGAATTTGCCCAAACTGGGCTGTTTAGAGGCTCCCTCCACCATGAATTTGCCCAAACTGGGCTGGTTAGAGGCTCCCTCCACCATGAATTGGTCCAAACTGGGCTGGTTAGAGGCTCCCTCCACCATGAATTTGCCCAAACTGGGCTGTTTAGAGGCTCCCTCCACCATGAATTTGCCCAAACTGGGCTGGTTAGAGGCTCCCTCCACCATGAATTGGTCCAAACGGGTTTTTAGAGGCTCCCTTCACCATGAATTGGTCCAAACTTGGCTGGTTAGAGGCTCCCTCCACCATGAATTTGCCCAAACTGGGCTGTTTAGAGGCTCCCTCCACCATGAATTGGTCCAAACTGGGCTGGTTAGAGGCTCCCTCCACCATGAATTTCCCAAAACTTGGCTGTTTAGAGGCTCCCTCCACCATTAATTGGTCCAAACTGGGCTGGTTAGAGGCTCCCTCCACCATGAATTTGCCCAAACTGGGGTGGTTAGAGGCTCCCTCCACCATTAATTGGTCCAAACTGGGCTGGTTAGAGGCTCCCTCCACAATTAATTGGTCCAAACTGGGCTAATTAGAGGCTCCCTCCACCATGAATTGGTCCAAACTGGGTTTTTTAGAGGCTCCCTCCACCATGAATTTGCCCAAACTGGGCTGTTTAGAGGCTCCCTCCACCATGAATTGGTCCAAACTGGGCTGGTTAGAGGCTCCCTCCACCATGAATTGGTCCAAACTGGGCTGGTTAGAGGCTCCCTCCACCATGAATTTCCCAAAACTTGGCTGTTTAGAGGCTCCCTCCACCATTAATTGGTCCAAACTGGGCTGGTTAGAGGCTCCCTCCACCATGAATTTGCCCAAACTGGGCTGTTTAGAGGCTCCCTCCACCATGAATTTGCCCAAACTGGGCTGGTTAGAGGCTCCCTCCACCATGAATTGGTCCAAACTGGGCTGGTTAGAGGCTCCCTCCACCATGAATTTGCCCAAACTGGGCTGTTTAGAGGCTCCCTCCACCATGAATTTGCCCAAACTGGGCTGGTTAGAGGCTCCCTCCACCATGAATTGGTCCAAACTGGGCTGGTTAGAGGCTCCCTCCACCATGAATTTGCCCAAACTGGGCTGTTTAGAGGCTCCCTCCACCATGAATTTGCCCAAACTGGGCTGGTTAGAGGCTCCCTCCACCATGAATTGGTCCAAACGGGTTTTTAGAGGCTCCCTTCACCATGAATTGGTCCAAACTTGGCTGTTTAGAGGCTCCCTCCACCATGAATTGGTCCAAACTGGGGTGGTTAGAGGCTCCCTCCACCATGAATTTGCCCAAACTGGGCTGTTTAGAGGCTCCCTCCACCATGAATTGGTCCAAACTGGGTTTTTTAGAGGCTCCCTCCACCATGAATTGGTCCAAACTGGGCTGGTTAGAGGCTCCCTCCACCATGAATTGGTCCAAACTGGGGTGGTTAGAGGCTCCCTCCACCATGAATTTGCCCAAACTGGGCTGTTTAGAGGCTCCCTCCACCATGAATTGGTCCAAACTGGGTTTTTTAGAGGCTCCCTCCACCATGAATTGGTCCAAACTGGGCTGGTTAGAGGCTCCCTCCACCATGAATTGGTCCAAACTGGGGTGGTTAGAGGCTCCCTCCACCATTAATTGGTCCAAACTGGGCTGGTTAGAGGCTCCCTCCACCATTAATTGGTCCAAACTGGGCTGGTTAGAGGCTCCCTCCACCATGAATTTGCCCAAACTGGGCTGGTTAGAGGCTCCCTCCACCATGAATTGGTCCAAACTGGGGTTTTTAGAGGCTCCCTCCACCATGAATTGGTCCAAACGGGTTTTTAGAGGCTCCCTTCACCATGAATTGGTCCAAACTTGGCTGTTTAGAGGCTCCCTCCACCATGAATTGGTCCAAACTGGGGTGGTTAGAGGCTCCCTCCACCATGAATTTGCCCAAACTGGGCTGTTTAGAGGCTCCCTCCACCATGAATTGGTCCAAACTGGGTTTTTTAGAGGCTCCCTCCACCATGAATTGGTCCAAACTGGGCTGGTTAGAGGCTCCCTCCACCATGAATTGGTCCAAACTGGGGTGGTTAGAGGCTCCCTCCACCATTAATTGGTCCAAACTGGGCTGGTTAGAGGCTCCCTCCACCATTAATTGGTCCAAACTGGGCTGGTTAGAGGCTCCCTCCACCATGAATTTGCCCAAACTGGGCTGGTTAGAGGCTCCCTCCACCATGAATTGGTCCAAACTGGGGTTTTTAGAGGCTCCCTCCACCATGAATTGGTCCAAACTGGGGTTTTTAGAGTCTCCCTCCACCATGAATTGGTCCAAACTGGGGTTTTTAGAGGCTCCCTCCACCATGAATTTGCCCAAACTCTGCTGGTTAGAGGCTCAATCCACCCTGATTTTCAAAACAAATGTTGGTGCCAACCTCAACTTACTACAAGGGCCAAATTCACTGCTGGTGACAAGCTCTCCTCACTGCAAGTGCCAAATACACATGTTTCAAGGTGTTTTCCTACTGTCAGAGAGGTGGTATTGAGTGTGTAAAGTGTGTAGTTGTTAGGCTGTGATGTTGGGGTAATAGAGGGTCTTTGGTGTGTTAGATGCCCCCAGACATGCTTCCCCTGCTGTCCCAGTGTGATTCCAGAGGTGTTGGCATCATTTCCTGGGGTGTCATAGTGGACTTGGTGACCCTCCAGACACGGATTTGGGTTTCCCCCTTAACGAGTATCTGTTCCCCATAGACTATAATGGGGTTCGAAACCCGTTCGAACACACGAACATTGAGCGGCTGTTCGAATCGAATTTCGAACCTCGAACATTTTAGTGTTCGCTCATCTCTAGCTAGAATCTCTCTACCCAATTTTTTTGTTTTGAAGGATAATTGTACCAAGTACAATTTATTCTGCAAACATTACGCCCTCATATGGCTGTGAATGTAAAAATAAAAAAGTTATGTATATATATATATATATATATATATATATATATATATATATATATACAGTACAGACCAAAACTTTGGACACACCTTCTCATTCAAAGAGTTTTCTGTATTTTCATGACTATGAAAATTGTAGATTCACACTGAAGGCATCAAAACTATGAATAACACATGTGGAATTATATACTTAACAAAAAAGTGTGAAACACCTGAAAATCTGTCTTATATTCTGGGTTCTTCAAAGTAGCCACCTTTTGCTTTGATTCCTGCTTTACACACTCTTGGCATTCTCTTGATGAGCTTCAAGAGGTAGTCACCTGAAATGGTCTTCCAACAGTCTTGGAGGAGTTCCCAGAGATGCTTAACACTTGTTGGCCCTTTGGCCTTCACTCTGCGGTCCAGCTCACCCCAAACCATCTCGATTGGGTTCAGGTCTGGTGACTGTGGAGGCCAGGTCATCTGGCGTAGCACCCCATCACTCTCCTTCTTGGTCAAATAGCCCTTACACAGCCTGGAGGTGTGTTTGGGGTCATTGTCCTGTTGAAAAATAAATGATGGTCCAACTAAACACAAACCGGATGGAATAGCATGCCGCTGCAAGATGCTGTGGTAGCCATGCTGGTTCAGTATGCCTTCAATTTTGAATAAATCCCCAACAGTGTCACCAGCAAAGCACCCCCACACCATCACACCTCCTCCTCCATGCTTCACAGTGGGAACCAGGCATGTAGAGTCCATCCGTTCACCTTTTCTGCATCGCACAAAGACACGGTGGTTGGAACCAAAGATCTCAAATTTGTGGACTCATCAGACCAAAGCACAGATTTCCACTGGTCTAATGTCCATTCCTTGTGTTTTTTAGCCCAAACAAGTCTCTTCTGCTTGTTGCTTGGTTTTCTAGCAGTTATTTTACCATGAAGGCCTGCTGCACAAAGTCTCCTCTTAACAGTTGTTGTAGAGATGTGTCTGCTGCTAGAACTCTGTGTGGCATTGACCTGGTCTCTAATCTGAGCTGCTGTTAACCTGCGATTTCTGAGGCTGGTGACTCGGATGAACTTATCCTCCGCAGCAGAGGTGACTCTTGGTCTTCCTTTCCTGGGGCGGTCCTCATGTGAGCCAGTTTCTTTGTAGCGCTTGATCATTTTTGCAACTGCACTTGGTGACACTTTCAATGTTTTCCCAATTTTTTGGACTGACTGACCTTCATTTCTTAAAGTAATGATGGCCACTCGTTTTTCTTCACTTAGCTGCTTTTTTCTTGCCATAATACAAATTCTAACAGTCTATTCAGTAGGACTATCAGTAATGTATCCACCTGACTTCTGCGCAACACAACTGTTGGTCCCAACCCCATTTATAAGGCAAGAAATCCCAATTAAACCTGACAGGGCACACCTGTGAAGTGAAAACCATTTCCGGTGACTACCTCTTGAAGCTCATCAAGAGAATGCCAAGAGTGTGCAAAGCAGGAATCAAAGCAAAAGGTGGCTACTTTGAAGAACCTAGAATATGACATATTTTCAGTTGTTTCACACTTTTTTGTTAAGTATATAATTCCACATGTGTTAATTCATAGTTTTGATGTCGTCAGTGTGAATCTACAATTTTCATAGTCATGAAAATACAGAGGGGGGGGGGGGGGGGGGGGCACAGTGAAACACTACCTCCTATGATTCTACTGCTGCATTGCTGGCTTATTGCTGTTCAATCAATCCCAATACCGATACTGTTAGTAAGAAGACTCCAGCAGTTGTTAAGGGGTTAAAGTCAGTATAAAATCACATAAAGATTGAATTGAAAAGTCTGTAAATCTGATATAGTATGGCTATTTCTATTAAGGCAGGTTGTATTTTGGAATACTCTAAAAAAAACCTTTGAAATATTGTGCGCATTTTTAACAGTTTGCTGATCTGATTAGATTGAAACATTTTAGATTTATCCGTCAGCCTGATTTATATTCACTGTAAAATACTGCTGTTTTTGTTCCCACACTCAATTTCCATTTACAGTAATCTTAGTTAAACTGTAAAAGTGATGTTAAAAATCCTTCAATGTATATGAAAACTATTATTAAATGAAAATGTCAAAATCTGTACAAGTCATTCTTCAATATAACTCTTGTATTTAACCCTAAAATGTATGTGCACCTTCAGCATGAAAATATATATGTTTTATAGTTGATATATAGCATTTGTTTGTACTTGCATGCAGAAACTTTGTAATGGAATTGAAAAGTGATCTTCTAGGGAGTTTGGTCTTCTGAAAGAATATAGACAGTATGCATAATATATGGTGGAGCTGAGAATCTATTACAGAAAAGTAGATCTGGATAAGCAGGTAGCCTTCTCATTGGAGTGGTCATTTGGAAAGATTTCTCTGTACGAGGTTAGCAGCAGTTATAGGGTTGATCCCAATGAAATAAAAGGTGTATGATCAGACTGGGACAAAAGTCAACCTTGGCCCAAAACCCCACTAGACCACAAATTATATCACCTCCTTCAACCCATGTTATGCATCATTAAATTTTGTTTTAATTAACACATCCTTATCCCTTTGAGGAAACAGTGTGTGTGTGTGTGGGGGGGGGGGGGGGGGAATTCATCGTTTCCTCTATGACAGTTTTCTATCATGGAGGGATGATATTGAGGCCCAGGTCCTTTCTTGTGCCAAACATGACCACAAGCCTCAATCCACACCTCTTCCACCATATTGAGCGAATATGGGTGGACAAGAGTGGTGGATTGACTGATTAATTATAGCTCATGCCAGTTTTCTAGCTTTAATTAGAATGGAGATCAGTGATGTAACTAGGAATGGCGGGGCCCTGTGGCAAACTTTTGACATGTCCCCCCCAACTAACGCCGAGGACCCCGGCCGCACTCATTGTTATGCCCCATAGTTGCCCCTGCACACAGTATTATGCCCCATAGTGGCCCCTGCACACAGTATTATGCCCCATAGTGGCCCCTGCACACAGTATTATGCCCCATAGTGGACACCCATGAACAATTATTAAACTCTGGGGTCTTTTCAGAGTCCCAGGGGGGAGATACAAACATAAAAAACACTAATACTTTCCTCTCCCTGGTTCTGTTGTGATCCCTGCTGATGTTGGTCACTTTATCCGGGCCTGCATCGCGACACATAAGGATGCAGGCCCTGGCCATGTGATGTTAGGGACACCCAAAAAGTAGGCCTGAAGCTTGCCCAGAGCAGTAAGTAACACTGTTTTTTGTGTTCCCTCACCTCTCTTGAGCCTTCGATCATTATACTCGGGGTCTGAGCCCCCCAAGTATTACAGCCTTTTTAAAAAAAAACAAAAAAAAAACGCAGCGGTACCAGCTGTCGCTGGGCCCCCTAATGTTCTGGGCCCTGTGGCAGCCACTACCGCTGCTACTCCGATAGTTAAACCCCTGATGGAGATCTATACCAGTTCCTACCTGGCGTAGATTTCCATTCTGGTGTTGGAACGTCCAACAGATTTATGAAGAGGCCCCAGCTTCTTCATAAATCTCAATTTGCCTGCACCAGTCAGGTCACGTATTAAGATTGTCTTACAATATAGTAATTTTTCTCTCTGGGTAAGACTATGACAACCCTGGCTCACAAACCCCACCAAGCCACATATATTACCTCCATATCAAGCTAAAATTTTATGCATGTTTTACTCACTACATTTTAACCCCTTGAAGGCATAGTGATTTCTGTTTTTCTGTTAAAATATGGTTCTTGTCCTATTTTTGTCCATTTTCATAAATCCCTCCATGCATTGAAATATATGGGGGATCTGTGAAAACAGGTGCCTCTTGGGTGCAAAACAGCCGTTTCGCACCTCTTTCATGTGAATCAAGCCTAAGGCCTTATGGCCTTTTACAGACCTAATGTTTTTGAAAAGATATGGCCGTTACAGAACCCATGCATTTCAATGTGTCTATTCACATGGCACTATCAGTGTCCATTTTGTCGGACAAAGCAAGTGCATGTCAGTTTTTTTGATGGCCGTCAAAAAAATGGCAAGTGAATAGAAATATTGAATTCAATGTGTCCACAAAGTGAATATGTTGCAACACATTGCAAAAATTGCCATCACATGGCCGTTTTCCCTATCGTGTGAATAAGCCCTAAGATGCATGTAGTCTATACAGATTGTGTTGTACATTTTCTAAGCACTTGTATACAGACTCTCCCAGACACAGCACTAGAAGCAATAAGAATTTCCCCGTCTATACTGGTTCCTTTGGTACATACCACAATTGTATTGTCTGGATCAAATGGAACGTAACAGAAAGAAACTCTGTATTTAGCTGTCTCTTTTTCCTGTCGGGCATAGATTTGTAATCTAAAGCCTGTTACCTAGGAGCTCATGCTGATAGGCTGCGGGTGTGTGTGATGAGTGACTCTTAAATGAATGATTTGGGAAGATGGTAAATGATGGGCATTCTGTTGTCATCCAACGCACGGATAAATTGGAACTTTGATTTGAAAATACTTGTCTGTTTTAATTGGAAAGAAAATTGCTTCTCTTTGAACATGCTGGCATTAAACTTCACATAAAGAGCGACAATCACCACTAGTAATCGAAAATGAAATGTGTGGATTGTAGAAGTAAACCGGGGATAAATGCAATATGGTCATTTTCAAGCTTTCACTTGATCCATGTAATTCTTTTTATCACTGGCACTGATATTGTAGTACACATTAAAGTTGTATCTACATGTGCATCCTATATTACCATTCTTTAAAGTGGCCTTTCATTTAGGCTAAGGCCCCACGGGACGTTACGCAGTGCTTGTTTACTCCCTGCAAATCTGAACCTGGAAACACACTAAGTCTGAGGCCACACGAGGCGAATCCCATCCACACATTGCAGAAAAATACACACAGAGGATCTTGGAAATCTCAGCACGTCAATTATACCTACGAAAATGTCGGAGGTTTCCCTATAGGTATAATGGAAGCAGAAAGTCCAAAGTGGACTGTGGACTTTCTGTGAAAAAAACTACAAAAAAAACTGCAATGCATTGCCGCTGCAGTTCTTTCTGTGGCACTTTTTTGCTGCCGGACACTACGTGGGAACTTAGTCTAAGGCTGTGTTCATACGGGTTTTTTGGGCCGGATTTTGATGTGGAATCCGCGTCAGAATCCAGCTATAAAAAACGCTTCCCACTGAAATCAATGGGAGCCGATCATTTCCTTTTTCCACGAGTGGTTTGTTCCCGCTCGTGGATAACAGAAGCGGATTCCGCAGATGTCCGTCTTGCGACACTCCCTCCTGAGTAGGCCCATTCATTTGCGCCTAATCCGGAGCGGAGTGCTGCATCTGGATGCCGGTGCACTGTATGCACTACACAGGCATCCAGTCACGGCTAGCCGTGTTTTGGACCAGATTCTCAGGTGGCCACCGCGTCAAAATCCAGTCCAAAAAACTCCTGTGTGAACCCAGCCTCAGGCCCCATGTCTGTGGAGTTTTTCACTGAGCTTTCACTACATTTTCCTCTGCATTTTTTCTTCTCCTATTATAGGGAAGAGACTCAGGATTCCATTGTAACATCTCTGCCTGTTCGGGTCTCTGCGCCACCCTCTGCTCGCATGCTGCGGCGCCGGAGGCGTGTGCAGTTTGACAATCTGCTTAAGGTTTTTAGTTGCACTGTGTGAACACGGCTCTAGTCCTTAATTGGATTTGCACCACACCCGTCTTCTGCCTAGGTTGCCTCTGTTCATTAAGTGGTTAATTTGTCTTGCCTGTGATTGACAGCTTTTCTTCCTGTCAGGTTCAGGGCGGGTTCTTTCTTCCCTATTTAGTCTTGGCTCACAGTCACACTGGTGCCGGTTATTGCCCTTGCTTTCTGGTATCGCTTGCTGTTATTTACTTGTATGCTTATCCTTGACCTCTGGCTTTCCTATTGACTATTCTCTTGACTCCGTTTTGGCACTGCATCGCTCTCTTGTTACCGAACCCTGGCTACCTGACCTCCCTTTGTTGTTGTGCGTCTTGTCTGCGTTTTGTGTTTCACGTATTCAGGGAGGGTTTGTCCTCGTGGTTGTCGCCTATCACCTAGGATAGGGTCTGGCAATAGGAAGGGAAAGTGGGGGGCTTCAGTTTAGGGCTCACTGTCCCTTGTGCCCCTCCCTCCAGGGTTCACCAGCAGCTTCTGGGGAATTATCATCTGCTATTCCCTAACATCCATAGTTAAAATTAATATGCTGAGTGGCGTTTTTGAGATTTACCAAAATTTCATTCATTTTGTTGATACTGTAAAACACAGCATTTTTTTTCTGCTGCTTTTCCACAGGACCCAAAAATTCTGTGATACCGCAATATGGGGCCTCCATAAAAGACATCTTGATTCCTGCTGTTAAGCATCTTTCAGTATACCACATGTGCTGGCAAAGATGGATATAATAAGAAGGTGTCAGGACAAACAGTGCATCACAGCTTGCTGTATTGGCAGACTGGTCAAGATTTGTGGAGTTAATGGGGTTCAAATTCTGACAACAAGGAACCTCATTGATCAGCTGTTTCAAGGGGCGCAGCATTCATGCGAGCACTACGACCCATTCATTGTTTGAATTGCACTCTATCTGATTCATAGAGGCAATGTGATGGAATTACAGGATCTCCCATAAAAATGAATGTGACAAGGCTGTAACTGCATTTCATGACCTTAAGCAATAAAATGGAATGCGATGGAGAACTGTGAAGGGGCCACATCATAAGTGCCAAACAGTTGATCAGTGGGGGTCCTTGGGGTTGGGCCCCTACTAGGGTTGAGCCAATCTTGAGATTTCAAGATCGATTTTAAAATCCGATTTCCGATCATTTTCCAGCCGATCTCAATCCCGATCTCGATCGTGAAATTTGCTTGATCGCCGATCGGAATGCGCTCTTTTCCGATCCTGATCCTCATCCCTAGTCAATGCTTCTCTGTGGGAAAAATCACTTTTGGGGTTGAGCTGATCTTGAGATAACCTCCGATCTCGATCCTGCTGGAAAAGATAGGGTCAGTATTCCGATCGCGATTGTGAAATTTACTCGATCGCCGATCGGAATCCAATGTTTTCCAATCCCGATCGCTCAACCCTAGCCCCTACTAATTTTTTCATGAGGATAGGTCATCAATAAAAAGGAACATGAATATCCCTTTAATGCCTCTGTGGGTGAGAACCGTTTGGGTAGTACAAGAATGAAAGACAGGTATGTATATTAATATATGACACGGTGTCTGTATGAGACTTATCTGCAATTAAGGATTATCTCAGTAGTTAATCATTTTCATTCTACAAACTAATTTTCCTTTGACAACATGTGATGAACTACAAAAGAAGTGGCCAGAGGAGTCAATGTTTTATCAAGGGCAATAAAAGTGACTGCTGTTTATATATATGTATTACGGAAATACACTCGATCAGGCGCTTTCTACAATGGGAATGTGTTCTTGATTGATTTCACTTGACATATTTAATTAAAACTACTTGGATGCAGTAAAGCATCTGTGTATAAGTGAAATATTAGGCACAATATTAATTGAAACCTGCTTGATTTGGGATCAAGATGCAAATCAGACAGATGTAAACCTACTCATAGGGATGGGAAAGGAAATCTCCCAACTCCATCAATCTGTACAGAACACAACTTGTATTATTTTTATCCCTCCAAACTTTTACCAAAAATGTATAGCGGAGTTGGAATTTAGTTGAGCCAAATGAATTTATTCTACATAAAGTAGAGCTAGAAATTCTGTCATTTCTTTAGTGTTTTATGAATTTTTGAATAACTTTAACTTGAAGTGTCTTCATCTAAGTCCTAACAGATAAAGAGAATCTAATAAATCAAATAGAATAAAAAGGATTTACTTTTTTCATTTATTCAATTATTGATCAAATGATCTAACATGAAATACTTTTATCAAAAATCTGCCTGAACCTCTAAAATTGTCAGTTCAGTTGTCAATGTCAGTAGTGGTAACCAATGAGAAGATAAGTAGCCATGCCATCCTAAAACTAAAGTGCCAGGGCTATAATGGCGTAAGTAGGCAGTGAGATGTCCGGTCAGTGCAATACTTTTTTTCTCCCATGTAGATTGGGAGCCCCACAATGCACTTTTTTTTTTCTAACAGTATGTCTCTGTAGAATGGGAGGAAATCCACGCAAACATGGAAAGAACATACAAACTCCTTGCAGATGTTGTTCCTGGCAGGATTCGACTCCAGCACTGCAAGGCTGCATTGCTAACCACTGAGCCACTGTGTTGCCCCTGGTTAGTGCACTACTTGTGGGCAAGGTTATACAAATAGAGACCATGTGCAAAGAGGAAAAGTTACAGAAATTTTCTGATTCAGGTTGCAAACCAGTTTAAGCTAAGGCACCAGGTAGCGAAATGCAGCTATAAAAATCCATGTAAAGTTAAAGGTGCTCTATCATTGGGAAAAAGTAATTTTTTGCTAAGCACATACATGCCTTTAGAAAGTCTATTACAAAAATATCCTTTTGTATGTAAATCACCTCAGTCATTTTTGAATGAGCCCTTCCATATGCTAATTAGCCTTCTCTGTGCACTCTGGAAGTCTCAGTGAGCATTCCTCTCTATGTGTGAGAGCAGAGAGATGAGCCATCAGCAACAGCAACACCGTATGCTGTACAGACAGCAGACAGTGCTCACAGTGATTTCCGGGGTGCACACTGGACGCTAATTAGCATATGAATAAAAAAAAAATGCTCATTCAAAAACAACTGAGGCAATTAGCATACAAAAAGTATGTGTGAAATAGCCTTTCTAAAGGCTATGCAAGTATCCGCTTAGTTAAAATGACTTTTCCCAATGATAGAGCCCCTTTAAGGCCCCACGTAGTGGGAGGCAGTGAAAAAGTGCGGCAGGGAAAAACATGATAGGACCACATTGCGGTTTGTCCTGCAATGCTTTTCACAGAAAGTTCACAAAGATTTACTTTCTGCTTCCATTATACTTATAAGGAAACTGCTGGCGTTTCTGTAGGTATAATTGACATTCGATAATTTCCAAAACTGCAATGGTTTTAGAAATCGCAGTGTTTCCACTCTGCACATTTTTCTATAATGTGTAGATGGGATTCACTGACTTTTTCTCAGGCCTCAGTGTTTTTCTGGTGTGTGGTGTGTGGAACTGTGTTCAGATGCGTGTATCCAATCCTCTGGCGTATGGTATTGTGTGCAGACTCATGTATCCAATCCCCCGGAGTGTGGTACTGTGTGCTGACGCGCGTATCGAATCCTCCGGCGTGTGAAACTGTGTGCAGACGTGCATATCTAATACTACGGCATGTGGTACTGTGCGCAGATGTGCGTTTCTGATCCTCTGGTGTGTGGAACTGTGTGCAGACGTGCATATCCAATCCTCTGGCGTGTGGTACTGTGTGCAGATATGCGCATCTAATCCTCCCCCTTGTGGTACTATGTGTAGATACGCGTATCTAATCCTCTGGTGGTGGTACTATGTGAAGACATGCGTATCTAATCCTCCGACGTGTTGAACTGTGTGCAAATGTGCGTATCTAATCCTCCCCTGTGTGGTACTTTGTGCAGACACACGTATCTCATCCTTCAGCATATGGAACTGTGTGCAGAAGTGCATATCTAATCCTCAGTCGTGTGGTACTGTGTGCAGACGCACGTATCTAATCCTCCTCTGTGTGGCATTGTGTGAAGAGGCGCGTATCTAATCCTATGGTGTGTGGAACTGTGTGTAGACGCGCATATCTAATCCTACTGTATGTGGAACTGTGTGCAGATGCGTATATCTAATCCTACGGTGTGTGGAACTGTGTGCAGACGTGCATATCCAATCCTCTGGCGTGTGGTACTGTGTGCAGATACGCGCATCTAATCCTCCTCTGTGTGGCATTGTGTGAAGAGGCGCGTATCTAATCCTATGGTGTGTGGAACTGTGTGCAGATGCACGTATCTAATCCTCTGGATTGTGGAACTGTGTGCAGACGCGAGTATGTAATCCTATGGCATGTGGTACTGTGTGCAGAAGTGCATATCTAATCCTCAGTCGTGTGGTACTGTGTGCAGATGCGCGTATCTAATCCTCCTCTGTGTGGCATTGTGTGAAGAAGTGCGTATCTAATCCTATGGTGTGTGGAACTGTGTGTAGACGCGCATATCTAATCCTACTGTATGTGGAACTGTGTGCAGATGCGTATATCTAATCCTACGGCGTGTGGAACTGTGTGCAGACGCACGTATCTAATCCTTTGGAGTGTGGAACTGTGTGCAGACGCGAGTATGTAATCCTACGGCATGTGATACTGTGTGCAGACGTGCATATCTAATCCTCTGGTGTGTGGAACTGTGTGCAGATGCGCATATCCAATCCTCTGGCATGTGGTACTGTGTGCAGATGCATGTATCCAATCCCCGGTGTGTGCTACTGTGTGCAGATGCGTGAATCTAATCCTTCGGCATGTGGAACTGTGTGCAGATGCACATATCTAATCCTTCAGTGTGTGGAACTGTGTGCAGACATGCGTATCTAATCCTCTGGCGAGTGATACTGTGTGCTGATCTGTGTATCTAATCCTCCGATGTGTGTATCTCAGTTTGGATATCAGTGTTGTATTGTGCATGTGGAACAGACAGACAGACAGAAATTAATTTTTATAATATAGAGAAATAGACTGGCACCATCTCAGCAGTAAACTGTACCTGGATAACACAGACTCACTTTTCTTCTCCATCAGGCCTAGACTCGTATGACGATTTACCCCAACAACTGCAGGGTACTAGTATAGTAGTACTATACTACTGAAATATCAAACAAACACAGATTTGGATACAAACAAACAGACGTATAACTAGAAAATGCTGGGACCTATCGCAAACTTTTAGACCACTGAACTAATTCAATAAGATATCAGAAATAAACAGAAATTATCCATAGATGGATAGCAAGAAATACATAAAGCCTGATCAGTAAGACATTAACCTTGTCATATCACATCAAGAAGACTGTGGAAAAAAACATGTCCTATTACCAAAATAATACAAAAATCACCATTTTTTTTTTACCCCACCATCCAAAAAAACAGAATACAAACTGATCAATAAGTTACTTACGTCCTTAAATGGTAGCAATAAAAATTTATCTCGCAAAAAAAAAGGCCATCCCACAGCTCCATTGATGGAGCTTTATAGTGACACAGTAGTAAGTCATTAACAGTACATATTTGCTATCGCCATAATCGTACTGACCCACAGAATCAATTAAGAATGTTATGTTTATCATACAATGAACAGCACTAAATTTATAGCGCAAAAATTAATGACAAAATTATGATGATGAAAAAAATGAAAATTAATTCTGTGTCTTTAAGGTGAAAACAGACTGTATCCTTAATGGGTTTAACTTGTAGCTGAAGCTAACTGAAGTTTTTTACCCACTATATTGTTTTATCAATCTTCCTCCATTTGCCAGATACTAATAATATGTTTCCTCAGCGTATACACCTTGTTGCATAGGTTTCCAGCCACCCTTGACATCTATCAACACTGGCTGAGCTGGTAATATCAGTGCTTGTTACTGGACACTTCTATTCTCTTCTCTGTCTGCTCTGTAAAGTGCACTTAGCTGCTGAACCCAGATAAAGGATAGAAAACTGCCTATGTTATCTCTATGTGGCACACCAGAGATAACAGTGTGCAGTTTAGAACAAGAATTTGGGGCATGCTACTGGCTTGACCTGTCCATCACACATGCTAAGACCACCCATCAACTTGTAACTAAAACCAATAAGTGGAGGGGAGAGGGGACAGGAGAACAAGTGCAACCCTTAGGCTAAGGCCCCAAGGGCCGTAATCGCAGCGCTAAAGCGCTGCGGAAAGAACCGCGGCGTGAACGCACTGCGGTTCTTTCCGCAGCGCTTTCAACAGAAAGTTCGCTGAGTTTTCGTCTGCGGACTTTCTGTTACAATTATATCTACGGGAAAGCCGCCGGCGTTTCTGTAGATATAATTGACATGCTGCGATTTGGAAAGCCACAACGGCTTTGCAAATCACAGCCTGTCTGCGCTGCGATTTCTTCCGCAAAGTGGGGATGGGATTCAAACCCCAGACCAGACTCCAAAATGAAACTGATCCTATAACAGACAACTAACGTAATCAGACTCTAAATTCAGACCTATAACTAACGTAGATCAGATCAGATGCCTTCTTATACTCATCACTCTTTGCTCTCTGGTCCTCTTCTGTTCTAAAAAGACTTGGCACATTACTGTTTAGGACTGTCTAGATTAACTTTGCACTGGTTAACTTTTAGACAGTGTCAGTAAATGTGCCCCATAGGATACCATCAAAGTATATTTCTAAGGACTGAACTAAACTGTCATTCATCAGACTAGAAAATAATGATCATAAGATGTGAAAAGGTCACCAAACGTTATCTCCGCTTCACCAATCCACAGTGAGTGCAGTGCACAAGTGCAGGAAAGTCATCAATGTTATAACTCTAAGTAGGAATTGTAAGATTCTGATCTGAGGATCAAAAAGAATATTACTTAAACATCTTGGATATATAGGTGTCTATAGGTGAAGGACTGGTTCATGATAGATTAATAAGTCAATAACATAATCTTAGCCATGTCATTCTTTTTGAAGATGTCCTGTTGTCTATTCTATCTCAGGTTGTTTGTATCCTGACAATGTAATGAAATGTAGCACATCCTAGAGTTTTGTTGTTTTGTTTATGAACCCAAAAGTTCAACTGAGATTATAATGAGATCAGGATATAAAAATATGCTTGTACAGCACAAAACAGAACATAATGGCTCTACATAATACACTGCTATCAGTAATGTATATCAAATCTGTTATATTGCAGCTTCATAAGGCAGACATACTTATAGATACAATCATTCCACTACAGAACTACAGTACTTAGTACAGTGCAAAAAATGCTGCAAAATGACAAAAGTCTTCATAGTTTTTTGTTTTGTTTTTTTTGTTTGTTTTTTCAAATTTTAAGTGAATGAACAAAATAGAAATTTAAAGTCAAATCAATATTTGCTGGAGGAGTCCTAGAAGTGATGGCCCCCAACATCCAGTCTGTCTTAGATTACATGAAGAGACAAAAGGATTTCAACAAGGCTTCATCCACAGAAGATCTGTGCTTAGTTTTCACAGAGGTTTTAAACAGCCTTCCCGCCAGATTACTTATAAAACTGTGTACAAGGGTGTCTACAAGAACTGATGTTTTGAAGGCAAAGGATGGTCACACTAAATATTGATGGGATTTCTCTTTTTTAATTTTGTTAATTAACGAATAATGCTCTATTTTTGAAAACATTGTTACTTTGCAAAGAAGACAACATGTTCTCAGCCCGTATTACAAAAATGATAAATGTCTCTTACAGTTAGTGCAGGAGTAGTAGGTGCTTGTAGTCATCCGGATGGCCGGGACGTCATGTCCGGCACAGACACAATAGAAGCAGCAAATTGAAGTAGTCTCAGCACGCCGGATAATTCGTTTTTTTAAAAAAAAAATCCACTAAGCCACGACTAAAGGGTCATATCCCCAAAACGCGTAGGCTTACTCGTCCTTCTGTCCCGTCTGCACAAGGACATATCCACCTTTTGCTTTTCCAACAACAATATATATATATTTAACTTGGAGCATGTCTCCACACAGGGGCGTAACTACCGTGGTAGCAGCAGTAGCAGCTGCCACAGGGCCCGGGCCATTAGGGGGCCCAGTGACAGCCGCTACCGCTGCGTTTTTTTTTTTTTTTAAAGTCCGTTACGGGCCCCATTCACTTGCCGATCCTGGCTGGGCCGGGATCGGCAAATGACACTGCGGGGCCCACAGAGGCTATCATTATACTCGGGGGTCTTTGCAGACCCCCGAGTATAATGATCGGCGCACCGGGAGGGGTAAGGTAACATAAAAAACAGTGTTACTTACCTCTCCGCGATCCTGCCAGGCCTCCGTCATTTGTGTCTGACGTCACATGACCCAGGCCAGCTTCCCGGGTCATGTGACGTCTGACGTCATTAAAGCTGGACAAGAGCGGACAGGACAGCCGACAGGAACAGGTAAGCAACTGTCTCTGTTCTTTTAATGGTTTTAATCCCCCGGGTCTCCGATTATTATACTCTGGGGTCTTTTCAGACCCCAGAGTATAATAAATGTTTATAGGTGTCCACAGTGGGACATATGGGGACACTATGGGGGATAATACTGTGTGTGCAGGGGCACTATAGGGGTTAATACTGTGTGTACATTGGACACTATAGGGGTTAATAATACTGTGTGCATTGGACACTATAGGGGTTAATAATACTGTGTGCATTGGACACTATAGGGGTTAATAATACTGTGTGCATTGGACACTATAGGGGTTAATACTGTGTGTGCATTGGACACTATAGGGGTTAATACTGTGTGTGCATTGGACACTATAGGGGTTAATACTGTGTGTGCATTGGACACTATAGGGGTTAATAATACTGTGTGTGCAGGGGACACTAGGGGTAAATACTGTGTGTGCAGGGGACACTATGGGGGATAATACTGTGTGCATTGGACACTATAGGGGTTAATAATACTGTGTGCATTGGACACTATAGGGGTTAATACTGTGTGTGCATTGGACACTATAGGGGTTAATAATACTGTGTGCATTGGACACTATAGGGGTTAATACTGTGTGTGCATTGGACACTATAGGGGTTAATAATACTGTGTGTGCAGGGGACACTATAGGGGTTAATACTGTGTGTGCATTGGACACTATAGGGGTTAATAATACTGTGTGTGCAGGGGACACTAGGGGTAAATACTGTGTGTGCAGGGGACACTATGGGGGATAATACTGTGTGCATTGGACACTATAGGGGTTAATACTGTGTGTGCAGGGGACACTATGGGGGATAATACTGTGTGTGCAGGGGACACTATGGGGGATAATACTGTGTGCATTGGACACTATAGGGGTTAATACTGTGTGTGCAGGGGACACTATTGGGGATAATACTGTGTGCAGGGCTTACTAAGGGACATAATAGAGTGCGGAGGAGGGGGTCAGTCGAGGTCTTCGGCATCGGTTTGGGGAGGGGGGTCCCCATGTCAAAAGTTCGCCACGGGGCCCCACCATTCCTAGTTACGCCACTGTCTCCACAATAAAATTTGGGAACTTTTTAAAAAAACGAATCACCCGGCATGCTGAGACTACTTCAATTTGCTGCTTCTATTGTTACTTTGCAGAAATTTTTCCACACTTAGGCTGGTCTTACACGGCCGTAATGTAAGTCCGCAAATGATCCGCAATTAAGAGTTTTCAATTGCGGACCATTTGTGGACACATTATATTGAGTACGGCCTCTTACACTACTGGATATTTTATCCGTGGTGTGCTGGGCCTTCGCACTGAATAGAGCAGGTCCGTAATGGCCGTGAATTCACGGCACTGCACAGACTCGCCCATAGAACTCTATGGGCTCGTGCAGCAGGACACGGGCGTCATGCGGTGTCTATGTTGCTGATCAGCAACTAATATGGCTGATCAGCAACTTGCAGACTGTAAAATCAATATGGTTGTGTAAGACCAGCCTTACCTAGAACTTCTGCACATCACAGTAAATGAGATCAAGGATAGGACCGAAACTCTTGGTGCCCAACCCAGGGGTTTCAGAATATACAACATGTGGTAGACCACTGTGGTCCTGGGATATATGGTTACTGACCAGGGACCAGACATACTCTGGTATAAGGCACCAGAGGGTACAGGCAGAGGGATAATTGGGAACAGGCCGGATTTCAGTGACAAGTGGCTCAGCCAGGCAGCTCAAGTTTAGAAGTCCAGGACAGTTCAAGGTCATACACGGACAGGTAGCAGCACAGAATTGGAAGTGTGATCAAATAAACAAGCAGAGGTTAATCCTACTAATATTATAAATGTGAAAGTTTGTATGTTTGTGTGTTTGGATGCCTGTGTGTTTGGATGTTTGGTCTTCAATCACGCCAAAACGGCTGAACAAATTTGGCTGATATTTCACAATACCTAGATGGTCCCCTGGAAGGAAACATAGGCTACTTGACATGCCGCACAAAGCCCCAAATTACCGACCGCGGCCGACAAACGTATGCTCCGGCAATGCTTGAGGGCCTGAGATGACGTCATCTCAGGTCCTTCAGCCGTCCACCAATAGGTTCGGCAGATTGTGTGGGTGGGTCTATAGAGAGTGTGCGTTCCGGAAAAAAATGGCACCATTTCGCAACTCTGGAGGGCTGTGTACATACTCGGAGGCCTGTCTGCTGACTTCTCTAGACTCCAGAGAGATGCGTCCATGGTGTCGGCCTTTGCGGCTCATGGCAACTGGATCGGAGACACGGCCCTCCATGGGAGGTGGCTTCACGCACATATAAACAGATATACCACAGCCGACATGCGGACACAGGCGGATCGTCCCCAACAACGACACGTGGACAAAGTCGTGGGCTAATGCTAGTAAATGATAATCCAAACGCAGAGTGGTGCGTACCGCTCATAGAATCAGAAGAAGCAGATTCAGTATTGCTTGGCCATGATTCAGAGGGCTGAGCAGACCAATATAGGTGGAAGCCATCAGGAACTGGCTCAGGAGCATTCACATGTGAAATTGATATCCCTTATGGCCTGGACCAGGTGTTACACAGAAAGGAATACACAGATGCAGTAAGTGTCGGAAACTGCATAGTGTGATCTGGAGGCAAGCCAGTGTCTGTGTTTGTGAGGAGAGGGAACACAATACTGTGGAGGAACAGGGGGTAGCCGTGGTAATTGGCTGGTGAGTCCTGCTAGGAGATGCTGTACGTTGGTAGGCACAGGCTGCTGGTAGGCACAGGCTGCTGGTAGGCACAGGCCGCTAATTGGTATAGGCCACTGGTAGGCTGATTCACTCTACAAGGAAGAAGTATTTGTTGTTTACAGTGATCACTCCTTTAATACTATCCTAGATGACTGTTTACTTCGCTTACCTTTTGTCCTGGCCCTGTGTGGGATAATATATTCTACTTTATTAGAAATAATGAAATGTCAAGTGAATTTATTTAATTTAGAATATCAATACCAAAACAATTACATTCCAGAATATGAACCAAATCCCACCTAATTGGTATTTTACACCTCATGTGAACTCTAGGAAAAAAGATGAATTCCGTCCTTTTGCAATCAAGTGAACAGAAGTGTAACAGACCATGGCCTGCCGATTCCTCAGTTATCTATGGACCAGTTTCACAGCTCATTGCCTGAAACAAATGAACAGTGAAATGGAATTTGTTGCAAATGATAGTTGTTCTTTAGAATAAGCAGTCGTAGGTCAAATATATATATTTTTATGGGCTCAAAATCACAATAAAAACTTCATCTTTTATATTTAACAAACTATAAGAAAAGAGGCATAATACAGTTTATGTGTAATAGAAGTGGAACAAAACTTCCCCCTATAATTTATAGTTATATTAGTATTGTTGGATGTAGTTATTTCTCCCAGGTATAATGAAGAAATGATTCATGTTAATATCCTGCTATTTGTAATTTACCACTCATATTTTATCCTCATTGCAATATCATCCACTCTTAAATTTGTTTTTGAAACAAATTGTCCTATTTCCAAGGGCACCGTGCTATTACAGATTGTTAATGGGAATCCAAAAGAGCTTTAAATCTGACCAAGGCTTTCAAATAAAGCCAAAAAACATGATGACTGTTTTTAGCAAAGCTTTCAGTTATTGTATACAGGAAAATATAATAAAATACCGGCCCTCAACAAAGGAAGAAATGGCAATAGAATTGTAACAAAAGGGAAAAAACCAAGATACTACAATATTTGTACTATGGTGCTTATTTCTATCTTATGGATATTTAGAGGCACGTCATCACTCATTTTTTAGACAGTCCCATTATTGTATTGTTAGTTATCAATATAGAGCCAAAGAGATACATTGTGCAAACACAGCATCTGCACGGGGGCTCCAGTATTTAAGGGCGTTCCTCTGCTACATAAGACACCAGTATTATAATGGCACATGGTAGGGTAGGTGGAAGGTGCTGTTACAGGAGCCCAGGAGCTTACTTGTTCCAAATATCTCGTCGTTACCATTTGCAAATGTTCATTTGGCGCTAAGGAATATTTGTTCATTTACTATATAACAACACCCCATGGCTGCAGATAAGTACACAACTGTTTTTCATGGACATTAGGTTCGTAAAATACAGCACGGCTTTGGTAAAACTTGGCCCCTTCAACAAGCTCCCATTTGACATGAAACATTGTTTAGGCACATAAGTACCTAAGGAAATTCAAATATGGCTTGGTAGCATTTCCTTATTTTGATAGGACTAACTTATATGAAAAAAAGTTATATGCTCTTTATGTTATTTTTTTTCTGGGTAATGTGTGACTTGTAGGGTGATTATATGTTTATATAAGTATAACTGGGATGTATATTTTGAATTTATTTTCAGGATTGTGCATCTGAATTTCTACTTCAGTCAGACTTTAATATTTTTGCAAGAAATTATAAATTGATGCAATATTGTGTGAGGCTAACTCCTTGTTCACATCTGCCTTTGGTAATCCATTCAGGGAGTCAGCATGGGGACCCCAGAACAGAATACCAAATGCATTGGAAAACGATGTGCAGTGAAAGCACATGAACCCCATAGACTAAAATGGGGTCCATGTGCTCTCCGCGTGCTGCCCGCTGGAATCATGCGGACATGAAAGTAGATCACAAAGTACTTTTCTGTCCGCATATTCAGTGCGGGCGCTGTGCGGAGAGCACACGGACCCCATTATAGTCTATGGGGTCCGTGTGCTTTCACTGCACACCAATTACCAATGTGTTTGGTATTCCATTCAGTGGGGTCCCCATGCGGACTTCCCAAACAGATTACCAAACACAGATGTGAACGAAGGGTAAGGCCCCACGTGGCATCCCACAGCGCTTTGGACAGAGAGTTCGCAAAAGTGAAAATGTTTTCTCTGCAACGTGTAGAAGGGATTTGCCAGGACCTCATTCACATTCACAGGTAAAACACGGCATTTTCACAACGTGGGGCTTCAACCTAAATTGAATTTTCTGGCATAGCTGTGAAATAATAGGCCACATTTTTGGTGTAAGACCCTTTCTTGTGCCAAAGATGTACTGCTTTCCTAGTTCTGTGCTTCACCTGCCGCTTTCCACAAATGTGGGCAGACCAGGGTGGCGAATGGGTTGACTGAGGCATGACTCCTCAGCCCCACATATAAATAACAACTCTCGCCAATGAGTTATAATAAACTGGCATGTATTATTATACAGGAATTCTATGCCAATTCTTCCATTATTTAGAGGTGACTGACCAATACTGTAAAACAAATTGTCAGTCTTAATAAATCTGTTCCAATGCGCTTGGTGTCCATGATTTTTTTTTTTATGTTAAATGTCAACAATAAGGATTTGTTTATTTCATATAAATATAATATAAAAAAATATATGTGCAGCCATCATATCGAAAAAAGTAACCATCTGAACAATGTGTTTTTGTAAGGAGTGACTCTGGATGATCTTTGGTGGTGCAGATAGTGCCCCTTCCACCCTTTGACCAGTTTTATAATCTGTAGGGAATCTGATAGCAAGGATTTAGTATCAATATGTTATTATCACATGGGAATAAAACATTACTGGGTTCCACTGAATCCAGTGGGTTTTTAATTAATGTATAGATGTACTGGGTTTTACGCAGTAAACTCTCTAAGGGCTCGTTCACATCCGTGTCTGGTCTCCGTTTACACAGGTTTCCGTTTCCTGCCCGAAACTAGGCAGGAAACAGAAACCTGCAATCAGTTTTCAAATCCATTCATTTGAATGGGTTTGAAAAGTGTCTGGCCGTGAGCGCTGGTGAGTGTTTTATGCTCTCCGCGGCGAAACCGTTTTTTTTTTTTAACCGGACACAGAGTCGGACATGCAGGACTTTGTGTCCGGTTTAAAAAAAACGGTTTCACCGCGTAAAACGCTCACCGCCGCTCACGGCCGGACCCGGTCTGACAGGTCTCCGTCTTCTGAATCCAGCGTAAGCAACTCTGCTCTGACTTAGGCTTTTTGCAGACAACCGTGGCTGTGATCAGTGTGTTGTCTGTGTTTTTCACGGATAGCACACTGACCTATTTATTTCTAGGGGCCTAAACACATGACCCTGTGAATTACACAATCACGAGTCTGGGTTGCAAAATATAAACCTGATTCTCCTATCCCTGTGTTATTTTGCAGCTGGTCTTCCACGGCTCCTACTCATTTAATGAAAGGGGTCGCGGAAGCACGACCGGCACACAGGTGACATCTACGTGTCCACTGTGCGTTGCCCGTGCCTTTATTTCACTGTTCGGCCACAGTCATCTGCAACCGGCCTTATGCATGAAACCATGAACAGTCCTATTAGAAAGTCCATTGATCACCATTTTAACCTGCTTTGCTTTATTTGTAACAACAGACACATCCAGATATTAGGCCTTCATGGCTGCTTTCACACCACAAATTTTGTTTCGGTCAGGGAATAATTTTTTTGCTGGATACAAAAACAACAGACCCATTTGACTGTGTGCGTCAGTTTGTATGTGCTCTTGTAAACAGTAAAAACTACCTTTTTTCTTTTTTTTTGTTAGATAGAATAACACCAATGGTTGTGCTTATCCATCCAGTACGAAAAGCACCCAATTTTTATTTTATTTTTTTTTATAAAAACACATGCAAACAAATGCAAACAGGTAAATTTTTTGTTGGCAAAAAAACTAATTGGCTGTCTAAGACAAAAACTGTGGTGTGAAAGCAATTTTAAATGCCTCCAAAATTTTAGCTTTTGAAGCAAGTTGGCCAGAATAATTTATTGATCTTTATAACTTATCAAATAGCGATGTGAAAATGATTGAATCTAGTTAATGTAATTTGCTGTAATGTTTTGCAAGAACATCGGCCAATACACAATGTTATCATAGGGAAATTACTCAGAATTTTTTATGAGTTTGATCATGATTTTCACGGAGCTACTTTTATCTTGGCTATCTTGTATCAAACAGCGGCAATCTATTGAAAACACCATCAGGAAAAGCATGTTAGAAGAATATTAAGAATTGACATCAACTGACCTTTAGCATCAACCAGAGCAATTTTAACTCAAAAATAATTAAAATATTAATGAATAAAGATTTTCCGGCTCTGAAACTTCACTCCTACCGACTTTAAATAAATGAATACGGATATTTGTGTATTCAACTGTTTGGTATAATCTTTATCATGTGGTTGTTTCTTATTAATTTTCCTATTTGATTATACCCAGCTATAATTAATATATTGTTATCATCAGGAAATCCTTAATTAAAGACCGCCATTAATACAAACAGCTTCATTTCTATCACTGGCCAGCTGGTTTCTAAAAAATGAGATCCTTTTGAAGATTCATGCAGAGCCAAGAAAGTGAAAATTTAGATTCAAGTGAGTGACTACTTAATATGCAACACCCCACTGTGCTTGATATGTTCTCGTAGGAGGAAGATGAGTCGTCTTACCTTCCTTTGTCTGACACAACAGATCTGTTTCCATATTATCCTTTTTATATTACCTGTTAGATGAACACTGCCATGTTTTTTATTATCTAGATGTGAGTAGAAAATGTCATGAAATAATTGTTTAGAATTTCCATCTGACAATGCTTGACCTGACAATTCAGTTATTATATCGATATATGGCAAAACCTAAGGGCAGTTTATCTGCTCTTTATTGAGTGATGGTCACTCACCTGCATTTTTACTAAAGTTGGGAATGGGACACATTAAACTGAAGCAGCAACCACAGAATGGGGAGTAAGGGTGCATACACACAGAGGAAAATGGCGCTGAATTTGGTGTGGAATACGTATCAGATTCAGCGCAGAAAAAAAAGCCTCCCATTGACTTCAATGGGTTCCTTTTTCTGCTAGTAGGGAAAACAGTTTTTTGGTTGGACACAAAGTCCTGTATGTCCGGCTTTGTGTCTTGCCAAAAAAAAAAAAAATGGTTTCCCCATTGAGAGGCTGCATACGGACACAGGCGGTTTGCTTTTAAAACCCATTCAAATGAAGAGGTTTTAAAACAGACCGCCGGTAAACCGTCACATATGCAGACATGGGCGCAAGTGTGAACACCCCCTAAGTACTGAGAGTTGTACTCACCACTCACTTCTGGGCTCCTCTGACAACCAGTGAACGCTTACATCACTACTAATGGAAGCACACATTGGTTACTAGGTCACAGCTTTCTTGTATCATCATTCTGGGGAGCAGTGCTGACCAGCATCAGCAAGGAAACTGCAATCTTGTGTATGCCCCTGTGTTGAACTGTGCATATAACTTCCAGATAAATATTATTTTAAATATGGTTTTTATTTGAAAAGAAGAAAAATTTTACAATGTAAAAGAAAAACAGTTACAAACATAAGAAAAACCAGCAGAGGTCCAATCAATAGAACGGAAATTACAAGGTTGGAACTTCGGATTGCAACCCAAATGCAGGGATGACACAAACACGACCAAATAAACAAAGACCAAACGCTACAAAGACACCAATTCTACGAGAGGACAAAAAGGAGGAAAAGATCCGCAAAGCAAGACGAAGAGAGGTAGAAACTCGGAAAGAGAGTTAAGAAGGGAACATAGTCAGAGAGGCACAGGAAAGGAATAGGGAAAAGAAAGAATAAAAGAGACAAGATAGAGACGAAAGAGAACAAGAAAACCAAACAATAACAGAAACAACATACCTGAACACAATACTGAAGAAACACGAGGTACAGCAAAAAAGAAAATGAAGCCACCTGGGGTAACGGCACAGTAAATAGATAGTGATCTAAGGGGTCCCCATGGGGGCAGCCTGAGGCCGAAGAGTAAGAGCTCCCTTATTAGACTCCACATATGAGATCCAAAGGGACCACTGGGATCGAAATTTGGCGTAAGTATGGTTTTTATTGGACAACATATGTTCCAAGGTGCATACTAAGTCCACATGGTGGAGTAATTCAGTTATGGTTAAACAAAGAGCAGACTTCCACTGACGAGTGATCATGGCCTGAGCTGCTAGCACAATCTGCCCCAGAACGACCTGCATCTCTGAGGGAAAACTACCAACATCTAAGAAGCATAGGGCAAGACCAGGAGAAGGACTTATATCAAAACCGGCTATGTTGGACATGAAGTGAAATACCGCTGTCCAGAAGGCTCGAATCGGAGGGCAATCCCACCACAAATGCAAGAAGGAACCTACTTGGCCGCATCCCCTCCAGCTTAGTCTGGAACAAGAAGAATCAATGTGCGCCAATTGGGTTGGGGTCCTATACCACCTCAGCATAATTTTCAAGGCCGTTTCCCAATGAGACGCCCCCCTAGAGACAGGTTTAACAAACCCGGCTGCAGCATACCAGTCCGACAGAGGGATGGTTCTGGCAAGATCCGCTTCCCAACGGAGCAGGTGAAGAGGCTTGACCCGCTCCGGGGGAACAGAGAAAAAGTCATAAAACACAGACAACCCACCTCTAACAGGCGAGGACCTATTCCACAGCTTTAAGGCTAGTCTGGGAAAGGTCAGTCTAGAAGGTTCATAGGATTGAAAAAAATGACGCAACTGTAAATATATAAAGAAGTCCGTTTTAGGGAGATGGAACTCATCCTGTAACATAGAGAACGACTTAAACCCGCCATCAGAATATAGATGGGCCACTTTACAGAGACCCAGGTGAGGGAGAAAAGAGGTCAAATAAAACAGGGGTAACTTCGACAAAGGAACCAGGTCTTCCCTGGAGGTATATGACAAAAAGTAACGCCAAGCAGTCACTGAGGCCCTAATACTCAGCAAGGGAGGGGGAGTGATGGGAGGGCTCAAATCTTTAGGACGTAAAATACTCATAAGCGGGGCGTCCAGAAGGCTTTCCTCAATTTCGGCCCAACGCCATTTAGAAGTCTCATCCCACCCAACCTTAAGTTGATCAAGGATAGACGCCATATAATATTTCCTAACATCTGGGACACTTCCAGATAAATATTGTGTACAATATTAAATTAAAATGTGCACTTATAGTACATTGAAATAAATCGTATCAGATAGCATCCAATTAAATAGTATCATAAAATATTTATATAAACAGCACATACAATATCCATAAAGTATAAAAGTGTTCTAGTGTATACAGAAGCCAGATAAATACTGCATATAGTAAACTACCTTCAGCTGTTTGCAAAAAATAAGATTCCAGAAAAGCTGTTTGAGATTTGATGGACTTGAACATCTATGAGTACGTTAGACATACTATTGCCTAAGTAGAAAAAAAAAAGAAATAAATAGTGTATAAGAAATGTTAGGGTCCATTCACACAGAGGAAAATTGCGCTTATTCAGCACTAAAAAAAAGCCTCCCATTGATTTCAATGGGTTTTGCTAGCTTTTTTATTGCTAGCTTTTTTTTCAATGGGAAGCTTTTCTTTCAGCGTGGAAAATTTGCCACCAAATAAAGTGCCATTTTCCTCCATATGAATGGATACGTAGAAGGTTGAAATCTGCAGATGGAGGTGTTTTATATATATATATATATATATATATATATATATATATATATATATATATATATATATATATATATATCTATATATCCTGCAGAGGATAAGATAAGTAGCAGACAGAAAGTCAAAATAACATAAATAAAATAGAATGGTTGCACCAAATGGAGCATACTCTATATTCTATGTTGATTGCTAAATATGGTTGAAAAGATTTTAAATAAAAAAATCCTATATAAAATTTAGAAATGGAGACAATTGACTTTAAAAAATAAACATGGTCCATCAAATCTGACTTATATTATTGTTTTTATTTTTACCTCTATCTTGGGACAGTTATATATTCATCCCAATCATATTTAATATTTTGATAACCGCACATTGACTACATACGTGTGGGCTGTCAGTGTTTAACTGTAAGAAACCAACAGTATGTTATTATAGAGCAATTTCACAAGTTTGTGAAGCTACAGGAAAGGGGAACCAGTCCCACTCCTGGCCTAGTGGTCATGTAATCTGCCATATGATGGGAAAACCATGAGATGCTGGGTCCTAGGGGGACCCATATCAGCTCTGTAGTGTACACTAGGAGGCTGTATTCCTCTTATAATCAAGTTCTTACAAAAAAAAAAATACAATATGGTGGACACAAAATGTTAATGAACACCAGTACCACACACGGTTCTAGTCCTTGCCCCTGGCGACACAATAAAACTATGTGTCACCTTAAAAAAATAAAAATAGTCCAGAGTTTGTGGTATTAAAAATACATTTATCTGGATATTAAAACAACTGCAAAAATTTTAATTCTATATAAATAGAGCCCTGTGTATCACTAAAAAAGCTGCAAAAATTATTTGAATAATCAAAAAAAAAAAAAAGGGCCCGATCATGAAGAGGTTAAATTCACTTACTTTTGATGTCATTATTCTTTATAGTTTCCTTCTACATTAATGTTACTTTGTGACTGTGGTTGTCTACAATTGATACTTGTGTACCAGATTGCAAATCAAAAGTCCAGTTAAGTTTCACTGGGTGTATCATAAAGCTTACAGCCAAAATTCACAGATGGATACAGAAAACTAATTTGTTTAACCCTACAGACTGTGAATCACTTGGACAATGTTTCGCATTCATCATTTTTTAATCAATGGGTGAAGGGCTTGTTTATTACAGTGTATATTTATATGCATGACTGTAGGAACAGGTCGCCGCATTAGAACAAGGTGAAGAAAAGGGAGTGATTGCAATTTTGTTTCAAGGAAGTTTTTACAGCCTCCTGTTTTTAAAATATCATATGATAACATCTTTTCCATCCAGATTTATTGATTTATTTCTGCATACATACCAAGTTGCCATGATGATGGAGAGTCTGCCATGTTAGTAAGCCTGCTCGTAGTTGCCAATATTGTGCCATAAAACATTTATTTGGCATGCCTGACAATATAACTCAAAACTCACATTGTCTAATTAAAATTAAAAAAAGGAGATTCATTACAGATAAACTGAGAATGTCAGCATATGTGACACACAAACACATTTACATGTCTAAAATGAGTACCCCATGTGAACTATTACTTTTTTATTTGTTTAGATTTTGCAAGAACATCTCTACATCTGTGAGCATCTACAGTAAGAATAAAAAGTAATTCTTTGATGATACTTTCCCTTTAAAGATTTATTCTGAAGATACAATGTATTGTTCCCTTCTCAAACATAAGTATTATTTGACAATACAATCACATTTCAAAACTGCCTGTGTCAGGACCTCTCACCCCTCTTGGTTAGTGTTGTTTTTGTTGTCTGTGGCAACATCCTCTAGTACAGGGGATGGCGACCCCCAGCACGTGAGGCCAGAGTGGCACACAAGGCTTATATCCCTGGCACAGACAGCCTGAGTCCTTACCCAGCTGTTTCAATCGGACCAAACACGGCCGAAACCAAACTGCTATTATTATACTTTAGGGTCTCTTCAGAACCCAGAGTATAATAAGCAGAGCCCAGGGGATAAAAACATAAATAAACAATGTTACTCACCTTCCCTGTGCTCCACAGCGGCTCTGTTGTATTTGGTGCTTCTACCTGAAGTAAGAGACCGCTTGTAAGGCTGCAGGGGTCACGTCGGTGTCACTATGCATAATGACACCGACGTGACCCCGAGACCCAATCAGCGGTTGCAGACTTCAGGCAGAAGTGTTGGAACGGAGCAGGTCTGGAGCACAGGGAAGGTGAGTAACATTGTTTTTTATGTTTGTCACCTCTTTTGGCCCTCCACTTCATATATTCTGGGGTCTGAAGAAACCCCACAGTATAATAATAGCTAGTGAGTGGCAAAAAGTGGAATATTATAAAAGTTGGAATATTATACTGTGTGCAGGGACCGCTATTAGACATAATACTGTGTGTCAGGGCCGCTACTGGATATAATACCGTGTGCAGGAGCTGCTATGGGATATAATACCATGTACAGGGCCTGCTATGGGACATAATGCCGTAAGCAGGGGCCACTATGAGACATAATACCATGTGCAGGGGCCGCTACGGGACATTGTTCTGTATAACGATGTGTTTTTGTACAAAAATCACAGGCATTTTTTTTGCAAAAACGCACCATGTGAATGCAGTTTTACATTGAAGTAAAAGTTTCAGAGGCCTAAGAATATAGCTGCATACAGATACAAAGTGTCTTACCACCATAAGGATGCAGCTATACGATGCTACTGGACACATACATTTACCACTAACCATTTACCACTTTCATTGCTTCTAATTGGAAAGCACAGGAGCGTCCCAGCAAATAGCAGTAACCACATGTGTCCTAAAGCATCTGGTGGCAGCACTTCTGTGTTTCTGTGTTATGGTTTGTGGTATATAACTTTAGTATACAGGTCATCAGCCTTACAATTATTGACCGGCACTCCCAGTACCTCATTTTTCATTTTTTCATTTGAATCGGCATGCCGAACAAAAACAGTTGCCTACCCCGCATTAATAGTACATTTTATTTCAGGTTAACCATGTGCAGATCTTGGCACAGCAGCTCTTTCTTTATCAGTGCGAACATGCCCAATTCAACAGTGGCTTCTTGCGTTGTATTTTCAGTTACAATGGGAAGTGTAGTTTTGAGCAGAGCAATGGGCAGTCAGAAGAGCTGTACAGCCTATTATGTCTCGTCTCCTGAGGAGTGAAAGTATTCTTGCTCTGCGGGGGTAAGGATTAGGAAAGGAAAAATCACTAGCAGTTTTCTAAATGCACATTTAGAGTGTGGATACATTATATAAATGGATGTTTGTTTTTGCAAAAAACATCCAAAGTTGTGACAACCTTTTTTTTATGCTCCTAATAATGAACTCTAGTCAGCAACAAGGAATGTGTTCTCCATTAGAACAAGTCCTAACTCCTTGAGGACAATGATAAATATGCACAGCATTAGCTGTAAGTGTACTATTATACTTTTGCTATTTTTCAAAACTGGTTGATAACCCTTTCCCCACATCATAAATTAGTCACACCCTCCATGGTCAACCAGCTCATTGTGGAGTAGATTTCTGGCATGACTTATACCAAACTACCCTGGCACCCAGCGCCATGCCCCATTTAAAGAAAGCAGGAAGGACACAAAAGTCAGATTTTAGAGCAGAAATTTTAACTTCTGCAAACATTTTGAGGATGTGAAGAATCTCAGTGTAGCTTCTGTTGCTTTAAGGTTACCGTGCAAACGTGAAGTTTCTATAGCTTTCAGGGTTCTCCTATGCTGATCCAATTAGCAGCTTAGGAAGGATATTTAAACTCTTTTCCTTCTCATCCAGGTGCCTGCTATTTGTACTTTAGTGAGGCTCCATACCCTAATCATTTGGGCCAGACTGCCCTAATATTGACCTTTGACTTACTGGAAATTTGTTTGTCTTCTGATTTTGGCTCTGACCTTACCTCATGGACTGACTTTTGACTTGGATATGTTCACTCTTCTGATTCCCCAAACCCAGTTTCCCCCCTCCCCTGCCCATTTTTGATCCTGTTTCTGGGAAGACCAGTTTGTGGAACTTTTATTTCCTATACCAGTTTCTGTGGCAATAACTTGGGCTCCAAATTCAGCACAAGTCCATCTGTCTTTGCAGCTGGCACTGGTGAAGACGTTTCAGTGCCCAGGATCTATCTCTCAGCACAGTGTGCGATATGAACAGCTTGTTCTACTGCTCACTGTTGTCAGCTAGTTCCTGATATTTGCCCCAGAGATACTAACAGAGATCATAACGTCTGCTTTTTTCATGGATTGTACACCTGTTTTGTTTCACAAGCCATGGTAAGGGTGCATTCACATGGAAAAAACTGGAAAAAAAAGCCTTCCATTGACTTCAATGGGTTCCTTTTTCTGCTGGAAGGCTTTTTATCAGCACTGAATCTGAAGCGGATTCCACACTAAATTCAGCGCCATTTTCCTCCATGTGAATACAGCCTTAATCAGCCCAATGTGACGTTCTTAAGGCTTATGTACATAACATGTAACTTAATGGGCAGACAGCTGTGGATTTGACAAATATAGCAGTAGTGCAATGTATAATGTTCCAAATATTCTATGCTTGCATATACATTAGTTCCCAGACGTTGCTGCTCACCTTTCTATTTTTTATTATGATGATTTGGTTATTGCAACTATTATATCCAAAACCAAAATAGAAATTTTCTATTCCTATGCCATCGTTCTGTATTCTGTGTAATATTTGTAATGAATTTTGTTCAACTCTTCAGTCCTTTAGAAATAAATGTCCTTTTTATCACAGTCTTCAAAACATTTAGTAGCATTTTACTCACTTCATCAGGGTACTTTGTTAATTCACCACATCATTAATCATCATCACCTTCACTTATAGAGAAGTGAGATGAAACTTAAAATGCTATTTAGTCTCAAGGCAATAACATTCTGGTCAATTCCAGACATCATGATAAATTTCAATCAACTTTAATCATTCAAATAGACCAGGGCCGTTTTTGCAGAAATGTTATTTTCACTACATCAACTGAATTCTTTATTTCTTTGCCCAAATCTAAAATCACAAAGTAACTAGTTAATTCAGATTATTATTTAAATCATTTCTCCATATAGTTAGGTCAGTTTATTTTCAAAAAACCCTATCTAACCCTTAACTAAAGTTCAATAAAATTGAATGCGATTTATGTAAGCTTAAATTTATATTTACTAGACAATTTTATATATTAGAGCTGATTCTGATAAAAATTTGTCCCATTTTTTCAATATTCTTTTTGTAAATTTCTTTGAGCAAACAGGAACTTTAATAAAACTAAAAGTTTTTAGTTGTAACAAACATCAGAGATTGCTGCTGACATTGAAGTGGACGTCCAGGAGAGTAACATTTGTCATGCTATCAATAGCTAAGTGTGTAAACCATTTCTACAGTCTATAATCTAAAACTTGTCATTTCCTTTTCTCTGTTGATTTTATGAGACAAATGTATCCAATGGAAAATATCCTGTGAAATGCCATCAAGAATTGGAATATCCAGGACATGATGGCAATTAGGGGTGGATATCCCTGTAATATATTGTGTCTGCATTTGAGCCCCACAAGCCTGATAAGATTAAATAACAGAACTATAACATTTGTTAACAAAGGAAGGAACGGTATGGAGGAGATGTGCAAGGTATCACAAGAAAGATGTACTTGTGGTTACTCTTTAAACTTATAAGATAATCCTTTAATAGTCCCACCATGGGAAAATTCAGTGTGTTACAGCAGCATGGATAATACAGTAATATATTACAAGAAAGAACATGTACAAGCTCAGAATAGGAGATAGAAAAAGATACTAGGAGTCATAGCAACTAAGAAGAAAAGAAAGACTCAGGATCATTTAGTTCTCTGTGCGGAGTGATCTTCGCTTAGCCTGATGTTGATTATACAGCCTGACCATGGTTTGGAGGAAGGACCTCCGCGCCGTCTCACACTTGGGGTGAAGCAGTCGGTCACTGATAGTACGGCCCAGTGCTGTCACGGTCTCATACAAGGGATGGGAGTTGCTCTCCAGCATGGAGCTCACCATGGACAGTATCCTTCTGTCACCCATGTCCTCCACCTGTACTGGGTCCAGTTGGTGGCTCAGGTGCTGACTTATGACTCAGAGTTGTCAGACGTTCAGCAGGTATGCCAGGCTTCCCGAGTTTGTTGAATTTTTAGGAAGCTTCTAGTGGAGTAATTTCTAATAAGTGGTAAAAGCTGTTCTACGTAAGCCAGTCACTTGCCCAACGCACTGATTTTCATTGGAATTTTCATTGGGAATAAAACATAAAATTGAGAGTTTGAATTCATTTAACTATAAATGCCAAGAAATTGAGGTTTAGAGGAAATGGGTTGCTCTGGGGATTTATTCTCATTTCACAATTTGGAGACAGGAAGGTACAAAAATGAATTGCACAGGCAATTGCTGCCTTCTTACTAGGCTAGGTCACAGCCAAGACACTAATGTGCCATGCCTCATACTTTTCCCCGGTAGTCTCCTCCCCTCCAACTGTGCTTACATGGTCCCTATGAGAAAAGGATTACCTGTAGGCTTGAGACGATCTTGAGATTTCAGGATCAATTTTAAAATCCAGTTTCCAATCATTTTCCAGTCAATCCCGATCCTGATCCCAATTCCGATCCTAGTGCAAGTCAATGACATTTATTTTTATTTTTTTAAAAGCTATGAAAAGTTACCAAAAAAATACATACAAGGTCTTAGAATGCATAGAAAGAGCAAGGAAACACTTAAATGGCCATAAAACATTGTTTTTTAATCACTACACAGACCTCTTCAAAAGTAAGCATAGGCCTTAAAATCTAGTTTTTTCTTTAGCGTGGAGTCCAAACAGACGTCATGCGGCTGTGCCCACTCCACAGACATTAGATGGGGGTTTACCGGAGGAACATTTGTACGTCGGGCCCCTCTCGTCATGAAAAGATCGATTATGGCTGGCTTCTGTTCGACAAACCTCGAAATGTCGAATTCCACCATCACATATGAACCTGTGAATGGGCAAGCGGTGTTTGCGCTGAAACTGATAGTAAAAGAATTTCCGGCACTCAAAATTGAAGCTTCCAATGTGCAATATTTATTACATCCGATAAATGTGTACAAACGTTTCGGTCAGAATTAGACCTCCTTCAGTGTATAGCTTAAAAATAAATAATTAAATAAATATAGTGCAAAACAAGTATAACAAGTCCAGAATTGTATCAATAATAACAGAGGTCGAATATATAGAGAGATACAATACAGTTGATATCATGTGTAGGAGTATAAAAAGTAGCAATAAACAATACAAGGCCAAATTTTATGACATCTAATCATGGAGACCCCTAATGTGTGATCAGAGGTGTCCAATAATGGATGAAGAAGGTACAAAACAGCTCTGCTACATCTCAGGTGTAGCAGAGCTGTGTGTTCAACACTGCTACATCTGAGATCGGACCACAATGGAGACTGCTGTGGATCGATCTTAGACTCCGCCTTCTCACAGACGAGCCTTGGGCAGAACCAGCGTTGATTGGCCGAATGCTGTACACTGTATGGCATTCAGAATCAAGTCCCTTTGTCTATATCGACACACATGGTTCTAACATCTTTTTTGACTAAATCAATAAAGGCTTCTAATTTATGTGAGCCTTTCGGGGTTGTATACAAACTCTTATTCTTAAGACCCAGAGAGGTGGTGCTAACAGGGGTGACGACCTGTGAGGTCCCTGGAATAGGAGTAGACTCTTCTTGGTTGAAGCTACCTTGGACCGTCGTATATGGGCACACAATGTTCGTACTTTGTCAATCAGGGGTGCAAGATCTGGATAGTGTTTCAAGAAACCTTGCACCACCAAATTGAATACATGAGCAAGGCAAGGTATATACGTCAATGGGAACAAATTCAGGGCCGCCACCAAATTTCTACCATTGTCGCAGACCACGTTACCTATTTTGAGGTCTAGCGGACCAAACCATAACTCAGTTTCAGAAATTATAGCATCTTTAATGTTTTCTGCAGAGTGACTCAGTTCCCCTAAACTAATTAATTTGAGTACTGCTTGCTGCCTTTGCCACTAGCACGCTGATACAAGTGAGGTGCATTTCCAGCCCCATGATTTGGTGGAGGTTCTGGTGTGGAACTTATTCCATCCCCAGAACTCTCAGGAAATGAAGTTTCAGAATTTGTTGAAGGGGAAGTTGGAACCCCCAATGACTTCTGAACAACCCTCCTTCATGTTGGAAGAACAGACAACAAACTGCCGTCAACATTTTGACAAGGGTCAAGAATGTTGACCCAATGTGTGGTCAGAGATAGGTAATGGCCCTGCCCATGCTGGCTAATCCATGTGTACGTTGTCAAATGCACACATCCACTAACAGATTGCTTTAGGGCACGCTTGATCTGTTGCTTTACATGCTCCTGCAAGTCAGGGACCCCCTTTCGTGTAAAGTAATGGCGGCTGGGTACAACATATTGGGGCACAGCATGGGCCATCAGGGAGCGAAAAGCCTTTGATTCAACAAAGCGGAAAGGGACCATTTCCAAGACCAGTAGTTTTGAAATGCTGGAGGTAAGCAGCTTAGCACGCTCATGTGTGGCTGGATAGGTTTTAGTCTGAGAACAGAGCTCCCTTTTTGATGGGAACAGCCGCTCTGTTTTTCTCAACAAAAAGTAGATATATGTTTTTCTCAAAGGTATCTAGTCTGAGGACAGAGTTTCCTATTTTGATGGGAACAGCCGCTGTTTTTCAGAAATAAACGTATACGTTTTTCTCAAAGGTATATAGTCGGAGAACAGAGCTCCCTTTTGGATGGGAACAGCTGCTCTGTTTTTCAGAAAAAAACGTAGATATGTTTTTCTATCAAGTATATAGTCTAGGGACAGAGCTCCCTTCTTGACAGAAGAAGCTTCTTAGTTTTATATTGAAAATGAGACCCTCACTAGCACAGCTAAGCACCTGCCTACACTGACAATAGCTACAACTGAGCTCCTCTCCCTAGCTAGAATGTCAGGAAAATGGTGGCATCAGCATCATCACAGTCATTATATAGAGGTCTGGATCAGGGGATAATCATACTCATTAGGGAGAGTGTGCACCTACACACGCATACGGAGACTTACAAGCCATTTCTGCTCCGCTAGGGATTATGGGTAAAAAATATGCAAATCTGTTCTCCAGGATGTAATTAGGAGAACAGTGCCTCTGTTTGCTGCCCTCTAGGGGCAGCCCCCCTTAACATCATGCATGACTCGTTTAGTGGGCCTAATAACATAATGTGGGGAATGATCCCTGCATGATTTTGAGGCAGGCTACCTCTAGAGGGCAGCAAACAGAGGCACTGTTCTCCTAATTACGTCCTGGAGAACAGATTTGCATATGTTTTACCCATATATAGAGGTCTGTGATGATGCTACCGACAACCAATCACATTATTGCCCATAGCTAACATGGTGCATGAGTTTCATGCATCATGTTAGCTTTTCCCACAATGATTGGCCAGTAGCCAAGCATTGTGGGAACTAACGTCAGACCTCGATCCCGCCGGAAAAGATCGGGATCGGAATTCCGATCGCGATCATGAAATTTACTTGATCACCGATCGGAATCCGATCTTTTCCGATCCCGATCACTCAACCCTAATTACCTGGAGCAGCCCTGTGCTGAGTAAATATGTCTGAAGTGCCGACCTCGGCACAGGTGTCGGGGGTTCAACTTGATGCACTGTGTCTTTATTCAACCTTATTAACTATGTAACTATTAATAATTGCTCTCAAGTGCCACTTGTGTCTAACCCTCACATCCAAATACCGCATCTAATTGAATTATACCACCAAATGTCAGAGAACAACATAGATCAATCTCATAGCTACACCTACCTCTTGAGGTGCTCAAAGACAATGCTTTCATCATTCATTAAATTTGGAAGTCTAACTCTTTACTTGTTTGTGTTCGATAATAAGGTCTGGAGTAAAAAGGCCTCTATGAAAAAGTATCATTCTAAACCAATGTCCTAAGAAACTTATCTTCTGAGATATTTAACAGTCACTATCAAACAGAAACCTTTAAAGGAGGTCTAACACCACCAAAATCACTTCTAAACCATTGTACAGTATATGCTGTTCTAGGGACCATTATTGTCATCAGTGGCGTAACTAGGAATGGCGGGGCCCCGTGGCGAACTTTTGACATGGGGCCCCCCTGACACCGAAGATCTCGACCGAGTCCCTCCTACGCATTCCTGCGCGCTCTATTATGTCCCATAGTGGCCCCTGCACACAGTATTATGTCCCTTAGTGGCCCCTGCACACAGTATTATGTCCCTTAGTGGCCCCTGCACACAGTATTATACCCAATAGTGGCCCCCTGCACACAGTATTATGTCCCTTAGTGGCCCCTACAGGACTAAATACTGTCACGTCACCCGCTGACCGCTATACCAGGACAAATTGTGGATAAAAAAAAATCTGGTCCTGTGCATTACAATTTAGTAACTCCTTGTGCCTCATATTAATAGCAGTTAACCCCATCATCTCCCTCACATTAACCCCTGTCTGCCTCACCATAAGAGTTACTGATATGTGAGAGACATGGAGGTAATAATAAAGTATCTTCATTACTATTACCCCCAAATGTCTCACATATCAGTAACTTATGGTGAGACAAAGAGGGGTTAATGTGAGGGAGATGATGGGGTTAACTGCTATTACTATGAGGCACATGGAGTTACTAAAACACAAGTAATCCCCCCAAATGCCTGATAGTAATAAGTAACCCCAGTACGTACCTGTGTAGCTTCAGTTTCATTTTCCTAGAGCAGCTTCTTCCTCTTCTCTTCTGTGCTGGACGGCAGGGATAAGCCCCGCCTCCTCCTCTCATTGGTGGGCAGAGGACAGCAGAGAAAGGGAGGGGGGAGAGAGGGGGAGCGTCCTGAAGCGCTGACAGGAGCCAGAGCTGCAGCTCCTGTGTCTCAGCCGTTGCTGCAGCTTCGGGGCCCCCTGTTGGTGGAAAGTATTCCACCAACAGGGGGCCCCGATCATTATACTCGGGGGTCCGAAAAGACCTCCGAGCATAATGATAGCAGCGGTAGCAGCTGTCACCGGGCCCCTAATGTCCCGGGCCCTGTGGCAGCTGCTACCGCTGCTATGGTGGTAGTTACGCCACTGATTGTCATACTGAATATACAATCAAGTGCAAGCTTGCTGTCTAGAAAGTCAATATGAAATCAAGAATGCAAAAAGCTATGTCCATTATGCTGCTAACATCTCCTACAATAATATATAAAAGAAATTGGGAAGTAATTCCTTCACGTTCAGTGAAAATGGTGTTTATTTACTCAAAGTAAATAATGTAGCAATGTTTCACCTTAACAATAAAGGTATCTTCAAGCAGTATTCAACAGCATATAAAAGAGTTAGAATCTATTTTAGATATAGCTCCTAGATGTACAATACAATTTACTGAAGCATATGTCAAACCATCTCTAAAATGTCATATGGCCCCTCTTAATGTGCACAAGAATTCACTCAAAATGATCTCATAGTGGTATGCAATACTCAATAAAACACGCAAATGGTAACCCAATATTCCAAAAACTTGGTGGAAATGTTCCTTGACAGAAACTGCGATACATACCACCACATATGGTAGATAGAGCTGTGTGAACGACTCAAGATTAGTTTAATTTAAGGTTTGAGACCATGATTTGTTTCGGGTTGACCAACTTAAATTGGCTTAAAACATAGTGTATAATGGTATAGTATATAACCATGTACTATGCTGTCCCTCACTTTTATGCTTTGTAACATTTAAAACACTACAAAAATTAATGTTATTTTTGATGCCAACACTATGAATGTGATGGACCAAGCCACAGGTCATGTCTGGCTGGGTGGTGGCAATGGTGGTAACATGAGTGGCAGACAGTAAAGTATGGATTACTATGACAAACTTAGACAACTTCTTAGATTTTCTAATTCTATTGCTTGCGTTGCAGCACTCAGTACTCTGTATCATGCACTGATGAATAACACATCCATCCCCTACCTCCACCATCACTGAAGTGCCTTGTGTTTCAGCCCACACATCCTTATACACTGTATATGACATCAGCACTGTAAGGTGTCCACCTACCACTGACTATTGCCCGAGAAGCTGTCAGGTGGTGCCAGCACATCACAGTGACTCACAAGACGTGTCTCTTCTGTATTTTTACTGTACAATACATGTGGTGGTCGCCATCTTAGTTATTGCGAGATGAATTGCCATTTTTTCGGTTTGGTTAAGATTTTGCCCTATCAAGTACTCAATATAAGATAATCAGATAACCCTTTAATAGTCCCACCATGGGGAAATTCAGTGTGTTACAGCAGCATGGATAATACAGTAATGTATAACAAGAAAGAACAGATACAAGCTCATAGCAGATAGAAAGGATACTAGGAGTCATAGCAACTAAAAGAAAAGAAAGACTTCAGGATCATTTAGTTTTCTGTTCGGAGTGATCTTCGCTTGGCCTGATGTAGAATATACAGCCTGATCACAGTTGGAAGTATCTCCAATATCGCTCCTTCTCACAATTGGGGTGAAGTAGTCAGTCACTGACAGTACTGTCCATGGTCTCATACATGGGATGGAAGTTATTCTCCAGCATGAAGCTCACTACGGACAGTATCCTTCTGTCATCCACCACTTCTACTGGGTCCAGGGGACTCCCCAGGACAGAGCTGGCCCTTCTGATCAGCCTGTCAAGTCTATTTCTGTCCCTGGCTGGTAAGCTACTCCCCCAGCAGACCACTCCAAAGAAGAAGATGGCTGATGCTACTAAAGAGTTGAAAAAGGCCCTAAAAAGTGCCCCCTGCACTCCAAAGGACCTCAGCCTCCTAAGCAGGTAGAGCTTGCTGTGGTCCTTTCTGTACAGTGCATCCAGGTGATTAGCCCAGTCCAGCTTATTATTACTAAAGTCCACCACCATCTCCTTGGTCTTCCCAACATTAATTCTGAGGCGATTCCGCTCACACCATTCCACAAAGTCCTGGTTTAAGTCTCTGTACTCCCTATTGTCTCCGCTAGTAATGAGGCCTACTATTGCGGAGTCATCGGAGTACTTCTGTAAGTTACAGCTAGATGAGTTGCACCTACATCAGCAGTGTACAGAGTGAAGAGGAAAGGGGCAAGAACTGTACCTTGTTATGCCTCCGTACTACAGATCACAGTGTCAGACACACAGCCCCGGCCTCTCACATATTGCGGTCAATTTGTAAGGTAGTCTACAGTCATGGCCAAAAGTTTTGAGAATGACACAAATATTATATTTTCACATGATCTGCTGCCCTCTGGTTTTTATGTGTGCTTGTCAGATGTTTTTTTTTATCACATACAGAAATAGAATTGCAATCATATTATGAGTAACAAAAGCTTATAGTGACAGTTAGAATGAGTTAATGCAGCAAGTCAATTTTTGCAGTGTTGACCCTTCTTCTTCAGGACCTCTGCAATTCTCCCTGGCATGCTCTCAATCAACTTCTGGACCAAATCCTGACTGATAGCAGTCCATTCTTGCACAATCAATGCTTGCATTTTGTCAGAATTTGTAGGTTTTTGTTTGTCCACCCGTCTCTTAATGATTGACCACAAGTTCTCAATGGGATTAAGATCTGGGGAGTTTCCAGGCCATGGACCCAAAATCTCTATGTTTTGTTCCCTGAGCCATTTAGTTATCACCTTTGCTTTATGGCAAGGTGCTCCATCGTGCTGGAAAAGGCATTGTTGATCGCCAAACTGCTCTTGGACGGTTGGGAGAAGTTGATCTTGGAGGACATTCTGGTACCATTCTTTATTCATGGCTGTGTTTTTAGGCAAGACTGTGAGAGAGCTGATTCCCTTGGCTGAGAAGCAACCCCACACATGAATGGTTTCAGGATGCTTTACAGTTGGCATGAGACAAGACTGGTGGTAGCACTCACCTCGTCTTCTCCGAATAAGCTGTTTTCCAGATGTCCCAAACAATAAAAAAGGGGATTCATCAGAGAAAATGACTTTACGCCAGTCCTCAGCAGTCCAATACCTGTACCTTTTGCAGAATATCAGTCTGTCCCTGATGTTTTTTCTGGAGAGGAGTGGCTTCTTTGCTGCCCTCCTTGAGACCAGACCTTGCTCCAAGAGTCTCCGCCTCACAGTGCGTGCAGATGCCCTCACACCTGCCTGCTGCCATTCCTGAGCAAGCTCTGCACTGCTGGTAGCCCGATCCCGCAGCTGAAACACTTTTAAGAGACGGTCCTGGCGCTTGCTGGTCTTTCTTGGGCGCCCTGGAGCCTTTTTGCCAACAATGGAACCTCTCTCCTTGAAGTTCTTGATGATGCGATAGATTGTTGACTGAGGTGCAATCTTTCTAGCTGCGATACTCTTCCCTGTTAGGCCATTTTTGTGCAGTGCAATGATGACTGCACGTGTTTCTTTAGAGATAACCATGGTTAACAGAAGAGAAACAATGATGCCAAGCACCAGCCTCCTTTTAAAGTGTCCAGTGGTGTCATTCTTACTTAATCATGACAGATTGATCTCCAGCCCTGTCCTCATCAACACCCACACCTGTGTTAATGGAGCAAGCACTGAAATGATGTTAGCTGGTCCTTTTAAGGCAGGGCTGCAATGATGTTGAAATGTGTTTTGGGGGATAAAGTTCATTTTCTAGGCAAATATTGACTTTGCAAGTAATTGCTGTTAAGCTGATCACTCTTTATAACATTCTGGAGTATATGCAAATTGCCATTAGGAAAACTGAAGCAGTAGACTTTGTAAAAATTAATATTTGTATCATTCTCAAAACTTTTGGCCATGACTGTAGTATCCAGTTGGACAGGTTATAGTCCACTCTGACAATGTCCACCTTGTCCTCATTAGCCATGGCTGAATGGTATTAAAAGCACTGGAGAAATCAAAGAACATTGTTCTCACAGTGATCCCAGGTTTCTCCAGGTAAGAAAGAGCTCTGTGAAGAAGGTGAATGATGGCATCATCCACCTCAATGTCCGGCCGACAAACTGGAGGGGGTCCATAGCAGAGGTCACTATAGGTTGGAGATGTGAAGTGGGATGTCAATGATACAAGTCTGTAGCCGTTGAGGTCCTTCAGATGAGGTATCTTTGGATCTGGTATCATACAAGATGTTTTCCACAGTTGTGGTTCCACACCCAGCTTCAGGCTCATATTGTACATATGCGTAATAACACCACACAGCTGGTTTCTGCATATTTTAAGAACCCTTGCACTTATCCCATCGGGTCCTCTTTTCTTATCCGCATTTATCTTTCTGATTTCCCTACACACTTGAGACTGTGAAGATCAGATTGTAACCAGGAGACAACTGAGTGCAACTGTTATTTTTGGCCCCTATTTCACTAATGTGTTATAATGTGTATAGGCTTCTTAAATCTTTCAATAGACCTGGAATCTTAATTACCATAAATGTACACTACATGATTCTTTCATGACTCAAAGCTAACGGGAAAGAATGTCACTTAAAGTATATTTACATGCAATGGAATAGTGCATTGTGTATTAAACTTTAATGTCTTAATCTGCGGCTGAGCATCAGTGCACTGCTAATATTACCTTGAGACGTTCACGCTGTGCAACAAAGAAAAGCTAATTATGTTATTGGGATTTAAATTAAAGTGCCTTTAATCCAATTGAGACTAATATGAACTGTAAAGCTCATTTCAGATACTGTAGCTCATTGCATTGTCACGATAACAGCAGCTCCTACATGAATATTATTCTATACCATGTAGCCACACAAAGGAAAATTGCTTTTTTTTCCCTTCTAATGAGACGAAATGATTGCTTACTGAGATGAATGCATTTTGTGTTAGAAAATAAATGAATCTGTCATTACAACATCCGTAATTACTTGTTAATAGATGATTTATATGCATTCATTTATTTAAGCAGAAGTATGAATTCTCATGGATGGATAATACTGAAATAGTGCCTGTCTCATACATTGCATGCATGTTTTAATATGGAGATAAATACAGATTGTGCCTGTATTCACCTCTATATGTATAATCATATTGTATCTGTAGTGATTATATATATATACTAGCTGGTACCCGTGACTTCGTCTGCGGTGATTGTAGAAGTGGGTATATACAGGCGTGGGTAAGGTTTTCGTACTGTGTATAAGGTATGGGATATGAAATGTAAGTTTGTATCTTGTTTTTTCTGTAATTCAGAGAATACGTGAGACTTTTGTGTTGCAGTTACTTTGTATTTGAGCTGCTATACGGTGTTGTGAGAAACTTTACATAGTGACTTTGGGACAGAAGTATTTGAAGTTAACCCTTTCCCGCCGATGGGATTTTTTGATTTTCGTTTTTGACTCCCCTCCTTCTAAACCCCATATTTTTTTTATTTCTCCGCTCCCAGAGCCATATGAGGTCTTAATTTTTCCTGGGACAAATTTTTCTTCATGATGCCACCATTATTTATTCTATATAATGTACTGGGAAGCAGGGAAAAAATTCAGAATGGGGTGGATTTGAAGAAAAAATGCATTTCTGCGACTTTCTTACAGGCTTTGGTTTTACGGCGTTCACTGTGCAACCAAACTGACATGTCCCCTGTATTCTGTGTTTCGTTACGATTCCGGGGATATCAAATGTATATGGTTTTATTTACATTTTGACCCCTTAAAAAAAATCCAAAACTGTGTTAAACAATTATCTTTTGAAAAGTCGCCATATTCCGACAGCCGTAACTTTTTTATACGTGCGTGTACGGGGATGTATAGGCCGTATTTTTTTGCGGGACCGGGTTTACTTTGTAGTTCTACCATTTTGGGGAAATGTTATTGCTTTGATCACTTTTTATTCACATTTTTATCAGAATCAAAACAGTGAAAAAATGGCGGTTTGGCACTTTTGACCATTTTTCCCGCTACGACGTTTACCGAACAGGAAAAATATTTGTATAGCTTTGTAGAGCGGGTGATTTCGGACGTGGGGATACCTAACATGTATGTGTTTCACAGTTTTTAACTACTTTTATATGTGTTCTGGGGAAAGGGGGGTGATTTGAATTTTTAATCCTTTTTATTTATTTTTTTTATATTTTTTTTACTTTTTTTTAAATTTTTTTTTTGCATTTATTAGACCGCCTAGGGGTATTGACATGGGTGGGCGGTGTCGTGGATTGTCAGAGCGATGGGGGTCGGCAAACATGGCTGCTCCGGAGCATTAAAGAGAGCCTCCTGGAGTATCGTTAAGGTGAGGGGCAAAGTGGTAAAGTGTATGTATATGTGATTGTGTGGGGTTAGGGGCAAGGCTGTAGAGGGCAATAGGAATTTTGTGACTTGCTATGGTCCAAAGTGTGTGAGATTGCAAAGATGGTGGTGTGAGTTTGGGTTTTGTGGGGGTCCTGGCACAAACGTATGTGCGCTATTGTGACGAAAAGTAGCCTATTGTTTAATCGGGTGTATTAACTATGTTTGTGGAAAATTTCAGCCAAATCGGTGGAGCGGTTTTTCCGTGATTGAGGAACAAACATCCGAACATGCAAACATCCAAACACACAAACCCACAAACTTTCACATTTATAATATTAATAGGATATATATATATATATATATATATATATATATATATATATATATATATATATATATATATATATATATTATACACACTTCCTGGGTTCTACTCTTCCTCACTCCTATTGTGTGAATTGATTTATTACATTGTAATGTCTCATTTTGTCTGTTCTTGTATAATATGGTTTGTAAAGTGGGATAGAATATGGTGTCACTATATAAATAAAAGTATTATGATTAGAGATGAGCGAATAGTATTCGAAACTAGAGTTTCAAATACCTCGCTCCTATAGGAATGCATGGGAGCGGCTGTACAGCAAGGGGTTAAGCGGCTGGCACCGCCGGCCAGCGCTTAAACCCTTGCTGTATGGCCGCTCCTATGCATTCCTATGGAAGCAAGGTATTTGAAACTCTAGTTTCGAATACTATTCGCTCATCTCTAATTATGATAACTTAAATCTAGAAATAAATTATAAAAGCCAGGCAATAATTTTGCTTTCACTGTCAGTCTGCAGAATTTTCATCATGTTTGTAGAAATCCGGTATACAGTCCTGGGATGATATTTTTGCTGATCTGTTTGATTGTAGACTTGTAATCGGCTGAGGGGGTGGGGCTTAACAATGGTTGCCTCCTGCTGCAGAGAAAACAGAGGGGAGGCTCCTGCTGCAGTCAGTTTTCTTACAATCAGATATCAGAAAGAAGAGTATGGATGATTTCTTTATATTTTTCTTGGAGTAATTTTTAAATACGAAACTAAATAAGAAAATATTTTCTTTGATGATTTTTTTTTATTTATTTTTCCTCTTGCAACTAGGGCCCTGATTGCTCTACTTTCAATTATTCATTTTTTTTTACAGTGATTTTGTTTCTACATGTACTCTCCGAAACGTATATTGTGGAATATGTTGGTCCTCTACAAATTAAGATTACTAATATTCTGTTTTAACCACTTCAGGACAAGGCCAGTTTTTTTGTACATGCATTTTTGAAGACTAGGACTAGATGCATTTTTTTATTTCGACTATTCAAATAATTTTGACATTTTTTTTCAGCAATTCGTAGGGTTTTATTTTGTTATTTTTACAATTTTTATAATATTTTTATATCTGAGAAAAGGTACACTAAAAAGGAGCAGAAACAAGTCTGTTATTCACATTTTTTATTTTTTTTTTACAGTTTTCTTTATAGTTTTCCTCTTTCTTATGGTTACTGGGTTTTTTGTAGGCGACACATAGAAGCAGGTGGTGTGCTGGGGGCTACAACTGTGACACAGACTGGAGTAGTGTTATTTTTTTTATTTTGTTTTGTATCATTTTTCTTTCTTTGTTGATATAGATGCCAATCACCTGTACAAATATAGCCAATGGGTGGTCAACATGTGGTTAAACCTGGTGAAAGAAAACGCAGCCAATAGATTGTCAACTATATGATACCCTTGTGGTATTGCTGCCAAAACCATGTAGCCAGTTTACGAGCTATTTAAAAAAAAAACATTCATAGCAGGTGGGTAGGGTTTTAGACACAGATAGGTACTGGAATGTATAAACCCAACCTGGGCTAAGGTCCCACATTGTGGAAAAGCAGCTTTTTTTGTTGTGTTTCTTTATCCAAAGGAAATAATGGCTACAAAAATAATGGGAAATATATAGGAAATACATATAATTCTACCTTCTGCTCAATCCACTCTTGGCTTTGGCACAAAAAGCTGCAACAAAATTTGAAACAAAATAAGCTACGTTTCTGCAACGTGGGGCCTTATCCCAATTAGGTTTTTATTTGTGGGTTCAACACTTGGGTAAAATGGCGTATAATTTTATTCACAGCAATTTAAAATCCACATGAAGAAATAGATAAAAATTCATACATGACTTCCTACAGGTTTCAAGCTTATACTGTTTTCTTAATCTTGTCTTGTGTTCTGTCGGAATACTCCCTGTTATATGCATTTAACAGTCCACAGTTGACCACCTACAAAATAGGAAAACTCCAAACCCCACAACTTGGTTTATATAAAAATGGCCATTCGTTAAGCAGTTATCAGCAAATATAACTATGTGGCATACAGCAACCCATGCAGTGCATACTGAGACAGCAGCGGTACTAACAGCGGCCCATGCCATATTAGCTTTCAGGTTTGTTATATAATTTATACAGGGTCAGTCTCTGGGGAGAAAACATTGCATACAATATATAGTTGATGGTGAAGTAGTAATTGCTGAGATCTATCACTGTTGACCTAGTACTAAATAACTGTGTTGGTCCCTGATGATCAGCTGGTTGCTCCAGAGTAATATATGGATGTAGTAACAAATCCATAATTAATATGTGGCTATATGTCTTTCCCCATACTTAAGAGAAACCACTAAATAATTGTGAGTTTACCGAACAAAGCTTTGTCTACCTCTAACCACATGGAAACAATGTGTCCAGAGACTAGGGAAAAGTAGTATGGTACCATGTTAGCCAGAAAAATGCAATATTTAATACTTTTGTGTTAAAAAGGCAAAAGTGTTGGAGGTATGATACCTTTATTAGCTAACAAGAAAAATAATACATTTGCAAGCTTTCAAAGCAATGACTCCCTCTTTAGGCTTTTCCAAATTATTGACTGAGAACACTGCACAACACTGATAAGCTCCTACACAAAGGCAATTAAAGGGGTTGTCTGGGATAAATTAAAAATAAAATACTAAACTAAACCCACTTGCCCACTTAAATTCTCATTTACTTAGTTAAAAAAAAATCTATTTTTACCCATAGCCTAGGGCAGTCATGTGATTTCCTTGCATATGATTTTCCAGGAGCAACTCTAAAATAGCTGAGAAAAGTCCAAAAGAACATAACATACTATAGAAGATCCAGAGACAATAGACTGCAAATACAAGGCATGATGTATCTTAACAGATCCCTGACACAGAAAAGGAGACATCTGAGCACAATAAGGAAAGCTGCTTGTTGTCTATATCATCGCCAACAGCAATAACAGAAACAACTAGTCACAACTGTATAAAAGCACATAGTAAACTCTCCTGGCATTGTAGAAACTGTAGAATTCTCTCAGTGTTTGCAGTATACAGAGAAAGCCCCTCCCCTCTTCCCTAATTGAAAACATGAACAGATGTTACCCCTCTACTCACTGTGAATTCATTTTGAGCCCAATGATATCTATGGTTGGAACTTCCCTAGTAACAGGCAGTGAACAGCAAATTTGCAAGAAAGGAGACACCTATTGGCAGTAACTTTAGATTGATTTTACAGGCCGAAAACAGCAACATTTTTAACTAAGTTCACTACATTTTGGTCCAGAATAACGTTATATTCAATGAGATTAAGATGCATAAAAAGTTATTGACCATTTATGATAGCATTACACAGCCAGATCCCAGCCAGGAAAAGTGTGAAATATTGCTAAACACTTGTTTGCATCACATTACACAGGCTGATGCAAATTGAGTGGGATAGGATCAGTCTATACTGTGATTTTTTTTCCACCATTAGGCTGCATTGATATTAGCAGCACATCCCAGTTCACACAGGAGGATGTGCTGCTGATAATCTGCATTTTTTTTTCTGCTATAATTACCCAACCAGCGAGTGTTTGCTCATTAGTCAGCTAATTGTCAGCTCTATTACACAGGAGCTCTCATTGCTGATAATATCCCTGAATATCAGGTTGTGTAATAGGGCCATTAGATTTATAGGTTATTACATACAGTTAAAGTATACTAAGCTGGTAGAGGACGTGCTATAGTGAGGAAAGAAATGTCATTGTCTTTAGTAAATGGGAGAAAAGTAGGTAAACATTGTATTAAGCATAATCCACTAGTTGAAGTATAATAGTGGCTGGGAGCCAGATGCAGTCGTATTGTTTGTTATTTAAATACACGCCAACCTGAATGATTATCGCAATTGTTAAATCTGATGAGACATCCATTTCTTGCGGATAGTGAAATCATTTAATGGTAAGTGTAGTTTAAACACATAAATTAGTTTCTAAGAACTTTAAAGCATCCAATATATTTATTTAATTACATTTTGCAAGGAAGATCGATACGCAGAAAGCTTCTGACCTCAGAAATCAATATGATATTCTTATTCCTTCTTCCCTAATGGAAAGTTAAGTATGAAATAATTATATGCATCAATTAACCATACTACATAAACTGTAGGAAGATTTTTTTATATGGAGTCTTTTGTAATCCCTTTATAATACATTGTCTAGATCTCTCTCTTGGCTGCATGCCACTACAGGATTAGATTAAGAAGACTGTTAAAACTGAACCCCTTTTGACAGTGCAATAATACATCTGTACTCTGTAACACTGAGAAGCTTAACTAAAAGTGGTATCATATCAGAAGGTTGCTTAGATAAGTTTATTTTCTATTTTTCTAAGATAAAGTTGCTTCATGCTAAGATATTTCAATTGTTGTCAAGTAGTTGACAGTTCTGACTTGTGTGTGTACTATTGTACTATAGAGCTCTGCAAGGTTATAACAAACAATATGCTGTATATACCATGGTCACAAGCGCTCTGCAAAGTCATTAGAGACAGCTCAGACTGGAGAGTATCTGCTCTCGTGGTTCATGGTTGTAATAGCTCTTTCTCAATTGCCATTGCAGCTCATATCAAATCCATACTATAGATGAGACCAAATTCATGAAAGAGATTTTGAGAGGTTTGTGATAAGCTGGACGAAGTAGCTTAGGATCTAGGCCATTGACCTACATGCGGTAAAAGCTGGGTATCTAACTAAGCGACAGATATCAGACACTGGCTGTACATTTAGGCCAGGGACCCAAGGATCGGAAACGCCACGGGAAAAAAAAATAGTGGCATTTTACAGTAACTGCGAAGTGGATGGGGTTCTTGTGAATCCCATGCCCACTTGACTACATGATGCCTATGTCAGTATATGATTGCCAGGGGTAGCCTTGAGCCTGATGAAGGACCACCTAGACTGCCTTAGGCTGAGGCCCCACATTGCGTAAACGCAGCTTTTTTTTTTATTGCAGATTTTGTTGGGGTTTTTGAGCCAAAGCCAAGAATGTCTACAAAATGAACGGGAAATATATAGGAAGTTCTGCTCAATCCACTCTAGGCTTTGGCTCAAAAAAACGCACCAATATCTGAAACAGAAAAAAAAGCTGTTGTGGAAAATCAGCTTTTGTTGTTGCAGATTTTGTTGCGGTTTTTTGAGCCAAAGCCAGGAGTGGATTGAGCATAAGGTACAAGTATAAGAGTTTCCCATATATTTCACATTCCTTTTGTAGCCATTCTTGGCTTTGGCTCAAAAAACTCCAACCATTCTGCAACAAAAAAAAAGCTGCGTTTCTGCACTGTGGGGCCTCAGGCTACTAGGCTTTGCAAGATGCACTACCAAATAGAATGCTGGTCAATTTCACACTGACCACATAATACACTGCACTACATCCATAGTATAATCCATATAATGCAATGTATTATATTTTTAGTCCATATGAGAACTGAAATATAATGGAAGAAAAAGTAAAAAAAAAAATAGTTTGTAAATTAAAATATGAATTAAAAAAAAAAAACCACAATAAACCCGTATTGCTGCATCTTTAATGACCCAAGCTAAAAAAAACTTGCAGGGTAAACTTCATTAAATTAAAAAAGAAAATTTCAGAATTTCTGCCATCTGCCACTCTTGCACAAAAAAAAAAAAGCTCTCAAACAATTCTATTGTCAAAATGTTGGGGAATTGCTAGATGACAATTCCCCAGAAGCTGCTGGAGAACCCTGGAGGAAGGGGAACAAGGGACAGTGAGCCCTAAGCTGAAGCCCCCCACTGTCCTTTCCTATTGCTAGGCCCTATCCTATGTAATAAGCGGCAACTTGGAGACGATCCCTTCCTATATATGTGACACACAAAACGCAGACAAGATGAAACAACAACAAAGGGAGGTCAGCTAGCCAGGGTTCGGTAACAGTCGAGCAATGCAGTGCCAAATCGAAGTCCAAAAGAATAGTCAGTAGGGAAAGCCAAGGTCAGGATTAAGAATACAAGTAAATAAACAGCAAGAAAAGCCAGCAAGCACGAGGCAATAACAGGCACCAGTGTGAATGTGAGCCAAGACTAAATAGGGCAGGAAGGCAGGCTGTCAATCACAGGCAAGACAAAATGTAACCACTTAATGGACAGAGGCAACAAGGGCAGAAGACGGCTGTGGTGCAAATTCAATTACACAACTAGAGCCGTGTTCTCACAGTGCAACTAAAAACTCTAAGCAAATTATCAAACTGCACACGCTTCCTGCGCCGCAGCATGCGAGAAGAGGGTGGCGCAGAGACCCGAACAGGCAGAGATGTTATACAAAACCATACATAAGTTAAAGTTCTAGAAAATCAAAAAATCTGTCACATACGGGCCGTTCTAGGGATCGATTTATGCTGCTCACTTAATCTTGCACTCATCCTCCACTGAGGCTGCAAATTGAGTGTAAAGTGAACCCCAACTCGGTCCACACAGCCCAAATACATGCTGCAAAAAATACTTTCCAGGCTCTTCAGAAACCTCACTCACATATACACACGTCTCTCCAACTGTCAGACAACACACTTTAAAAAGATAAGTTCTTAGAGCAAACAGTAACATTAAATTTAATCCAAAGGGGTTCTATAGCGCTATATATAAACAAGACAAACACGATGATGAACAAACAAAGCAGTTTTTACAAATGAAAAGAGAGAAAAGAGAGTAAACCTGGTAAGGCTAGGTTCTCAAGCGGATGTTATGACCTGGTCTTCGCTATCTCAGCCTGTTAGGTTCAGGTAAGGAATATCTGAACGGCATTCTGCACGTGAATTGTCCGATGCGCGGTAGGGGAATATTCACACTGAGCATGCGGTCTCTGCGGTTGCACTCTTTCATGGCTCGTGCTATGAGCTGCACCGCTGTAGTGTGTCTTGGCCTCTGATGGGGTTAAGTTTCTCTGCTGTGCTAGGATTCTATTCAGGTTGTGGGCGGTTCAGGGTTCTGATATCTAATTGGCCTTCTGAATACTCAGATTCTGGCTATTTAATCTCTGCTTTGCATACTGTCAGATGCCGGTCTTAAACTTCAGGTTCCTGCGTCCCAGATATGGTCTGTCTGCCTGAAGCTGCTATCTCATCTGTGTCTGAGTCCTGGCCCATTCAGCTTCCTTTGCTGCCTGTTCACACTATCCTGATATTTTGCTAAGTATTGAGCTCCCTTATCCAAACATAGATGTTCTGGGTGCAGTGAACCCTAGTCTTATTTTCTGTTTGGATGTTTGGACTTTTTGTAGGGTTTTTGGTGTGTGATACTAAGTTCTGTTTTTCCTATCCCTTTTCAGTGTCAGTTTTCTGTGTTTCACGTTTATTTTCTGCACTATACTTTGTGTTCCTCATATTCACCGTCAGTCCAGTCAGACCTCATGTGTGTTGGGCTTTTTCTGTATCTTGTCTCCCCTTCACAAATGTGAAACTAGTCAGGGCTTCTGTTTCACTTGTAGGTGAGTTGTTTCTCCGGCTGTGTCATCGCCCACTCAGGTCAGTTAGTTGGGCCCACGGCTACTTCTAGTGTGCAAGACAGGGATTAAGTGTATCACATCCAAGATATTCCAAACTGCTCATACTCTCGTTTTTGTTTTTTCTTTTGTGTCTTCTCTTAAACTTGATTGAGAAGCTATCAGTCAGTGGCCAGTCCATGGCCAGATATCCCCAGACCATAACAGTGGATCCCCAGAGTGCAGGTGTGACTTAAAGGGATTCTACCATTAAACTACCTTTTTTTCTAATGAATACGTCGGAATAGCCTTAAGAAAGGCTATTCATCTCCTACCTTTAGACATGGTCTCCACCGCGCCGTTCCGTAGAAATACCGGTTTTAACCGGTATGCAAATGAGCTCTCCGCAGCAATTAGGGCGGGCCGCAGCGCTGAAACGCTGATGAGCGCGTTCCCATTGCTCCCCATGGCCGGCGGCCATTTTTGGGTAGCCACTCTTGCAGTTCAATACAGGAGCCGGCGACCATTTTGGGGTGGCCTCTCTATGCTCCTGTATAGAACTACAAGAGCAAGAGAAGCCAGAAGAGGCGGAGTTGCTGAAGAAGGAGGCGGTGCA